>NW_028270180.1:76993821-77296852 GCF_037043375.1 Chiloscyllium plagiosum | reverse complement strand
CTGCATGGTTTGGAATGTGGGCCCGGTGCAGCCTGGAGATTGGTCCCAGTACTGTCTAGAGACTGGTCCTGGTGTTACCTGGAGACTGGGCCTGGTGCAGTCTGGAGATTAGATCGTTTGCAGTCTGGAGAGTTTGCTCAGTGTGGTCTGGAGACTGAGCAGTATGCCATCTGGATGCTCGGGGCATTGCAGCCTGGAGACCGGCTCGATGCGGTCTGGAAGCTGAGCACAGTGCGGCCTGATGACATCGATAGATACGGTCTAGAGACTCGGTCTGGTGGATTCTGGAGACTGGGCCCAGTACGGTCTGGAGAATGGGCCTGTTGCGATCTGGAGACTGGTCCCAGTGCAGTCTGGAGACTTGGGTCCAATGTGGTCTGGAGACTGGACCCAGTGTGGTCTCGAGAATGTTCTGGTGCAGTCTGGAGACTGGGCCAATGTTCTCTGTAGTCTGCACCGATGCAGTCTGGAGACTGGGCACAGTTCAGTCCAGTGTTGCCGGGAGAGTGGGCCTGGCACAGACTGGAGACTGAGCTTGATGCGGACTGGAGACTGGGCTAGTGGCCTCCAGACTGGATACATGCTCTCTAGGGAGTAAGCCCTATGCGTTCTGTAGACTGGGCCCAGTGCAGCCATTAGACTGGGCTACTTGCGATCTGGAGACAGGGTCCGCTGCGGCCTGGAGACGATACACAGTGCTTTCTGGAGATTGGACCCGGTGTGGTCTGGAGACTGCAAAAGGTGCTTTCTGGAGACTGTTCCGGTACAGTCTAGAGACTGTGCCCAGAGTGCTCTGTAGTCTGCACTGGTGCAGTTTGGAGACTGGCACAGTCCGGTCTGGGGACTTGGTCCAGTGTTGCCTGGAGACAGCCGTATGCGGTCTGGAGACTGGGCCCAGTGCAACCAGGAGACTGGACGTGGTGCAGTCTGGAGACTGGATTAGTGGTGCTGGAAGAGCACAGCAGTTCAGGCAGCATCCAAAGAGCACCAAAATCGATGTTTCGTGCGTATTAGATTAGATTAGATTAGATTAGATTAGATTACATTACATTACATTACAGTGTGGAAACAGGCCCTTCGGCCCAACAAGTCCACACCGACCCGCCAAGCGCAACCCACCCATACATTTACCCCTTACCTAACACTATAGGCAATTTAGCATGGCCAATTCGCCTGACCTGCACATCTTTGGACTGTGGGAGGAAACCGGAGCACCCGGAGGAAACCCACGCAGACACGGAGAGAACGTGCAAACTCTACACAGTTAGTCGCCTGAGGCGGGCTTTTGCCCGGGCTTTTGCCCGAAACGTCGATTTCGCTGCTCTTTGGATGCTGCCTGAACTGCTGTGCTCTTCCAGCACCACTAATCCAGAATCTGGTTTCCAGCATCTGCAGTCATTGTTTTTACCCAGTCTGGAGACTGGGCCCAGTGCAGCTAGGAGACTGTGCGTGGTGCGGTCGGGAGAATGGGTCCAGTGCAGCCAGGAGACTGGGTCTGGAGACTGGAAACTGGGCCCGGTGCAGTTTGGAGACTAGGTCTGGTGCTATTTGGAAACTGGGCCCTATGCGATCAGGACACTGGTTTATTTGCCATCTGGAGACTTGGCCGGCTGTATTCTGGATACAGGGGCCTGAGCAGACTGGAGACTATGCCCTGTGCAACATAGAGATTGTGCCTGGTGCAGTTTGTAGACTGGACCTGGTGAAGTATGGAGACTGGGTGCAGTGCGGCCTGAAGACTGGGCATGGGGCGGTCTGGAGACAGGGCCCGGTGAAGTCTGGAGACTGGGCCCGGTGTGGTCTGGCGACTAGGCCAGGTGTAGTCTGGAGATTGGGCCCGGTGTGGTCTGGAGATTGGGCCCGGTGTGGTCTGGCGACTTGGCTAGGTGTAGTCTGGAGATGGGCCCGGTGTGGTCTGGAGATTGGGCCCGGTGTGGTCTGGAGATTGGGCCCGGTGTGGGCTGGAGATTAGGCCCGGTGTGATCTGGAGATTGGCCCCGGTGTGGTCTGGAGATTGGGCCAAGTGTCGCCTGAAGACTGAAACCTATGCAGCCTGGAGGCTGGTGTTGGTACGGTCTGGAGACTGGTCATCTGACAGTCTGGAGACTGGGCCTGGTGCGTTCTGGAGATTCTGCTCAGTGTTGTCTGGAGACTGTGCACTTTACAGTCTGGAGACTGGGCCCCGGTGCGGTCTGGAGACTGGGCCCAGTACAGGTTAAGAATGGGCTTGTTGCGATCTGGAGACTGGGCCCGGTGTGCTCTGTAATCTGGATTGGCGCAGTCTGGAGACTGGGCACAGTCCAGTCTGGAGACTGGGTCCAGTGTTGCCTGTAGACTGTTCCTGGCGCAGCCTGGAGTCTGAGCCCTATGCGGTCTGGAGACTGGGCCCAGTGCAGCCAGGAGACTGGGCCCAGCGCGGACTGGAGACTGGGCTAGTGGTGGTCTGCAGACAAGGACCGGTGTAGCCTGGAGACTCAACATGGTGATTTCTGGAGACTAAGCCCTATGCAGTCTGGAGACTGGGCCCAGTGCAACCAGAGGTCTGGGCTAGTCGCCGTCTGGAGACTAGGCCCAGTGTGGCCTGGAAGAAAGTGAGGACTGCAGGTGCTGGAGATAAGAGCTGAAAATGTGTTGCTGAAAAAGCGCAGCAGATCAGGCAGCATCCAAGGAGCAGGAGAATCAACATTTCAGGCATGAGCCCTCCTTCAGGAATCAGGAAACTGGGCCCTGTGAGGACTGGAGACTGGGCTGATGCTGGTCTGGAGACAAGGACCGGTGTGGCCTGGAGACTGGCCATGGTGTTTTCTGGAAATTGGGCCCAGTAAGCTTTGTGGTTTGGACCAGTGCAGTGTGGAGACTGGGTCCAGTGTTGCCTGGAGAGTGGGCCTGGCACAGCCTGGAGACTGGGCCCTGTGTGGTCTGGAGGGTAGGACCAGTGCGGCCTAAAGACTAGGCTAGTTGCGGTCTGGAGACAGGGTCCAGTGTGGCCTGGAGACTGGACACGGTGCTTTCTGGAGACTGGTTCTGCTTTGTTCTGGAGAATGAACATGGTATATTCTGGGGACTGGGCTGGGTGTGCTCTGAAGTCTGGACCGGTGCAGTCTGGAGACTCGGCCTGGCGCTACCTGGAGACTGGGCCCATTGCAACCAGGACACTGGCCCCAGTGTGGACTGGAGACTGGGCTGGTGGCAGTCTGGAGACAAGGTCCGGTGTGGCCTGGAGACTGGATACGTGCACTCTGGAGCCTGAGCCCTATGCGATCTAGAGACTGGGCCCAGTGCAGTCTAGAGACTGGGCCCAGTGTGCTCTATAGTCTGGACCAGTGCAGTTTGGAGAGGGACACTGTCCTGTCTGGAGACTGGTTCCAGTGTTGTGTGGAGACTGGGCCTGCCGCAGCCTGGAGACTGGGCCCATTGCAGCCAGGACACTGGTCCCAGTGCAGACTGGAGACAGGGCTGGTGACAGTCTGGAGACAAGGTCCGGTGTGGCCTGGAAACTGATGCGTGCTCTCTGGAGCCTAAGCCCTATGCGGTCTGCAAACTGGGCCCAGTGCAGCCAGGAGACTGGGCTAGTTGCAGTCTGGAGACAAGGTCCGGTGTGGCCTGGAGACAGGGTTTGTGTGACCTGGAGACAGGGCCCGGTGTGGTCTGGAGATAGGTCCCGGTATGGTCTGGAGACTGGACATGGTGCGGTCTGGAGACTAGGCTATTTGTGGTCTGGAGACAGGGTCCGGTGTAGTCTGGAGACTGGGCCCGATGCGGTCTGGAGACAGAGGCTGATGTGGCCTGTAGACTGGAAACAGTGCTTTCTGGAGACTGGGTCCACTGTGGTCTGGAGACTGGACATGGTGCGGTCTGGATACTGGGCCTTGTGTGGTCTAGAGACTGGGCCCGGTGTGGTCTGAAGACTGGACACGGTACTTCTGGAGACTGGGCACGTTGCTTTCTTGAGACTGGACACGATGTCGTCTGGAGATGTTGCAGTGCAGTCTGGAGACTGGGTCCGGTGTGCTCTGTAGTCTGCACTTGTGCAGTCTGGAGACTGGGCACAGTCCAGTCTGGAGACTGGGTCCAGTGTTGCTGGAGATTGGGCCTGGCGCAGCCTGGAGACTGATCCCTATGCGGTCTTGAGACGGGGACCAGTGTAACCAGGAGACTGGACTCTGTGTAGTTGTATACTGAGCCCTATGCGGTGTGGAGGCTGGGCCCAGTGTGGCTTGAAGACTAGGCTAGTTGTGGTCTGGAGATAGGGTCCGGTGTAGCCTGGAGACTGGATCCGATGTTCTGGTCCACAAGTTAAAGTTATAAATTGGGGCAAGGCCCATTGTGATAGTATTAGGCTGGAACTTTCAGAAGATGATTTAGCGGAAGCTGTTCACAGGTGAAGGGACATCTGGCAAATGGGAGTCTTTCAAATGTGAGATAATGAGAGTTTAGGAACAGTGTGTTCCTGTTAGTGTGAAAGGCAATGCTAGTAGGAGTAGGACATGACAGGGGATATTGAGGCTCTGGTCAAGGAAAAGAGAAGGAGGGATATGTCAGGAATAGACAGCTGGGAACAATGGAATCCCTTGAGTTTACCGGGGTGTAGGAGAACACTTACTAGGGAAATCAGGAGGGCAAAAAGAGGGCATGATATAACTTTGGCTGATACGGTTAAGGAAAATAGGAAGAGATTCCACAAGGATATTAAGGGCAAAAGAGAAACTGGGGAGTGAATAGGGCCCCTTAATAATCAGGCAGCCATCTAATGTGATTCCACATAAGATGAATTAGGTTTATTAGGTTTATTGTCACATGTACTCAGATGAGGACAGTGATAAGTTTACAAGTCGCTGCACGTGATGCAACCTCAGTTGCAAAGTTCCTCTCCTCCCTAAGGTGTAGAATCTTGGTACAAAGCAAAAAAAAAGAAAACACAGTTAAAATGTCAAACATTATAGCCCTTCCTATAAAGCTGGAAAAACACCGAAACACAGTTAACAGTTCAACAACACAGTCCATAAGGGCATGGCCATGCTGGATTCACACTCCTCACAAGGACTCAACCTCCCTCACTCTGCTGCCTTTCAGCCTGTTACTGCTCGACGGGTGAGGTCCCACATGAATATTTCGCGTCAGTATTTACTGTGGCGAAAGACATGGAAGTGAGGGAACTCAGGGAAATAAATCCATGTCGTGATGTTTTGCAAAGAGGCCTCATTACAGAAGAGGAAGTGCTGGAGGTCTGAAAATGCATAACCATAAAAAAATACCCAGGACCTCTTCAGGTTATTGAGGGAAGCTGGCGAAGAAATTGTGGTTCCCTTTGCTGAGATCATTGTATCATTCCTTAGAGTTCTGAGGATGGGTCACTGGATCCGAAATGTTAACTCTGGTTTCTCTGCACAGATACTGCCTGACCTGCTGAGCTTTCCCAGTACCTTCTCGTGGTTCCTGATTCACAGCATCCACAGTTCTTTCGTATTTTATTTGTATGACTGACAACCACGGGTGAGGCACTGGAGGACTGGAAGTCAGCTAGTGTTATAACATTATTTTAAAAAGAAAATCTGCAACGAAAAGCCAGGGAACTACAGACCGGTGAGCCAGATGTCAGGAATGGGCAAGTTTTCTATAGAGATTCTGTGAGACAGAATATCCATGCATTTAGAAAGTCAATGATTGATCTTGGTTAGGCAGCACGTCTTTGCGTGGGAAATTGTGTTTCACAAATTTGAGTGAAATGTTTCAAGAGGTGGTCAGGAAGATAGATGAAGGTAAAGCAGCATACATTGTCTACATGGACCTTAGTGAGGCCCAACAAGGTTACACATAGTGGACTGGTTAATAAGGTTATATCACAGGGGATCATGGAGAGCTAGCCAATCAGATACCAAACAGGCCTGGCAGTAGGAGGCAGAGGGCACTGGGAGAGATATGTTGTGACCAGCGGTGGGCCAGAAGGACCCACTGCTCGATACACTGTTGTTGGTTATTTTTATAAATAATTTGGATGAGAATACATGAAGCATGGACAGTAAGTTTGTAGACTACGCCGAAATTGCTGGTATAATGGACAGTGGAGAAGGTAATTTAAAAGGAAAATGAGATCATGATCAACTGGGCCACTGGGGTGGGGACTGGCAGATTGAGCTTCATGTAGATAAATGTGACGTGTTGCATTTTGTTAGACAAACCAGGGCAGATTTACAGTCAGCGTTTGGGCCTGAGGGAGTGTTGTCATTCGGAGAAACACAGGGGTGCAGGGAGTTAGCTCCTTGAAAGTGGAGTTGCAGGTAGACATGGTGGCATACAAGGCATTAGGTACACTTACCTTTATTAGTCAGAGCATTGAGTACTGTAATTAGACATCATGTTGTGGTTGTTCAAGAGAATGGTAAGGCCACAGCTGGAGTACTGAGTACAATTTTTGTCGTCCTGCTATCGGAAGGATGTTATGGACTGAAAAAGGTGACAAAAATATTTTAAATGATGTGAAGGAGACTGGGGGTTCTGAGATATAAGGATAGCATGAATAGGCTGGGAATGTGTACCCTTTTGCGTAGGAGACTGAGAATGAACTTCGAGAGTGTTATAACATCTTGAGTGGCACGGATAGTGTGAATAGCCAAGGTCTGATCCCCAGGGAAGAGATGTCCAAAACCAAAGGGCACACATGTAAGCTGAGAGGAGAGAAAATTAAGAGAACTAAGAGGTAAATATTTCGCACAGACAGAATGTGTGTGTAATGGGCTGTCAGATAAAGTGGTACAGGGGAATACAATTGCAACATTGAAGAGACAATTGGATGGGAACATGATTAGGGAAGGTTTAGAGGGGTATGGGCCAAACACAGAGAAATAGGATTAAGAAACTTGGTGAGCATGGACAAGTTGGGCCGAGGGTCTGTTGCATACTGTATGACTCTAAAACTCTGAGTCTTTCAATCCTCTTTGCACACCAGTTCTTTATTGCACTTAATTCATTTCTAGGTCAAAAATCCTCTTCAAAGAGCGAGCTCCACTTACTTAGAAAAGCGAATTCCTAACATTGCTCTAGCAATAAAAACCACAGCTGCAGCAGAATTCTTTTCAATCACAATCTGTAACTTTTTGCCCGGGATAATCCCTCAGTCTACCATTACCATCAAGCCGATGGTAATGTCGTTCAGTTACAAGTGTGGGTGAACATGCTAAGGTCAGAACCATGTGTACCTAAAACCGATGACAACCCATTAACGCTACTGAACTTGACTGGTTACATTCCAACCAGCAGAACAAACACCTGTTTGAAAGGGAGAAATGATCCCAAGACTAACACATTAGAAAGTAGCTCTTCAGAGCTGACACATCCAGTCATAAATGATGATGGACGAATAAACAGCTTATTGGAGGAGAGGGCTCCACAAATATCCCCATCATAAATAACTGAACAACCCTGCACATCAGTGGTAAAAGACAAGGATACAGTGTCTGCGCCATACTCAGCAAGAAGTATTCAGTCGATGATCCACCTCACCCTCGCCATGATGCCCAGAGAATAACAGATGCCAGTCTTCAACCAATTCAATTTGCTGCACATGACATGAAGAAACAGCTGAACACAGGAGATACGGCAAAGGCAATGACCCCTGACACCATTCCTGCAATAGGACTGAAGACTTGGGCTGCACAACAAGCTGTGTCCCTGGGGAAGCTGTTTCATTCCAGTTCCAACTCTGACATCTCCCTGGCAATGAGGAAAATTACTCAGCTATGCTCCATCCCCTATGAGGAGAATAATTACAATCTGTCCAATTACCATGCCCTCTGTCCAATCACGATAATCAAATTGGTGGGAGTTCTTTTTAACAGAACTGTCGAGCAGCACAGAAATAACCCGCTCAGTGTGGGTTTTGATGTGTCCCCATGTGGAGATGGTGCAGTTGTGGAAATGTCACTGGATTACTAATCCAGACCAGGCTAGTGCGCTGGCAGCGGGTGGAAGTTAAAAACAATTAATAAAATATCGAGATCTAAAATGTGGTGTCAGTAATTTGGATTTTGCATCCAATGTTGATTGTAAACATCGATCTCCTGCTTTCCTGGTCTGGAACGTGACTCCAGACACACAGACATGTGATAAACTCTTCAATGGTTTCTGAAAAGGCCAAGCAAGACACTTAATTGTATCAAACTGCTCCGAGGTCTTAAAGGATAAAACTGGACAGAATACCCTGCTCCAGCTTTGGTATCGGAAAAGGGAATGGGAAACATAGTCGTGTCGACCCTGCAGAGGCTTCCTTCCTAACATCTGAGAGCTTGTGACAACATTTACAGAACTTTCTCACTGCCTGCACAGGTACATCAGGAAAGGAGTAGGTCATTCAACACATTGAACCTCCTCTTCTCGATGTGCTTTCCCCACCCACTGTACATAACCCTTAATGTGATTAACCTTGGGAAAATATAAAAAAAATCTGCAATATTAACTTCAGTCTTTCAATTTTGCGCCTCCATTCACTATACATGTAGTTCTCCTATAATGCGTGTTTATTGAAATAATTTGGCTGAAACGCAATTAGTGAACTGTGGACCTTATTTTCATAAAGCGATCTCCTGTTCGCAGTGACGTCATTCCATCCCCAGCACCAACTGAACATCCACAGCACCAGCACGAGGATCATCTCTCTGCAAAATGCACACTCAATCTGTTCAGGGAGAACAGGGATGCAATCCGGTCTTCAAGCCTTGAAACTCTGCCTGACACTGTGATTTGTAATCGACATTTAGGAAGAACTTTATTTCAAACCGTGGGGTGTGGGGGGAGAATCTTGGGAGAACTGGAATTCCACGTTCGCATCATGTGATCAGCCATCTCGCATGCTTTCTGGTGAACTGCTTCGTGAACGGTAAAGTGATGTAGTCAGAGCTTTTAGTGTTGTGTTGCATTTACTGTGCTACTTCATTACAATATAAGATTTAGAGATTTACTTCGACTGTGCTGCCGTTTGTGTTAGATTAATTATTATCACTATTATTATTTTAGTTTTGATTTTGACTCATATTTTTGGTGTTTTGTCCCCAACGCTGTTTCTCCCCACAGGCCCCATTATTTATATTGCATGATTTTCTAATACACAATGTCACACAGGAACACAGCTACTGTGATATCGGAGAAGAACCATTATTAATCCCTGATCCTCTACCTCTACACTATACTCCTGATCTCCCCCATCCCTTTAGTGTCTAGAAATCCTTATTTATATTCAGCGCCTTGGCTTCTACAGCCTGATGTGGGAAAGAATTCCTCAGGTTCACTCGTCTCTGAGTCCAGACATTTATTCTCATCTCAATGCAGATTGGCCTGTCCTTAACTAATACTGTGTTCCCTTTTATTTAGACATCAAAGTCAGAGGAACTATCATCCCTGCTTCTAATCTGTTTCACCCTGTCAGAGTTTTATATATTTCGCTGAGATCTCCACTCATTTTACTAAATCCCATGGAATACAGGCCCAGTCGCCCCAAACTCTGCTCCAACAAAAAGCGCGTCATCCCAGAGATCAGCCTGGTCATCCTTCGCTGCTCTCCCCCCCCCCCCCCCCCTCCCCCCACCGCCCCATATACACATCTAAATCATGTATAATTACCACAAATAGTAAGGGACAGAGCACTGATCCCTTGGGTACACCAGGGAACACTGTTATCCAGTCACACAAACGGCCTTCTACCAGCAACATCTGTCTCCGACCACACAAACAATTTTGGAAATAGCTTGCCAATTACACTTGACACCCTGAGATTTTACCTTCTTTATCAATTTTCCATGTCAGGTATTTTCAAATGCCTGGTTGAGAAACCATATAAATGAATTTCTTGAAAAATTTCAAAATAATTCATCAGGCATGATTTCCCTCTGATAAATTGATGCTGCTGATCCCTCATCAACATTGTCTCTCAAATTAGATTAGATGAGATTACTTACAGTGTGGAAACAGGCCCTTCGGGCCAAAACGTCCACACCGACCCGCCGACCCGCACCCACCCAGACACATTCCCCTACATATACCCCTGCACCTAACACTACGGGCAATTTAGCATGGCCAATTCACCTAACCTGCACATCTTTGGACTGTGGGAGGAAACCAGAGCACCCGGAGGAAACCCACGCAGACACGGGGAGAAAGTGCAAACTCCACACAGTCAGTCGCCTGAGGCGGGAATTGAACCCAAGTCTCTGGCGCTGTGAGGCAGCAGTGCTAACAACTGTGCCACCGTGCCGCCCAAATGTAGATCAATTTTGAGAGACAATGTTGATGAGGGATTTTCTCCAAAGGTTTCCCTAACCCTGATCAAATACTGACTGGTCTACAGTTCCCTGGTCTATCTCCACCGCCCTTCCTGTAAAGTGGAACCACATCGGCCCTCTGGCATCTCTCCTGTGACCAGATTCGAGGTAAACATTTGGGTCAGGGCCTTTTCTCCCTTGTCTCCAAGAGCAGACTGGGATTAAACTCATCTGGTCCATTTTTCCAATTTTATACCAGCCAAAAGCATCAATCCCTGATCACATGTTTTGCTAATCTGCACAAGAGTTTCACAGTCCTTCTTCTCAAATTCTGTTGCTACACCCTCCTTCTCGCAAGAAAAAAAACAGATGTGATGCTCTCATATATCTACCTATCAATGTTCTCCAGTTTCACAGGCTGAACTTTCTCTTGGTTTCTAATGGGTTCTAATTGTTCCCTGACAATATTATTCTGCTTGATGCCCTTGTGGGATATGTTGTGAGTCTCCCTCGAAGAAGGGCTTATGCCCGAAACGTCGATTCTCCTGTTCCCTGGATGCTGCCTGACCTGCTGCGCTTTTCCAGCAACACATTTTCAGCTCAGTCTCCCTCGTCTTGCCTGCTAACACTTCTCCATGCTCCTGCATTATTAAGACCCCTCTGAGTGAATTTCTCAGTTTCATTAAGATTACTTCTCATCCGTTGAAACTCTAGAGAACACAGACCAAGTTCCCCCATCAAACAATCTTGCCATTTGAAGGATTAATCTGGAGAATGTCCATTCAGTACATGTTGTCAGTGTATTCTTCCTTAGTTTAGAACACCAAAAATGTTCGCAGTACTCTAGGAACTTTCTCACCAACACTCTGTGTAAACGATGTAGGACATATTGACTTTTAGTAGGAGTAATTTACTGCAGGTACTGGGATCAGTATTGAAACCAAAAAATGCTGGAGATCACAGCGGGTCAGACAGCATCCATGGAGAGAGAGAGCAATCTAACGCTTCCAGTCTGGATTACTCTTCATCATCTACATTCTGATGCCCTTTAAACAAAGGCAAACCGAACATTTACCTTCCCATTTGCACATGTACCTCCCAATACCCATTGCATTACGTTTTCCTACTGACTTACTGTGTGAATGCTTTTTAAAGATTCTCCTGAATATTCAACTATATCACATCCATTTATTCTCCATAATTTATGTCAACAAGAGATATTTTGAAGCAAAAAGTTTTTTAATTATAACTTCCTTTCCATACATGCAGAATTATTCTCTTGAAGTTTGCGATTACTTTCTGAATGACCAACAACACATTCGTTATAATAGATTCCAACAGATTTCCTACTTTGGATGACAAGTTAACTAGTCCATAGCTCTCCACTCTCCTCTTCCTTCCTTCTTGAATCATTGGAATGCATTTGTCACCTTTCAAAGTGAATACAAGAAAATACAGTGATCGCCAATACAATCAATATGTGTATTGCTGCTTTCTCTGAAATTTCGGTATGAATTATATCTGGTCTGTCAGACTCAATCTGAATTAACTCATTATTCAGATTCCTGAAGAAGGGCTCATGCCTGAAACGTCGATTCTCCTGCTCCTTGGATGCTGCCTAACCTGCTGCGCTTTTCCAGCAACACATTTTCAGCTCAGACTCATCAATCCTCAACCCAGTTATGTTTTTTAAACACTACCTCGTGACTGATATGAATGATTTTACTCTTTAGTTACACAAGTACCTTGGTCATTTTGTATTTCTGGTAGATGTCCAGTACCTTACTCCATGAAGACAGACATAATATTACTGGTTAGGTTCTCTATCATTTTTCTGTTCTCTACAATAACTTACCCCGTCCACGTATTCACTGTTCCACATTTAACATTGCTTTCATTTTCCTTTCTAATATTGACAGAGGTTTTTTGTCAACCTTTATGTTTCTTGTTAGTTTGCATTCTTGATCTCTTTTTAATTTCCTTATCAGTTTGTTAGTCCTTCTTTGTTCCAAGAAATTCATAATATCTGGCATTTTCCTGAGCCACTTTCCTTGATCTAATACAATTTTAACTTCTTTTGTTAAACATGTTTGAGTCACATTACGCTATTTATACTTGCCGCTTGGAGCACTTATGCATCCTGGAAACCTTACAGTGTTTCTATAAATAACAGACATTGCCTATCTTCCATTTAATAATTTTCAAATTCGCTGAAGCCAACTTGTTCCTCATACCTTTATGGCTTGCATGACTCTGGTATATATATGTAATTTAAGAAAAAACATTGGTTCGTGTTCAGACGTCATGTAAAATTCAATGTACTAAGATTACTTTTCCCAAAAGCTCCCTTACCGCAAAGTTTTCAATTCGCTCTTCTGATCATGTAACACCAATCCTAGAATTGCCTGATCTCTTGCTCAGTGATCAACATTTTATAAAGGAAACCAACTCATACATACTCATGATATCCATTTTCCCAGCATTACATTCACTTAGGTTAACGCAGTTGAGATGCAAATTGAATTTCTCCATCATTACTGAAGTATCCATAAACTTGAATTTCTAATTTCCTGTTGTGTAACATAACCAACATTTGTATCACAATTTTTACTATGATATATAACTCCCCTCAATGTTTGCTTCTTCTTGCTGTTTCTAAACTCCACCTTACCAGATTCTGTGGAATCGGAGTGATGTGAGCTCTGGGGGAGATTGACGGTAGATTCAGGCGCAATGTTTGGTGATGCGTATCTCAACATTGATATTATCTCACCACATCTTACCGTTCTTCTGAAGTGTCATTGTAACATTTTCACCAGATCTCCCGTTTTAATGATGGAGTAGTGAAGAACAATGATCTTTCATCAATGCTGTGTATTCCCCCAGGCAGCCGAGACTGCTCGAACCTGCGTGCGAACCTTAAAGCAGTTGAGGATCTAAACTTTAAATTTGGCCGTTCTCAGAAGCAACAAGGAAATGTAGATTTTTATTAACCACAAAATGGTTTTTAAAGTAATGATTTGACTCTGTGAACTTGTACTGCTGCTTTGCTGAATTAAGTTAAATAGAAGATAAGAGAATCCAATGAATTTTTCATAATATGAATTATAAGGCGGTGATTTGGTATTTTAAATAACCTTGAACGAGCCAACATGGGGTGGTTCTGTGCAAATAACAATCTGTTTCCCAGGAAATATCACTTAATTAAGCTGTTGTCAATCATGTCACCATATTGCAGTTAATTGGACTTTTCTTGTAATTAAGGATGCGCTGTCTCTTAAAGAAACATATAAATAATATGTAATTTTCGAATGCAATAGTGCAGTTTCGCCACGGAGTATAGAAGCTTTAACCTCTGTGTTGCTCTTCAGAATTGCGTCAAGCTGCCTTATTTTACTAAACTAATAAAATTGCTTCGTACAGGCCACATTCCGTTGATTTTTTTAACTGATCTCGATCCAAGGGGCCCCTCTGGAGGGATTCATACATTCACAAGAGGGGCCAAAATTTCACAGGTTGGTAAAATGCTATTGCTGCTGTATAGGACCTTAGTGACATCACATCTGGAGTAGGGTGTACAGATTTAATCTCTTCACTGAGTAAAGGATATTGGCATTAAATCAGAGTTTAATCCCTCAACTGATTTCTGCAGCAAAGGCGTTAATCATAGACACCCTACAGTATGGAAGCAGGCCTTTTGACCCACCGACTCCAAACTGATCCGCCGAAGACCATCCCAACCAAACCCACACCCCTATCAAATTTCTGTAACCCTTTATTTTCCATGACTACTGCACCTAGGTTAACATAGCCAATCCACCTAACCTGCACATCTTCGGACTGTGGGAGGAAACTGGAGCACCCGGCGGAAACCCTTGCAGACACTGGGAGAATGTGCAAATTCCAGACAGTCACCTGGGGCTGGAATTCAACCTCGGTCCCTGGTGCTGTCAGTCAGCAGTGCGAACCACTGAGCTACTCAAATGTGGGCAACACAACTTGACTACACATTGAAACATTAGCACAGCCTCATTACTGCCCAGTAATGGATTGGAGACCTTCCACATGTGAGGTGAATGAAATAAACATTGCACTGTACATACACAGTATGACCGCTGGCTCGCTGAAATTTCTGTGCTCTCCCTCATCATATATTGCTTTGGGAGAAACAGATCACGGGTTGTTTTGCTCCCTGCACATTCTACCTGTGTCTGCATGGATTTCCTCCGATATCATCCCACAAACCAAAGATGTGTAGCTCAGGTGTACGGGCCATGCTAAATTGCCAGGTCAGGTGTAAATATGGAGGAATGGGTCTGGTTGGGTTACTCTTCAGAGGGTCGGTGTGGACTTGTTGTGCCGAACGTCCTGTTTCCACACTATAGGGAATCTAATTAAAGTCTTTAATCGGTTAGAAAGCAGATGCAGGTTTTAATTTATTAATGTGCAAATTCCAGAATTCCTTTCAAGACACTGCCTGGAGATACCTTCAGATATTATCGATGTGAAGGAGGTGATAATGTGTTTTAGGCGTGAGGTCTTGTTTGGAGTCTGTCTGTGTCTTCACCTCCAGTCAGACTGGCTTTATTTCCAAAGTAGGAGTTCAAAAAAGGCCACCTGGACATTTTTGTAAACAAACTAGAATGTATCCAAAAAGACAAATCTGCAAATTCAAATTCATCTCACGGATGTATACGTGTGTGTGTGTGTGTGTGTGTGTGTGTGTGTGTGTGTGTGTGTGTGTGTGTGTGTGTGTGTGTGTGTGTGTGTGTGTGTGTGTGTGTGTGTGTGTGTGTGTGTATCTGTGTGTGTCTATCTGTCTGTCTGTGTGTGTGCATGGGAGGGTGGTAAAGAGAGTGTGTGAGTGCGTGTAAGGGGAGAGTGGGAATGTATGTGTGTTTATGAATGTGTGTGGATGGGTGGGCGTGGGAGTGAAAAAGTATTTTTTTAAAAATTAGAGCCCAGGAAGAAACCGTTCGGCCCTCCAAGCCTGACCGGTTCAAATCTACTGTCTAAACTTGTCACACAATTCCCAAGTGTGTGTATCCCTCTGTTCAGATGCAGCTTAAATGAATATACCGTGCCTGCCTCTACCACTTCTGCTGGCAACGCCTTCCATGCACCACCCTCGGATAGAGGTAGAGAGAGAGAGAGAGAGAGAGAGAGAGAGTAAGGTGGAGAATGGAAATATGCATGCGTGTGTATTAGGGTGAGGGGAGTGTGTGTCCACGTAAAGACACAGATTCACTGAGAACATGATGTGGAAACACAGGGGAAACAAAAAGACAGGGGTGAGAGACGAACTGGAGGAGTTACACTTTGGAAGGTCCACATCGCAAGAATGAAAACATTGAATAAAGACATTGCCAGATCAACTGAAGTGGGTCAATAGACAATAGACAATAGGAGTCGGCCATTCGGCCCTTCGAGCCTGCACCGCCATTCAATATGATCATGGCTGATCATTCCTAATCAACATCATCTTCCTGCCTTATCTCCATAACCCTTGATTCCACTATCTTTGAGAGCTTTATCCAACTCTTTCTTTAATGAATCCAAAGACTGGGCCTCCACTGACCTCTGGGGCAGATCATTCCACACAGCCACCAGTCACTGGGTAAAGAGGTTTCTCCTCATCTCTGTCCTAAATGGTCTACCCCGTATTTTTAAGCTGTGTCCTCTGGTTCGGCACTCACCCATCATCGGAAACATGTTTCCTGCTGTCAGAGTGTCCAATCATTTCATAATCTTATATATGTCTTGATCAGATCCCCTCTCAGTCTTCTAAACGCAAGGGTATACAAGCCCAGTCGCTTCAGTCTTTCAGTGTAAGGTAATCCCGCCATTCCATGAATTGCCCTCGTGAACCTACGCTGCACTGCCTCAATAACCAGAATGTCTTTCCTCAAATTTGGAGACCAGAACTGCACACAGTACTCCAGGTGTGGTCTCACCAGGGCCCTGTACAGCTGCAGAAGTACCTCTTTGCTTCTATACTCAATTCCTGTAATCTCCTAACATCCTCATCACATTTCATTCTATCATTACATCAAATTCTGAATCTGCATCACAGAACCAGCCCAGACACCATAAACTGGGACGAGGGACCAGCCCAGCATGGAGAGCTATGCAGACTACGCTAGAGTATTGCTCAGTAAACCAGACTATCTGCCCAGCATGGGGAATATTGCAAACCTTTGCCAGTATATTGCTGTAACGCTTGCACCTGATATCTGCCGAGCATGGAAAGGTTAGTAGCCTATACTACAAATGACAGTAAATGAGGCTCCCACAAATTAATCTCTCTTTATCTCCATGCTGAAGCTCATGGCAAGTGTGTGTGTGTGTGTGTGTGTGTGTGTGTGTGTGTGTGTGTGTGTGTGTGTGTGTGTGTCTGTGTGTGTGTGTGTGTGTGTGTGTGTGTGTGTGTGTGTGTGTGTGTGTGTGTGTGTGTGTGTGTGTGTGTGTGTGTGTGTGTGTCTGGGGTAGTGATCAATATGAAAATCATTGTTTGAGAGAGTATGCACATGGAGGAAATCAGTTCAAATATGAACAACTGGTAGAGGGTTGGGTAATGTCTGACACAGAATGAAGGATCGATATGATGGTGTGTTTAAGAATATTAAAGTAAAGACATTGCCATACCCAATAGCAATATAGATTAGTGCACACAGGAATGACAGATGGATGGGATTTCGGTGTAATTTCAGATCCTAGCCATGGAGAATCGACTCAGTTTTTTCGGCAGGATTGAATTTGGAAGGGTCGGCAGCATATTATTACCATCGTTAAGACTGTATTTCATAGCGCAAGGTTCAAATAACAGATGGGATGAGCCGGTGAAGTACATCCTAGAGGTGTCAGTAGTTACAATGAGGGGTTGGCAGGGTATGGTGTCAGAAATCAGTTCATGGCCAAAGCAATCACGACAGTCGAGATTTCTCTGTTTCAGCCTCAGATATTGGCCAGGAATGAGATTGAGGCAGAGGAAGGAAATGGAGTTTATAACTAGAACAGAAGACAGTGAAACCCCCACCCCCAAGCTCCCAATATATAAATAACAAAGCCAGTGATACAGTGAATCGTGGGTGACAACAGAACCTGAGTATGTCAACATTGACACTCATGAGTTACACTGCCAGAGGCAAAGAGGGAGAAAGTGAATTATCAAGTTCACTGGCACAGTTAGTAGCGGTTTGTAAAGTGACTACCTTGATTCAAAGTCTCATCAAACAACAATAACAGTAGCAGCGTCAATGAAAAGAACAGAATTACAGTCAAATATGATTTATGGAATTAATGACTGAACAGTGAGACTTACAAGGGACACCAACGAAAGCCAGGACTGGATAGTAAAAATATTGAATAATGGAAAGAGCACATTCGATCAGCAATGATAATGAACGTTGATCATAATATTCAGAAAGAATCAAAATATCCCAGTCCAATCTCCTGTCCAACCTTGGAACATTCCAGTCTATTGTTGTCAGATTCTGATTCATTCTTGGAGCATTCCAGTCTAATGTTCTCAGATTCTGATCCATTGTTGTAACATTCCAGTCTAATGTTCTCAGATTCTGATCCATTGTTGCAACATTCCAGTCTAATGTCCTCAGATTCTGATCTCTCTTCCCCCTCTCTCTCGAGCTGCTGATCCTGGTTAGTGCTGGCAGTGATGTTCCCACTCATACTATGGGAGAACACATTGAACGGAGCTCATTTATTTTTACAAGTTGGAAACCCTCCACTGGGATAATTACAATCCTTGGAGACTGACATTAATCACAGTCACCAAACAAACAGGCTCAGTTAATCCTTCCTTACATCACTTTAAACATCACAATAAAATGGAACATTTACTCGATGGATTGTTTGATGTTTGATGAGGAATGGACCATAATTCTTTCACTATTTTAAAATCTTTCTTCACGGTATGTGAGAGTACTGCCTGAACACTGCAGGATTGTATATGTTCAACCCAGTTTATTAAAGGATACAAAGATAAAATAACAGACTAGCTGCTTAAAAAGTCTGGTGGCGACATTTCTAGAGACCTTAAATCAAGGTAGCAATATTTCTTGCACCTTTGACTTTAAAGCTGTTTCTGGGTTTATGTGCACGGGTGTCAAATCGTTCCATAACCTTTGAACATCAGTCAGTGCCTTGAGGCTGCTGCTCAAAAAAAAGGCGGACGTAATTCGGTCCCCATATGCCTGTTACAGAGGGACAGGAGGAGGCCATTCAACCTCTCGAGACTGTTATACAAGGATATAAGAAGGCCAATCAGACTCTCGAGTCTGTTAGATGGCCAGGAGAAGGCCATTCAGCTAATTGAGCATGTTATGCATAAAGTATTAGTTTTAAAATGCTTATGGAGGAAAGTAGTCCTGATATAAATGTTTAATTTTATAGCTGAGTCAGGTCAATTTTGAACATTTGGGGCTGGCAATTTGAAAAGCTGCTTGGGAGAAGCTAGTGGCATAAAAGTGGGAAGTCTTCACAAATGAGATTGCAGAGTCTCTCGACAATATGTTCTTGTTCATGACCAGGGTAGGGCTGGTAGGTGTATGGAATGTTAGATGGCCAGTGAAAATGAGGCTCTGTTATAGAAAGAGAAGGAAGCATGTGATAGTAATAAATAAAAGGGATCGATTGAATCCATCAAGGAGTACAACGTCAGTAGGCTAATACTCAAGATGGAAATCAGGAGGGTAACATGGGAAAGTGAGTATCTTCGGCAAATTGGGTAAGGGAGAATCCAAACAGATTCTACAAATACATGAATGTCAAAAGAGGAATTAGGGGGAGGATATGGCCCCTTAAAGATGCCGATGTGTGAAACTACAGGAGATGGGTGAGATACTGAATGAATATTTCATAATTTTATTTAATGTGGAGAAGGATATGGAACACAGAGAACTTGGGGAAATGAATAGTGATATCTTGAAAATTGTCTATATTACAGAAGATGAGGACCTAGACGTCTTAAAATGCCTTAAGGTGGATAACTCCCTCGGATATTTTAAACGATTGTTGGATAGGTAAATGGAAGTTAGTACAATGAAGGGCATGAAGGTTAGTCTGATCTTAGAGTAGGATAAACAGCTGGCATAACATCAAGGGCTCAAGGGCCTGTACTGTGCTGTACTGTTTTATGTTCTGTGGCCTGATCAGGTGCACCCCAGATCCCGTTGGGGCTCTAGTGAAGTAATTGTTCGGTCTTTGGCAGAGATATTTGTATCATGGACCGTCACAGGTAAGGTGTCAGGAGACTGCAGGGTGGCTCATTTTCCGAAAGATTAAGAACAGTTGGTACAGAAAAGCCAGGAAACTGTAGACAGTGGGCATGATGTCATTGGTGGGTAGGTTGTTGCAGAGGATTCTGAAGGATAGGATTTGGAAAGGGAAATTTCATTTAGAGATAGTTAACATGACTTTGTGTGTGGGAAATCGTGTCTCATTAATTTAAATTAGTTTGTTGAAGAAGTGACAAAGAAGATTGATGAAGGGAATAGAACTGTGGAATAGAATATGGACGTTAGTAAGGGGTTCAAAAATCTTCCTCATGGTAAAATGGTTAGCGTGGTTAGGTCATATGTAATGCAGGGAGAGTTGGTGGTAATTGTCTCGAAGATAAGATATGAAGGAAATGGTTGTGCACAGTTATGTTTTTTTTGGACTGGAAGCCTGTGATCATCAGTGTACTACAAGAATCAACTGGATTTTGTCATTTATATAAATAGTTTGGATGTGAATATAGAAGGACTGCTGAGTGGGTTAGCAGATAACACCAAAATTGATGATTTAGTGGACAGTGAAGATGATTACCTCAGAGTACAACGCGAGCCTGATCAGATGGGCCAAAGGGCCAAGGAGTGGCTGATGGAGTTTATGTTAGATAAACGGTAGGTGTAAATTTTGGGAGGCAAATCGGGGCAGAGCTTACAGGTAGAATCCTGGGAAGTATTGCAAAACACAGACACCTAAATAAAAATGATGGAAGCCCTGCAATGTGGAAACATGCCGTTCAGCACATCGATTCCACACTTACCTTCCAAGTAGCATACCACCAAACACACATGCACTACCCCGGTATTTCTACATTTCTCACAGCTAATCCACCTAACTTGCACATCCATGGATACTGTGGAGCGACTTAGCAAGGCCACTGCATCTAACCTGCACATTGTTGGACTGTGTGAGTGAAGACAAGCACAGAGTGGAAACTCACACTAACACAAGGAAAATGTATAGTCCCACACAGTCACCCAAGTATGGGATCGAATCTGTGCCCTCGTTGCTATGAGCCAGCAGTGTTAATCACTGAGCCACCATGGCGCCCCAGTGATCGGTTCAGAGTGACTGCATTCCCCCACTTTTCCTGGAACCTTCACAACTGTTCAGATGATGTCGAATTCCAGTGGGGAACCTCCGACATGTCCGCCTTTACCCTGACACGAGGATTGACACCCATCCAAACTGTGATGGACACGGCTTTCAGCTGCAGCTGACCCATCTCCTGCACTTCTGCCTTCACCCTTTCCCCTCCTTCCCAGATCGCGTTGTCCATTAATACTGCAGCATGCACATAACTTGCTGTTCTAAAATAAAACAAAGAGCTGCACATGGTGTAGATCTGAAACAAAAACTGTTCTGATGAAGAGTCCCCAGATTTGAAATGGTAACTCTGCTTTTTTCCTCCAGATGCAACCAGACCCGCTGGGGTTTTCCAGCAATTATTGCACATCTAATTCCCTGTTTAAAACATGCACAAAACTTCGCCTGCAGTTTTGCCTTCGATATAAAACTCCCACCTGGATTTTTTTCTCCTTGCTTTTTCTCCTTGTAGCCGCACTGTTTCTGTGCAGCCTGAGCACAGTGCCTGTGGTGAGATTAATGGTAGGTTCAACGATATATTTCCTGAAGCCTTTCCTAATTTTACAAACATTTTACAAGAATTTTACAAAAACCGCCTCGTGATTCTCCCAGGGTGTCTACTTACGCTGGCGGAGTGGAGAAGGTCAATGATCTCCCTACGATGCTGTCCATTCCTCTCCATGGCTGAGACTGCTCTAACCTGAGGGGCAATTTCACAGCAGGTAGTCCTGGTCTGGTGTCATGACCCCCACTCCTAGTCCTGGAGGAAGGGAAGTCCAGCCTGTGACCCTCTCCACCCAGGGGGAGTTCCATGTCCATGCCCATGACCACAGTGCTGGTTTTGGAAGGGTAGTAATGTCTCCCTGCCAGCTACACACATTGTGTAGGCAAGCTCCACATGGACTGTGCTTGTACCAGTGCATTATGGGCATTCAAAGATGACACTGGTTCCCGGGATGCTAGGTAATTCCAGGATCTCCGATGAGTGGGGAGGTGCTCTGAGAATGGTGTGTTGTAGGAAGTGGAGGGATTCTCAACGTGATTCGCATTGCATGGGCTTGAACACCAATTAATGTAGGGAGTTTGGTGAGATCCCCTCAGCCTCACGGTGGGAATCTCGCCCCAGACTCAACTCCACTGGCACTTGCATTTTAAAAAAACATTAATTATTCAGATTAATCGATAAGAGCATAAGGAATAGGAGCAGGGGCAGGACAGCTGACCCGCAAAGCCTGCTCCACCTTTCAATGAAATCATAATGGATCTTTTCATAGATTCAGCTTCACTTACCCACTCTATCACCATTACCCATAATTCCTTTACTGTTTCAAAATCCACCTTTGCCTTAAAAACACTCAGCAAAATCGCCTCAAATACTTCACTTAGCGGGGAGTTCCACAGATTCAGGTGAAGATGTTCCTCCTCAACACAGTCCGAAATCTGCTTATACTCATTTTGAGGCTATTTCCACTTAGTTCTAATTTTACCCAACAATGGAAACAACATCCCTCCTTCTATCTTCTCTATTCCCTTTCTAATTTTTTGTTTCTATAAGATCCACACTCATTCTTCGAAATTCCAATGAATATAGTCGCAGTCTACTTAATCTCTCCTCAGTATTCAAGGTCTTAACTCTAGAATCATCATAGTGAAACTCGTCTGCACCCTGTGCAGTATCAGAACATTCATTCCCAAAGTAAGGAGACAAAACCTGCACACAGTACTCTTTGTGTTGCCTCACCAGCACCCTATAACGCGGCAGCATATCCTCCCTGGTTTTAAACTGCATCCCGCAGGCAATGGAGCATTATATTCCATTTACCTTCTTAATTACCTGCAAACCCACGTTATGTGAGTCCTGAACAAGGACATCCAGCTCCCTCTGCACAGCAGCAGGCTACAATTTTTTTCACCATTTTAATAACAGTCCTTTTTATCGTTATTCCTGCAAAATGGATGACCTCACATTTACGAACGTTGTACTCCACCTGCCAGGACTTTGCCCACTCACTTAAAAATCTCTATCCCTCTGAAGACGTTCAGCTCCCTCTGCACCCTTTGATCTCTCACTTATTATCTGTCATCTGCAAACTTTGTCACACTCTGAATCATCTATGCATTACCTTGGTCATTTGTTGTAAGATTCTGCTTTACAAACACACACATGTCATACTTTATTTGGAGATCTACCCTCCCTCTCTTCAGTTTTGTATAACATCCCTCAATATAAAATCTACTGGAGGTTCAGTTCCCAGTGTTGGTCACTCTGTCACCATGTCGCTCTAATTCCATTGAATCATATCCATTCCTCAATCCCTTTTGAGAAAAAAGAACATACTGAGGTGTGTTCTCTCATTCAGCTTTTTAACCCATTATCCCGTGCTCCATTGTCACTTTTATTCCTCATATTGACCCAGTCAGGAAAAAGTCTGACACTGCCATACTCACAAGATCAGGCCTGGTGGGTAATGTTCCATGAAGCACCATCACCATCACTGGGTATATCCTGTCCCACGGGCAGGGCAGACCCACCAGTGGTGGGGGCACCCTGGGATACAGTCAGGGAAGGAGTTACCCTGGAATTCCCCAACAGTGATTCTAGAACCCAGGAAACCTCATACTAACAGCTCAAAGATGGCCAAGGCAATTTGCCTGAGGATGTACATCTCCTGCCCACCTACCCCGCCCCATGCTGATAACTCAGTTCCACTCGATGTTGAAAACAAATCAGAGGAAACACTGAGGGTGACAAGGACACAGGAAGTCCTCTGGGTGTGGGACTTCAATGTCCATCACAAAGAGTGTCGGCACAGGCCCACCACTGACTAAGCAGGGAGCGACCTCACATACACAGCAGCCAGACTGTGGGTAGGGATGGGAAAGCCAACAAGAGGGAAGTAATCCCACCAAACCCCTTGTCACAGATGGATCGGTCCCTAACAGTATCTGTTGTAGCAGCCAGTACACAGTCCTGGTAGAGGGAATATCTCGGCCTCATATTGAAGATCCTGCCCACTGTGTTATGTGGCAGTCCCTCATGTGAAGTAGGACATACTTCGAAAGGAAGGACCAAGTGGAAATTGCACATCAATGAGTCACTGTGAGCTAGCAGCAGCTGTAGCATCAATGGCCTTCCCTCCACCATATAGTCAGAAGTGGGCTGTTCACAGATGGTTCCAAAATGTTCTGCAACATTCCCATTTACACCTATACTGAAGTAGGCTATTCATCCCATCAAGAGTAGAAAACAGGAACAGAATGAGTCCATTCAGTCATTGGAGGCGTTTACTCAGCAATTGAAGCAGATCTTTTAATTTCTCATACCTGTTACACAGGAAAAGAAAGGGACCATTCAGCCTTTCAAAACTGCTACACAGGAATATCGGAGGACGGGTTACCAAGCCAGGAACAGGGATAAATCAGGGAGAAATCAGTCTCTAACAGTTTAACACAAATTAACGACTGTAGTGACACAGTGGCCAGGGCTGGCATCTCAACTATTTGCGAACAATATCAACGGTTCCCAGAAATGGAACAAACGTGTTCTAACTAAATTTAAACTGACACTAAGATAGACAGGAACTGAAGTTATCAAGGGGAGGTAGAGTATCTGTCAGTTGATAAGAAATGGACAACAACTTGGTAGATTGTGTATAACGTGGGTAACTGTGAACCTATAATTATTTTTTCAGGAAGAATAAAAGTCTG
Source organism: Chiloscyllium plagiosum (assembly GCF_037043375.1). Taxonomy (NCBI): domain Eukaryota; kingdom Metazoa; phylum Chordata; class Chondrichthyes; order Orectolobiformes; family Hemiscylliidae; genus Chiloscyllium; species Chiloscyllium plagiosum. The sequence continues at coordinate 77,272,517 of NW_028270180.1, read as the reverse complement.
TGTTTAAATAAATGGGGAGGGATTTCAAGACCGAATGAAGCACTGATTGTTGACCCGTTCAGACACGAGAAGTGTTGCTCGACCTCCCTGATGATCTGCTCCCTGATGTTCCCAGGGACCACATTGTTCTCAGTTAACACGGGATATTTTGATGTAATTGGTTGGTGGTGGGAAGTGGATGGGAGAGGGTGTTTTGAGCCGTGTATCCAGGGGATGGCCTTTATCCGAGGGGTCATCATTTCTATCCACCTAGCGATCCGAGGACGATGGGAATGGCTGAATGAAGAGGCTGTGGCTGCTGTCATGATAGTGGGTATTCAGCAACACGATGTACTGTGCATGGGTACACTGCAACATTAATGGAGTGAAAGTCGGAGGGTTCAAATCACAAGAATTGCAACTAAAGTTATTGCCAGATCAGCTGAACTAATTGGTTATATCACATTCTCCATCCACCTATCTGAACCAATGCAGACACCATAAACCCAGATGAGACATCTATTCACCATGGAACCATGTGTAGACCAAAAGACGATAAGACATAGGAGTGGAAGTAAGGCCATTCGGCCCATAGAGTCCACTCAGCCATTTAATCATGGCTGATGGGCATTTCAACTCCACTTACCCACATTCTCCTTGTAGCCCTTAATTCCTTGTGACATCAAGAATTTATCAAGAATTTAGCGTCCCAGCCTCGACTGCACTCTGCGGCAATGAATTCCATAGGCTCACCACTCTCTGGCTGAAGAAATGTCTCTGCATTTCTGTTCTGAATTGACCCCATCTAATTCTAAGGCTGTGTCCACGGGTCCTAGTCACCTCGCCTAACTGAAACAATTTCCTAACGTCCACCCTTTCCAAGCCACGTATTATCTTGTGAGTTTCTATTAGATCTCCCCTTAACCTTCTAAACTCCAATGAGGATAATCAGGATTCTCATCCATTCCTCATATGTTAGACCTGCCATTCCAGGGGTCATCTGTGTGAATCCCCGCTGGACATGCTCCAGTGCCAGTATGTCCCTCCTGAGGTGAGGGGCCCAAAACTGGATACAGTACTCCAAATTGGGCCTAACCAGAGCTTTATAAAGTCGCAGTAGCACATCACTGCTTTTATATTCCAACCCTCTTGAAATAAATGACAACATTGCATTTGCCTTTTTAATCACGGACTCAACCTGCATGTTTACCTTTAGAGAATCCTCGACTAGCATTCTCAGATCCCTTTGTCCTTTGCCTTTATGAATTTTCTCATCGTTTAGAAAGTAGCCCATGCTTGTATTCTTTTTCCCAAAGTGCAAGACCTCGCATTTGCTCACATTGAACTTCATCAGCCATTTCACTGGACCACTCTCCGAAACTGTCTAGATCGTTCTGCAGCCTCCCCATTTCCTCAATACTACCTGCCTGTCCACCTATCTTCGTATCATCAGCAAACTTCACTAGAATGCCCCCAGTTCCTTCATCCAGATCATTAACATATAACGTGAACAGCTGCGGCCCCAACTCTGATCCCTGTGGGACACCGCTTGTCACCGGCTGCCATTCCGAAAAAGAACCTCTTATCCCAACTCTGTGCCTTCTCTCAGATAGCCAATCCTCAATCCATGCCAGTAGCTCACTCGAACACCATGGGCCCTCATCTAACTCAGCAGCGTCCCGTGTGGCACCTTATGGAAGGCCTTTTGGAAGTCTAGATAGACCACATCCACTGGGTTTCCCTAGTCTAACCTACTTGTCACCTCTTCAAAGAATTCTAACAGGTTTGTCAGGCACGATCTCCCCTTACTAAATCCATGTTGATTTGTTCTAATCCGACCCTGCTTTTCCAAGAATTTAGAAACTTCATCCTTAACGATGAGGTTTAACGATGGATTCTAGAATTTTACCAACAACCGAGGTTAGGTTAATTGGCCTATAATTTTCCATTTTTTGGCTTGATCCATTCTTGCACAATGGGGTTACAACAGCGGTCTTCCAATCATCCGGGACTTTCCCTGACTCCACTGACTTCTGAAAGATCTCAACCAATGCCTCTGCCAATTCCTCATCCACCCCCTCAGAACTCTGTGATGTAGTCCATCGGGGCCAGGAGATTTGTCAATTTTAAGACCTTTTAGCTTTTCTAGCACGATCTCTTTTGTAATAGCAACCATACTCAACTCAGCTCCCTGACTCCTTTTAATTATTGGGATATTACTCATGTCTTCCACTGTGAAGACTGACGCAAAGTACTTATTAAGTTCTCCAGCTATTTCCTTATCTCCCATCACAAGCCTTCCAGCATCAGTTAGAAGTGGCCCAATGTCTACTTTTGTCTGTCGTTTGTTTCTTATGTATTGAAAGAAACTTTTACTATCATTTCTAACATTACTGGCTAACCTACCTTCATATTTGATCCTCTCCTTCCTTACTTCTCTCTTTGTCATCCTCTGTTTGTTTTTGTAAACTTCCCAATCTTCTAATTTCTCAGTGCTCTTGGCCATTTCATAGGATCTCTCTTTCTTTCATAGATTTCCTGACTTCCTTTGTCAGCCATGGCTGTCTAATCCCTCCCCGGATAATCTTTCTTTTCTTGGGGATGAACCTCTGTACAGTGTCCTCAGTTATACCCACAAACTCCTGCCATTTTTGCTCTACTGTCTTCCCTGCTAGGCTCTGCTTCCAGTCGATTTTCTTCAGTTCCTCTCTCATGCCCTCATAATTACCTTTGTTTCACTGTAACACCATTACATCCGATTTTGCCTTCTCTCTTTCAAACTGCAGACTGAACTCTATTATATTATGATCGCTGCTTCCTAAGTGTAGCCTTACTTTAAGATCTTTTATAAAGTCTGGTTCATTACATAGCACTAGGTCTTGTGGGCTCCATGACCAGCTGTTCCAAAAAGTCATCCTGTAAGCATTCCAAGAATTCCCTTTCTTTGGATCCACTGGCAACATTATTTACCTGCATATTGAAGTCCCCCGTGATCACCATAACCTTGCCTTTCTGACATGCCTTCTCTATTTCCTGGTACATGTTGCGCCTCTGGTCCTGACCACTGTTAGGAGGTCTGTACATAACTCCCATTATGGTTTTTTTGCCTTTGTGGTCTCTCAATTCCACCCACATCATCAGACACTATGTCATTCAATGCCATAGATTTAATTTTGTTCATAACTAACAAGGCCACCCCGCCCTCTCTGCCCACCTCCCTGTCTTTTCGATAAGTTGTAAATCCTTGGATGTTTAACTGCCAGTCCTGAACCCCCTGCAACCACGTCTCTGTGATGCCTAACACATCATAATCATTCACGATGATCTGTGCCGTTAGTTCATCTACTTTGTTATGAATGCTACGAGCATTCAGGTAAAGTACCTTAATACTAACATTCTTATCATTAGAGATATTGGAAGTCATAAGATGTCCTAAGTTATCCTTCCTTTTTGTTGCATTCCTAATCTGCCTCAAGGTTAAATCCACCTCAACACATGCTATCCTCCTGCTTATCTTTCCACTTAACTCCATACTCCCTGTCACTTTCACTTTCGCTTCCCCCCAACTCAGAAGTTTAAAGTCCTGCAGACCACCCTATTTATCCTCTTCGCTAGAACATTGGTACCAGATCGAGGTGGAGACCGTCCCAATGGTACAGATCCCCCCGGTTCCAAAACTGATGCCAATGCCCCATGAAATGGAATCCCTCTTTCCCACACAATCTCTTGACCACGTGTTTACTTCCCTAATTTTCTTATCCCTATGCCAATTGACACGTGGCTCGGGCAGTAATCCGGAGATTATGACCCTTGGGGACCTGTACTTCAATTTCCTTCCTAGTGCTTGATAATCCCCAAACAGGTCCTCCATCCTGGCTTTGCCTATGTTGTTAGTCCAAACGTGGGCCACAACAACTGGATCCTCCCCATCCCGCTCCAATATCCTTTCAAGCCGGTCGGAGAAGTCCCACACCCGGGCAGGCAACACACCATGCAAGACTCCCGATCTGGCTTGCACATATTACTATCTGTCCCCCTAATTATAGAATCCCCTATAGCAACTACTTGTATTTTTGCTCCCCCCTCTTGAATGGCCTTCTGCCCCATGGTGCCGTGGTCAGCTGGCTCATCCTGTCCAGAGCCCTTTTCCTCATCCGTATAGGGAGCAAGAATCTCATACCTGTTGGATAAGGTCAAGGGCTGACGCTCCTGCACTCCTGAACTCAGGTTCCCCCTGACTGCCTCACTTACAGTCACACTCTGATGTCCCTGACCACTAACTGAATGTGAATTAATTAATCTCCCAGGTGTGACTGCCTCCTGAAACAAAGCGTCCGGATAAATCTCCCCCTCCCGGATGTGCCACATTGTTTGAAGTTCAGATTGCAGATCATCAACTCTGAGCCGGAGTTCTTCCAGCAACCAACACTTGCTGCAGATGTGGTCACTGCCATTCACAATGGGATCCGCCAGCTTCCACATCATACAGCTACAGCAGATCACCTGCCCAGCCATCTCTGTTTCGTTAATTACTTTATTACTTTGCATAGGTTTGAGTTAAAATATTTTCTGATAACTCTCTGCTGTAGTCTTTTTCTAAAAAAACAATTAATAGATGAACCGTAAAAAGTAAATTTTTAACCATTCACCGATAAAGAAATAGAAAATCCTTACCTTAACAAAGCAGAGTCCTATTTTTGATTAGAGGAGGAGGGGTTGGGAGACACAACACGTGTAGTGCCTCGGGTTCAGCCACTGCCCAGATATATTACTGGCAGTCCCCTGGTCGTCGCTCCCGCTCTTCCTACTTATTAAGTAGGTTAAAGGAAGACGGCGGGTGGGAGACACTACATTAGTAGATTCTCGGGTTTAGCCGCCTTGCTGATATATATGGTCACTGCTTTCCTTCCTGGCTGCCCCTCCGGTCCACCTCACTTCATCCGCTGCTCCCGCTCCTTCTGTGAAAGAGAAAAACACCGCTGCCCGCTACCGGTAAGCAATTTTAATAAAAACTGCCTTCCCTATCTGCAGTCTTCCGAGTTCCTCCGACCTCCGCTGCTGCTCGCACTTAAAATGGTCGTTGCCGTTGAAGGGTGAATACTTATACTCAATACTTACCTTCCCGTCTACTCCTCTGTTCCCCATCACTTCCTCCGCTGCTCCCGCTCCTTCTGTGAAAGAGAAAAACTCGGGAGCTGCGCACACCACAGCAGTGCACTGATCCATAAACCCGGTCCGGATATCTATCCAGCACGGGGAGTTATGCAGACCACAGAACTGCATTGATTTATACAACTCAGCCAGATATCCTGACCAGCAAAGGGAGTTGTGCAATGATCACTGGTGAGTTGAAGTGCAAACCAGGAGCAGTTACACTCCCAGCATATAGAGCTGTGTACTTCACCCCAGTGCATTGATCTGTATACCAGGAGCAGTCACCCTCCAAGCATCTAGGATTGTGTACACCACTCCAGTGCATTGATCTGTAAACCAGGAGCAGTTACCCTCCCAGCATGTAGGACTGTGTACCCCACACCAGTGCATTGATCTATAAACCAGGAGCAGTTATCCTTCCAGCATGGAGAGCTGTATAGCCCACCTCACTGCATTGATCTGTAAACTAGGAGCAGTTACCCTCCCAGCATGTAGAGCTTTGTACACCACCCCAGTGCATTGATCTGTAAACCAGGAGCAGTTACTCTCCCAGCAAGTAGAACTGTGTACACCACCCAAGTTCACTGCTCAGTGACACTGTGTTAGATCCCTGACCTGCACAAGGAAACTTGCAACCCGTGCTGGAAGTGAGAGGATGTGCAGCTCCCATCCATTTACAGCTCCATATCTCCATTGTGCCATGACACAGGAGCTGCTGTGGGTGTAAACATCACTGCTAGAGAGAGAGAGATGGCAGGGGAATCAGTTTAAATATCACAGCATGGGTGGGGTTTGGGGTATAGACAGAGAGCGGAAGATCAAAACACATGTCATGGAAGAATGTGTTCCCAGGTTTCAGAATACTGAAATGAAGACATTTTGAATACATCCTGCAACATGAGCCAGTATTCATCGAGTGTGACCGAGGGATTGTCTACACGCGGCTGAGCTAATTCCCTGGTGCTATCTAACTCACCACATTAATTACCCACCCCACCCCATGGTGTTCCTCTCATTCAATACCAGCCCGATTCTCCCATCCATCATGGCTGGAGGTACTCACCATTGCCCGGATGCCCCTGGATATTCCATGATCCCTGCCACTGGTGCCATCTTTAAAAGGCCCATGGGCACACGATTGAGCTTTCTCAGTTCGGAGCTGCCCTGTACAGTTTACCCTGAGCATGGCAGATAAGGGAGAATTACACTACGGTTTCGCGACCGGGGTACGGAGGTCCTGGTGGATGGGCTAGTACAGAGGGGGACCATTCTCTTCCAAGAGAGGGCCACACCACCAGACCCATCGAGCTTGGTGTAAGCTCACCATCCATCTCGTGCCGTATCAGCGGTTTGAAGAAATACCCAGCAATCCAGGACAAGCATCAATAACCTTCCCCATTCTCTCAGGATAAGGGTCACTATGTTCTCTCTGCTCTTTCACACTCACAGTGTATCTGTTATAGCACCTACCCCCAAACAAGATTCATGCTCCAACCTTTCTCACTCTTGCATGCAGCACCTCCCCCCCCCCCCCCCCCACCCTCTATCTCTCTCCCCCCACCCCAGTATACCTCCCACAGTAATAACACTGCATGGATACAACACTGCGGACTGACTCCCACCAAACACATCACTATGCCTCCCCCCCGATACGAGATGGAGAAGACCGGGACGCCTTGTGTGGAGACTCTGAAGCATCCACGTCCCACCGACCGAGTAAGGAGCAATGATCAGTGAAGCGCAATTATCACTTTAAACCAACTGGCAGCTCCGTTTCCCCCCGGCACAACTTAGAAGCCGTGGCCCTGACGCCATCTCCGTTTTGTGTCGACCTGGTACAAATTGAATTCCCAACGGTCTCAGTGGGCAGGAGGGTGAACTGACAACACATTGTCACCACCACCTCCCAGGAAGGGCGCACGGAGACTCCCTCCTACATCTCCTCCTCTAAACAGCTCAGATATTGAAACTAATCTGTGATATTTACTGCTCTCCCCACTTGTCCTAACATTTTCAATACTGTGCTCATATACTCCCAGGGCCCTCTGGTCCTGCACCCCTTTTATAATGGTACAGCCTATTTTATATTGTCTTCCATTGTCCTTCCTACCAAAGTACATTACCTCACACTGGTCTGCATTGATCTTCATCTCCCATACACTTGAACACTACACCAACTTGTCTTTTAAATTGCGTAACAATACCCACTTTCACCACTTCCACTGGAAGTTCATTCCACACACAAACCATCCACTATGTATAAAAGTTGCCTTTCATGTCTTTATGAAATATTTCTCTTCTCATCTTAAAATATCCCCCTAGTCTTCAATATCCTACCCTCGGGAAAAGAGAACGGCCAGTCACCTTATCTCGACCTCTCATGATTTTATAAGCTTCTATCACTCCTCAAGCTTTTCCTGTCCAGTGAAAAAGTCCCAGCCTAACCAGTCTACTCTTATAACTCTACCCCTCCGTTCCTGGCACCATCCTGGTAAATTTCTTCTGAACCCTCTACAGCTCAATCATGTCCTTCCTACAACAGGGCGACACGAACTGGACACAGTATTCCAGAAGAGCACCATTATTTAAGAAAGTTGGGAGGGACAAGCCAGGGAACTAGAGACCGGTGAGTCTGAAGTCAGTGATGAGCAAGTTGTTGGAGAGAATCCTGAAGGACAGGATTTACATGTATTTGGAAAGGCAAGGACTGATTAGGGATAGTCAACATGGCTTTGTGTGTGGGAAATCATGTTTCACGAACATATTTGAGTTTATTGAAGAAGTAACAAAGAAGATTGATGAGGGCAGAGTGATGGACGTGATCTGTATGGACCTCAGTAAGGTTCCGCATGGTTAGCAAGGTTAGAACTGATGGAATACGAGAACTAGCCATTTGGATATAGAACTGGCTCAAAGGTAGAAGACAGAGGGTGGTGGTGGAGGGTTGCTTTTCAGGCGGGAAGTCTGTGACCAGTGGAGTGCCACAAGGATCGGTGCTAGGTCCACTACTTTTCGGCATTTATATCAATAATTTCGATATGAACATAGGAGGCATTGTTTGTACGTTCTCAATTGTCGATGTCACAACGGACAATCTACACAAACTACAGCTGGTTTATCAAAGATCATTTCCCTTTCCTGAATCTAGTGCGAATGCACTAAATCATATCATTGTTCTCCAACTGTCGAGTTGTTACATTCCTTATCAAAGATTACAGCGTTTTTTTCACATCTGACATCAAGCTATGTAGTTTTCTGTTTTCCCTCTTCGTCCTGTTTTAAATATTTAGGTTTACAACAGTTGCTTTCCAGTCTGCAGCATCCTTTCCAGAATCATCCCAGCTTTGAAGAATAATCAATAATTCTTTCACCAGCTCTGTTGCCATCTCCTCAATACTTGGGGATGTAGCTCATTAGATGTAGAACCTTACCAGCCTTCAGTTCAATAAGATTTTCAAGGATATATTTTTTGTTAATTCTAATTTCCTGCAGTCCCGCTTTTACACCAGTCACTCCGTTTCCTAGTTTGTTTCTGTACGTTCCCCTGTGGAGATGGAACCAATGCATTTCTCTCAGCGGGCTTCTGTCAGCCAGTGATACATCAGAGGATTGCACTCTGGATATGATGAATATGTCAACGTTCCTGCATGGAAAGCTCCAGAATTGAAACCGCTCACTTCGTGGTGAGTGTCAGTAAAGTCCTGTCCCTGGTGTGAGACTTCAGGTTATACTGAAGGAGGGGACACAGATCAGTGACCACCTCATTTTATTTTTTAAACGGACTGATTTCACACATTACACTTGGAATTGGTCCAGCTTAGACAAATTTTCCCGGAATTCCAAAGGAAGATAGTGCTGTGGTCTGCTCCTCCCTGTTGACAGAACTTCCCTTTTATGGGCACTCAGCTCCATTTTTTCTTTACCTTGGACCCAGACACTTTGTAAATGCAGTGTCCAAAGTGAGGTCACAGACCCTCGGATCTCCCTGAATGAACACAGGAGCTGACAATACAAACCCGAGGAAAACATCCACAGAAACTCCACTGAGTTTCCAATGACTGGAGCAAGTGAATTCCCCACATACATGGTACATCCATTCAGTGTTGAAAATGTCTCCATCTCCTCAGTATTTCTTCCTGTCTGAGAAAACCATTGCATCTCTGTACACTCCCACAGTAACTGTTCCGCTCTCCAAAGATGCAGTTGACAATGGAACATTTCTTTTCTCTGTATATCGTCAACTGTCTGGGCAGCACCTGTATTTCCGATGGAATTCATCACCAAACTCAGAGAAGAGAGATAGAGTGAGCGGGGCTTATACAATTAATAGTAAGGTCCTCGGGAGTTTTGCTGAACAAAGAGACCTTGGAGTACAGGTTCATAGCCCCTTGATAGTGGAGTCACAGGTAGATGGGATAGTGAAAAAGCCGTTTAGTGTGCTTTCGTTTATCGGTCAAAGTATTGAGTACAGGATTTGGGAGGTCATGTTGCGGCTGTACAGGACATTCGTTAGCCGACTGTTGGAATATTGCGTGCAATTCTGGTCTCTTTCCGATCGGAAAGATGTCGTGAATCTTGAAAGGGTTCAGAAAAGATTTACAAGGATGTTGCCAGGGTTGGAGGATTTGAGCTGTAGGAAGAGGCTGAACAGGCTGGTGGTGTTTTCCCTCGAGTGTCGGAGGCTGAGGGGTGACCCTATAGAAGTTTACAAAAATCTGATGGGCATGGATAAGGAAAATAGACAAAGTCTTTTCCCTGTGTTCGTGGCGGCCAGAACTAGAGGGCATAGGTTTAGGGTGAGAAGGGAAAAGATATAAAAGAGACCTACGGGGGCAACCTTTTCACGCAGAGGATGGTATGTGTATGGGATGAGCTGCCAGAGGAAGTGGTGGAGGCTGGTACAATTGCAACATTTAAGAAACATTTGGATGGGTATATGAATAGGAATGGTTTGAAGGGATATGGGCCAGGTGGGACTAGATTAGGTGGGATATCTGGTCGGCATGGACGGGATGGACCAAAGGGTCTGTTTCAATGCTGGACATCTCTCGGACTCTATGACCTAATGACCTAATGAGGATTGATCTACCTTTATGTGTTTTAAGATTCCAGCGCTGTCTCTTATCTGTTGAGGATTCTTTCCAAGACATTACTATTTATTTCCCCAAATTCCTGAGCTTCCATGTCTTTCTCCACAAGAGTTCTTTTTTGTTTAAGATCTCACCTATCTCCTCTGGTTCCACACATCAGTGACCTTATTGAAATGTAAGGGATCTTATCCTCTAACAAGTTACTCCTCAGCCCTTACTGAGACTTACGTAAAAGCTTCTGAAAATGCAAATATAACATATCCGTCGTCCCTCCTACAACCTTATCTATTCTGCCATTTACTCACTCCAACAAATAAAATACAACAGGTTCAAAAACACATTCTCTTTTATAAAATGTGCTTTTAAGGCTCCAGTTATTGTTATTGATGTATCCTTTCTAATACATTACAGCACACTCCCGACTTACTGTTAGGCTAATACTATTTGGTTTCAGACTCACAGCAGAAAGGGTTGTGGGAGTTGTTGTTTATCAATCTGAAAAAGGTATCTTACAGGGTCAGCAGGTAATCGAGAAGGCAAATCAAATGCTGCCATTTATTGAAAAGAGAATGGTGCCTAAATATAGGGAGGACTTGCTAAAACCATACAAGACATGAGTCAGATCACACCTAGAAAATTATGAACAGTGTGAATGCCCGAAAGGAAAGATATTGCCGTATTGAAGGCAGGCCAGAGAAGGGTCACTCGGCTGATCCTGGCAATGGATGGATTTCCTAATGAAAAGACATGGAATAGATTGAGATTGAATCCTCTAAAGTTTAGAATAATTAGAGGGAACTGGAATGTAACTTGTAAAATTCTGAAGGACTTTGGTCAGTTAGATGCTGGGAAGTCAGAAAATAGAACAGCACAGCACAGCAATAGGCCCTTCGGCACACCATGACGCTATTTTCATAACGTCTGCCTGCACATGATCCATATCCGTCTATTCTCTGCCTGTTCATGTTTCTGTCGAAATGCCACTTCAAAACTTTGCTCACATTTCTGCTTCGAGGACTTCCCTCGGACACCTCCACTCTCCGTAAAACAAAAATGCCTTTCACATCTCATTTAAACTTCTTGTTTCTCACCTTAAAACTATGCACTATAGAATTTGAAACTTACATGCTGGAAAATTGATTCTGACTATCCAAAGGATCTATCCCTGTCCTGATGTTATATTCCTGTACCTGGTCGCCTGTCAACCTCTGATACTCTCACAAAGCAATCCAACTTTGTTTAATTTGCTCTTATAGTTAAGACACCCTTAAAGTACCTAACATAGGCAACGTGCTATTAAACCCCGTTTGCAACCTCTCCAGAGCCTCCACATTCTTCCTATTGTGTGGAGGTGAGAACTGCACACAGTACTCCAAATGTGGCCAAGCAACGGTTTTATAGAATCACAACATCAAATGCAAAATACCATACTCAACGTTGTGACCGATGAAGGCCTGTGTTCCATTTGCTTTCTTTCCCATCTGAAACACTTCTGTTGCCATTTTCATGGATTTACTGGCTTGGACCAAGAGCCTTCTCTACATTAATGTCCCCCACTACCGAACTTTCTTCTTGACTTTGACATGACCTCACACTTGTCCAGATTAAACTCAATTTGCCATTTCTCTGCACATCTTTCCAACTAATCAGTAACCTCAGGCAACCTTGGATCTCCTTGCTCATTCACCCAAAGTCCACCAATTTTCATGTCATCTGCAATAATTATCTTTGTCACATTCTTTCGTTTCAGTTGTGTGAGAATCTGTAACCGGGGGCAGAAAATCCCCCCAAGGGCTCACCTATTTTAAGCTGGAGATGAGGAGGAACGTCTTCACTTAGAGAGCAGTGAGTCTGTGGGAATTCCTGACTGTAGGGGGCTGTCGAGGCTGGGTCATTAAGAAGAGTTACAGCAGAGATGGTGAGGTTTTAATGAATCAGGGAAACAAGTGTTTTGTGGAGAAGGCAGGAAAGTAGAGTTAAAGATCATCAGGTCAGTCATGATCTGAATGAAGGGCAGAGTATCCTCAATGGGCCAAATGGCCTAATTCCGCTCCTACATCTCATGGTCTGAACTCAAACTCAATATGGTTTGCACAACATTATGGCTCTTGGCTCACAAAATTCCTTTGTAATGGGATTATTAGATACAGCATTAAACACAACATTTGATCTACAATACACCTTTTTTTTGATGGCTCCTTGATATAATGTGATAGAACGCCATCACACAGTCCATCCATTACTTCCCTGATATTCATTAGTTATCCAGTTGGGATGGAGACCGCCGTCACACACAGTTACTGTACTGCCCTTGCTACATGTACATTCAGTGCCCTGACTGTAGCCATATTGACATTACCATACTGGTTCATATAAAAGAATTCCTGCTAATGGTTGCTGCTGCTTGCTTATTCTCAGCTCCACCCAAATAGACTCAAAATCTGATCTTCATTTCCACGTGGTTATCTCATTAATGCATTAGCCTCGTCCTTCCTTCACAACTTGTTGTCTTTTTGCCTAGCCTGCCTCGATCCCAACAACCATTCAATATTCACATCCCAGCGATCGTCATTCTGCAGCTATCTCTCTGGAATGACATTTCCATCATATCTGTACACTGACATTCCATCTGTATTATGGCGAGTGCAGGGAGTCATTCCTCAGTATGGGGGATTGAACGGATGGATATCGATTACAGAGTTAGGGAAGCTTACATGGGCTCGAGGATGTTAAAGTTAAATAGAGCTACATCTGGTCAAGAATGTCAGTGGGACAAAGGGATTTGGGAATTGGACGAATTTATAGAGATAGAGGGAGCTGGATGAGATTCTGGAGATAGGGATAGGGATGGATGTCGAGAAAGGCAGGCAGACTGAGAGGCACAGACAGTGGGTGTTTCAGGGAGAAGAGTATTGTGTAGACTAACAGAGATATGGAAGGTTGTAGCGACTGAAGACGTTTTAAGATATAAGAAGGTTCTAGGTTCTGGAGACTACATAGATAGAAATGCAATGTAGAATGCCAGGTTTGCTGGGTTGGAGACATCTACACAAATGGGGAGGGTTGTACAAACTGAACGTGGTTCTTGTGGTCAGGAGTGTTGGGGGGGGGATGAGGGTGAAATTTAAATAGATTAACATTGAAGAATTGGAGAAGGATAATGAGATTACAGATGAATGTAGAGATTGGATGAGCTGGCATTCATAGTGAGTCTTTTCGGAACAGAAGATTCACAAACATTGGGGTTGATGCTAAGATCGGGGTTTTGCCAGGGACATCAAGAGGTTATCCAGTAAGGGAAGATTAAATGGGGCTCCATATATTGGGGGTGTTGTCAGGACTGGAAGAGGTTACACAGAAAGAGCGGGCTTCAGGACTGTGGATGTTTATGGAGATAGTGGAGGAGTTGGAGCAGTTTACAGAGACGTAAGTTTTTTAGGACAATACTAAGACGCATAGGCTTTGTTAATGCAAGAATGGGGAGCGTAATGGGACTGGAGGACGGAAGAAAGTACGGACAGTTGTGGTGTTTGCAGATGTTAACGGATTATAGAGATTTGCAGGTTAGAGAGAGTGTGGGTTTCAGATTCTGACATTGTAGGAACTGGAGTAACCTTGGCAAATGGGGCGTTGACAGTTGTAGAAGTACTGAAGGGACTGGAAGTGGTAAAAGATGAAGGGAGGGTTGTGAAAGCAGTTAGTGGTCAGAGATAGGGAGGCTGCAGTGTTTGCAGGGGATCATACAGACAGACGGATTTATCAGAGTAGGGGAAAGTAACAGAAATAGAGAAAGTGCAGTGCCCGAAGAGGGTTCATCACCCAGGTGGTTTCAAGAGGCAGGACAATGTTACAAAGACAGGGACAGTTGTAGGAATTGGAGGAGCATACAAAGATAGGGAGGGCTTTCAAACCTGTAGGATAGTATGTTACAGAGATGGGGAGAGTTTCACAACTAAAGGGAATTCGAATGATCAGGTTGATTTGAGGTTATTGGAGCAGCTTTGACTATATAGTTTCTACAGAGATAGGGAGAGATGTGGAGACTGGAACAGGTGACATCGATAGGGAGGGTTTTAAGAATAAGGAGGACTTTTCAGAGAAAAGGAGAGATGTAGGGATGGGAGTCACAGTGACAATTACGGCAGCTCCTGAAGGTAACGGAAAAAATAGTGTAGTCACATGGGGAGTATGTAAAAGGTATAAAGATTTGTAAAGACTGAAGGAGATGAGATGCATAGGGAGGGTAGTAGGGAACTGCAGAGTTTACACAGATTGAGTCGGTTTTAGAGAGGAAGAGTTTATCATCATTAGGATTGTAGAGACTAAATTCCAATGATAGGGACAGTAGAACATGATGGTATCCACAGACATGGGGGATGTTAACAGGTGGAGGGGGTTCCTAAGGTCAGGATTTCCTTGAGAGATTTCACAGACAATGAGATTCTCAGGTAGGAGCCTGACATAGTTACAAAGACAGGGAGGTATTTCAGGTCTGGAAGGGATTTCACAGATCAGGACAGTTCAATGAACTGAAGAATTTTTTCACAGATAAGGAAGGGTTGGAGGAGCTGGAGGAGTTTACCCAGATAGAGATGATGGAGAGTTTAAAGGCGAATACATTGACATGGAGGGTATTATTGGTAGGAGGAGCTTACAGGGATAGACCGGAGTGTCGGGGATTAAAGGGATGAAGGAATTTATTATCTACTGGAGAAGTTTAGGGAAAAGGGTGTTAGGGATTGGAAAATCTAACAGAGAGAGAGAGCATTTTGTGGACTACAGGAGATTCCAAATAGAGGAAGGATCATCGGGACTGGAGGATATTACAAAGATCACTAATACAGCATGGGCCAGGATTGATGCCTGGGATCCCCTGTGCTGTCTCAGGGAGCATCAGTACAGCAGAGGTGAAAGCAGGACCCTCACAAGATGGTGGGAATGAAGCCTAGAATGTAGCTGTTCCTTGCCCACCACTATATCTGTGTCCTGTCTTCCAGGCCTGAATACAGAACGCCACTAACACCTCCCTGTCCTGTTTACTGTGAGTGATCTTACCCCGGCTGCAGGATTTACTGAAGGCTCCAGATCTTCCTCTTCTCCTCTCTCGAGCTGACCAAGCATCTTCAATGAGGTGATGGGTGAGACAGGAGTCAGGAATATCCTTATTACCTGCATGGACAGAATGGGAAATTAGACTGACGCAGCGAGGATAACTCATGTAGAGTAGCACTGAGTCCAGCAGACATCTCGAAGATCCCAGCCTCCATCCATGGCCTGTGCTGAAGCGTCTCTCTGGAGTGGATAATTCTGTTCGCTCAGGATCTAGAGTAGCTGCAAGAGTGAGAGGTGCTGACAGAGGCAACAATTAGACACACACAGTGAGGAATACCACATGGAGAGAGACTGAGTGATACCACCAGAGTGCTAGAAGGTATCAGGATCAAACCATGTTGTCAGAAGAAGTGGGTCTGATGCAGGGGGCACTGCTACCAGTACTCAGGGAGGAGTCAGCTATTTTATTGAGATTGTACAGTGCTGGGTCCAGTGCCCTGGTCAATCATGTGACCATGATCATGTCGAGTGTTTTGAACTGACAGAGATGAGGAGGGACAGGTCTCAGCAGAAAGGAAATTCCCAATTCCATAGAGAAAGTTTAAAATTTGAAACATGGGGCTGTGGCTGAGGATGAACAGAAAGAAACAAGAATGAACTGAGTTTAACTAAAATTGTACATCAGCAAATAGGTTTGTATCAGGAAATTGTGATTTAATAATTACTGTTTATTATTTTGAATGTATGAAGCATTTCCAATAAGGAATATGCACGTGTGACTGTGATTTCTATCTAATCGCCATCAGGGAGACGTGGTCACAGAGTGAACAAAAAGGTGGTGCATTAATATTCACAGCTACACAACATTGTGGAAAGTCAGGTAGAGTGGGAAGCAGGATGTGGAACTCTCATCGTTAGGGATCACAATTGGGAGTAGCAAGAAAATATATGGCCTTAGATTATCAAACATTAGGAGACTAAATTCTGGGTAAAAAGGGTCAGAACACAGAATTGGAAGGGCAGTGTTAAAGCCCCTTAACAGCATTATGTTGTGAGACACTGCATTAACAGGTAATTATTTGAACTTGTAACAAAGGCACTGGGATAATTGTGAGGGATTCAAACTTCCTACCTCATCATCTGATTGGCCGTGGGTCACAGACGAGGTTGACTCTCTCCCACTCTCAGGGGAAGTCTGTAGGTGGCTGTACAGACCGATGTGGCTTGCCACAGACTCTGTTACACTTGGAGCAGAAGGTGGCCGTGGGAAGTGGGGTGGGTGGGGCGTTGGTGTGGCAGCGTGCTCCTTGTGCTGTTTTCTCTGGATTCCCCTTTTTCCCCACAGCAAGTCTCGAGGTGCTTGACCCCTTCCCAATGCTCCTCCCCCACTTTGGACATTCCTAGCCAAGTGATTCCCAGGATTTACCAGATTTGATTAATAGATGCTTAAAAGACAGAAAAACCTAACAATTCTGAAGAAGCCAATGCTTTAGAAACTTGGAAGTATTTGTTTAAGGGATTACGAGGAGTCTACTAGCAGGAGGAGTGCACCAGGAAGGGGAAATACTCTCAGGGTTTATTGAGATGATAGGAAGAGGGAGACCTGAAGGTGCTGGAGGTACTGAGAGTGTAACAGGAAGGGGTCATGGCCTCAACAATGTTACAAAGGAAGTACGAATTCAGGGCCAGTGGGTCCCGTGAAGAGTGAATGGCAAAGGCAGCAAGTCCAGCAAATACTGGTCAAGTGATACTGTGAGTTTGATAAAGAAAATACAGTGCAATATAAACACGTGAAGCCCTTCAAAAGTATCGAGTGCAACGGGGTTCTTCAAAATGAGGGGCAAACAATTTCCATTAAGGAAAAGCCACAAGGTATGTTATCAGCATCGTTAGAATAAGAGGATTCCAAGCTAAAGAGTGGGGCTTGTCAGAAACCAAAGGGACAATCTGCGCATGGAGCCAAAGGAAGTAGCCTAGGTCTTCAATGAATACTTCCCATCTGTATTCACACAGGAGAAAGACATTGTAGTTGGAGATTTCAGTTGGGACAATGAGGTTTTGTAAGGTCAATAAGGAGATATTAAATATTTCCACCGGCATAAATGTGAGGAAATCCCCAATGCTCAATGAACTCTATCCCAGGCTGCTATGAGAGGTAAGGGAGGAGATTGCTAGAGCCCTGGTGGAATTATTTATTACTTTGCTGGCCACAGGTGAAGTGCTGAATGACTGGAAGATCGCTAATGTGGTTCCTTTGTTCAATAAGGACAGCAGGGATAGACTAGGTAATTACAGAGCAGATAGTTTGACAAACAAGAACCTATTGATCTGTTTTGAATATACTCAATGATCTCGTTTCCACAGCCTTCTGTGTCAATGAATTGCACAGATTCACCACTCTCTGGGTGAAGAAGTTTCTCCTTATCTCGATTCTAAACATGCTTCCGTTTACTCTTCACTGGTGCCTTTTGGAGCTTAATCTCTCCTGCCAGTGAAATCATCTTCCAAAGGTCCACTCTACCACGGGAATTTACCGCTGCTATACTAACTGCTGTAAGGTTGAGGAAGCTGTGGATGTGCTGTACTCCACCACTAACACTCTGGAGATCGAACACTCCGAGGCCCTGTTCATTGTAACTTTCAACTTCAATCAAGTCAATCTGAGGAAGGTGTTGATCAATTACCACCAGGACATTACCTGCCCACCAGTGGCCCGCACGTTTTAGACCACTGCTACACCACTGTGAAAGATGCCGACAACTCCATCCCCCACCGTCATTTCGGGAACTCCGGGATACAATGCCGTGTTTCTTCTCCCACTTTACAGGAAAAAGCTCAAGCAGGAAACCCCCCCCCCACCCACCCTCGCGTCCAGTGCTGGTCGGAGAAGGCAGAGGATCAACTCCGGTGCTGTCTGAAATCGGCTGATTGGGCTGTGTTCAAACAGGCCACAGGTAACTTGGACGAGTACGCCACCACCGTCACAATCTTTAGCAGCAAGGTGTGTGGAGGACTGCATACCGAGGAATTCAGTCCAGCTGAGCTCAAGCAGGAAACTCTGGATGAATCAGGACATACAGAACCTGGTAAAAACCAGGCATGAGGCCTTCAGATCAGAAGACCCACTCAAGTATAAGGAATCCAAGTATGACATTCGCACAGCATTATGACAGCCAAGGCCCAATACCGGTCTAAACTAGAGATCCAGACAGACACCCGGCAACTATGGCAACGACTGAATGTCATCATAGGTTCTAAAAAGAGATACTGAAACATAGCAGATGATGACACCTCCCTTCCAGATTTTCTCAGTGACTATGCTCGTTTTGAGTACAATTTCAGTGGAGAGGTAACACCTATTCCGACAAGTCCTGACGAACCTATCCCAACAGTCACTCCATCAGTGGTCAGATCGGTTTTCCTTCGTGTGAATCCAGGGAAAACGATGGGACCAAAAGGAGAACCACACTGTGCACTCAGAACATGTGCAGATCCACTAGCAGAGCTTTTCTCAGACATCTTCAACCTCTCCCTGCAGCAGGCCACTGTCTCTGCTTGTTTCAAGAGGGCCAATATCATCCCTGTGTCTCAATGACTACCGTCCAGTGGCCCTAACGTTGGTGGTCATGAAGTGCTTTAATCATGGTATTAATCAACTCCAGCCTCCCCACGACACTTGACCCACTCCAATTTGCCTGTCGGACCAACAGATCCACATCAGGTGCCATGTCACCTGCCCTTCACTGCTCCATAGAATACCTTGACACAAACTACAACAACATAAGAATCCTACTCTTTGACTACATTTCAGTATTCGTCACTATTATCCCCTCGTGATTGATTACTAAACATAGTGATCCCAGACTAAGCCGCACTCTCTGCAACTGGATCCCCAGTTTCCTGACCCACAGGCCTCAATCAATGAAGATTGGGGACAATACTTCAGCCTCACTAAAACTCAATAGTGGAGACCCCCGGGGTGCATACTCAGCCCCTACTGTACTCACTGTATATCATGATTGCATCTGAAAATACCAGACTTATGTAAGTTACAAGTTCGCTGATGACACCACCATAGTTGGTCGAATCTCAGATGGCGACGATACAGACTACATGCAGGAGATGGAAGATGTGGATAAATGTTTCACTCAGAACAACTTGGCTCTCAATGCCAGCAAAACCAAGGAACTCACTCATCGTTGACATCGTCCCCATCGGGTGGGGACATGTTACTCATGTCCCCCCCCCCCCCACCACACGCACACACACACACATTAACAGCACAGAGGTGGACTGAGTGGAGAGTGTCAAGCTCTTGGGCGTGGTCATCCACAGCACGCTTTCTTGGACTCTTCATGTGTACACACTGTTTTCAAAGGCCGAACAACGTTTCCTCTTCCTCAGGCAGCTGAAGTAATTTGACATGACGGTGAATAAACCTTGCCTACTTTTGCAGGTGTGCCATCGAGCGCATTCTGTCTGGATGTATCACTACCTGGTATGGCAAAAGTACCATTCAAGATTGGAGACTGTTACAGAGAGTGGTGAACTCAGCCCAGACAATCAAAAAGGTCAACCTCACATCTGTAGAATCCATCGAACAGCCCGCTGTCAAGGAAAGGCCGTCAGAATTCTCAAAGATCCATCCCACCCTCGCAATGTTTTTTCTACAATCTCTTCCATCGGCGATAAGGTACAGAAGCCTAAACACATGCACCAGCTGGTTTCGTAACAGTTTCTACCCTACTGTAGCTCGGATACTGAATGGACTCACAACTGTAAACATTCGGCTGTGCCTATGTTTTTGTTTTTGTCACTGTTTACCTATTATTTACTATCTATGATACTTAACTCTTTGACCTGTCTACATTGCTCGCAAGACAAAGCTTTTCACTGTGCATCGGTACCCGGGACATTACATTCCATTCAATGCAACTCACTCTGTCCAGGCCGTGCAATTACATCCCTCCGTATCCTGCTAAACCCCATCACGCATAGATACAGAGTCTTCAAAGGTCTGTTTAAAGTCTCAGAAATATATCCCTGCCTTAATGTTCCAGTGTCCTCTAGATGAAGAGAACATTGCATTGTCCTTCCTAATTACTGATACAATCTGCAAGCTTACCTTAAGGGAATCCTGGACTGGACTCCCTTTGCACTCAGATTTCTGAATTTTCTCCCCATTTAGAAAATAACTCACACCTCTATTTAACCAAGCAAAGTGCATTACCTCACAATTTAGCGCATTGTATTCCACCTGCTACATCGTTGCACACTCTCCTAACTTGTATAAATCTTTCTGTAGCCTTCCTGCCTCCTTAGTTCTACCTGCCCATCCTATTAGCTTTGTATCATCTGCAAATGTTTCCATATTGCCCTCAGTTCATTCATCCAGATCATTTATGTCTAAGGTGAAACGCTATTGTCCCAACAATGACGCTTGTGAACCACCACTGGTCAACAGCTTCCATCCTGAAAAGGACTCTTTAATCTCTATGCTCTGCCTCCTGCCAGACAGCCAAATTTCTATCCATGCTGGGACCTGGCCTCAAACACCATCGGCCCTTATCTTACTCAGCAGCTTACTATGAGGTACCTTGTCAAAGGCTTTATGGATGTCCAGATAGAAAACATCCACTGGTTCTCCTTGATCTGACTTGCCCATTAACTTCTCAAAGAATTCTAACAGATTTGTCAGGTATAACCTCCCTTGATGAAACCATTCTGACTTTGTCCTATTTTTCCAAGTATTCAGAAATCTCCTCCTTCTGCAATTCCTTCCTGGAGGGCTGTCAAGGCTGGGTCATTGAGTGTATTTACAGGTGAGATGGTCAGATTTAATCAATCAGGGAAACAAGGGTCACGTGGAAAAGGCAGGAAAGTAGAGGTGAGGATTATTGGATCAGCCATGGTCGCATTAAACGGTGGAACATTCTCGATGGGTCAAATGGCCGAATTCCAGTTGCACATTGCATGGTCTTCACTAAATCAGATTCAAATCAATAAAAGATGGAACAATTTTATGTTTATGGAAATAAAGAAATCCTTGGTCCAATCAGAAATATCTGTGACTCAAATTATAACACGTTTCAGGATCCACAACCCATTTTCAGTCCCATTCTTCAGGTTCTATGAATGCCTCTACCTCTAACCTCCTGCACGATCCATGCCCCTTCCTACATTTCTACCATCCTCCAGATTCCGCAGGCCTTCTGACCCCCGCAATATGGCCTAGCCTCGACAACTCTTCCTTCGTCTGCAATGTTCCCCAGAACGGCACTGGAGGCACAGGGGGTTCAGAGATAGGGAGGGCTATCAGGAATGGAGGAGTTTGCAGACATTAGGAGGGTTGCAGTGCCAAAAGGAGGCTGCATAATTGTGAGGGTTCATGGTAATGAAGGTGTTTGAGCAGGGAGGGAGGGAGGATTGTGGTGACATGAGAGGTTTCACAATTTGGGTGTTTTGTTTGGACTGCCAGAGGTTACTGAGTTGGGGAGGGTTTATGCACTGACAGAGTTTACATAAATATGGTGGGGTTGCAATGACAGGAAGAGGATTCTAAAATCTGGAGATTATGGGGTCTGAAAGAGGTTACACAAATGTGAAGAGTTGTCAGGAGTAAGGAGTTTACGGAGACTGTAATTGTCTGATCAGGAGCAGACGACCCAGGTTGGGAGGGATGTGTGGACTGGAAGTGCTTTCACAGGGAGGGAGGACCTTGGAGCCACAGGATTTTACAGAAATGTGGAGAGCTGTAGGGCCTGCAGGAGTTCATGGAGCTGGGGAGGTTGGGGTGATGCAGCAGTTTACAGGGATAAGATTGTTTGTAGGACAGGCCTGGATAACACAGTGTTTTAGGGAGCTGAGCTGATTACAGAGATAAAGATACTTGTATCGACTGCAAGAACAAACAAATATGCAGGGTTACTGTGACTGAAAGTGTTTCTATATGAAGGAAGGCTTAGGTTCTGGGGGTTATTTAGACATGGAGGCTGTGGAATCTGGATTTTGTTTTCAGATATTGGGGTAGCAATTTTGTTTGGAGACAGTTTCACAGATAAGGGAGCATGGCACAAACAGGAGGAAGTTCCTGCGGTAGGGAGGGTTAGAGGGAGGTTTACACAGATAGGGGTGTAAGAACTGGAGAAGATTATGGAGTTGGGCAGATGTTGGAGAGACTGGAGGAGCTTACATTGACAGGGGTTGAAAACAATTGGACGGGTGTTAAATAGATAGTGGGTCTGCTAGGAACTGGTTCGGGAGAGGCACAGGCATTGGAGTGGGTTCTACAGATCGGGAATGCTGCAAGGACCTGAAGGATTACATAGATAGGGATGGTGGCAGGGTCCTTACGGATTGATAGTGTTTTAGGGACTCGAAGAGATTAGCTTGATCGGGAGGACTGGAAGATCTACAGGGGCTTATAGAGATTTGAACAGTTAGAGCAGTTTAAAGAGGGAAGTTTCTCAAACAGGAGTAGGTTACAGATAGTGAGGGTTGTGTGGCCGAGGCAAGTTAAAGAGAGGGGATTTTTTGGGTCTGGAAGAGGTGAGGTTCCAGAACATGGTAAGATCAATAAGGAGGAGGTATTAAATGTTTTCACATGCATAAAAGTGGAGAAATCCCCAGTGTCCAATGAAATGTATTCCAGACTGCTATGGGAGGTAAGGGAGGAGATTGCTGGGTCCCTGGTGGATTATATATCTAATACTTTGCTAGCCACAGGTGAAGTGCTGAATGACTGGAGGATCGCTAATGTGGTTCATTTGTTCAAGAAGGGCAGCAGGGATAGGCCAGGTAAATACAGAACAGGTAGTCTGGCAGGAGTGGGAGGGAAATTATTGGAAATAATTCTGAGGATGAATCAATTGCAAAGACAAGGATCAACGTGGCTGAGTCATCACCGATTTGACAGAGGAATATACTGTCTGAGGAATTCAGTTCAGTTTTTTGAAATTGTGTTTAAAGTATTGTTTGAGGGCAGTGCCGATGATGTTGTTTACACGGACTTGAATAAGGCCTTTGACAAGTTCCCTCATGGAAGGCTGGTCCAAAAGGAAATAGCCATTGGGATCCAAGGCAAGTTGGCAATTTGGATACAAAATTAGTGGATAGACATCTTCGTGTTTGAATTTCGTTCACCAGCGGGTGCATCAGAGGAATCTATGGAACCACTGTTGCTTTTTTATGTACTTTAATAACTCCGATATGAAAACAGTAGGAATCATGAGTAGGTTTGCTGATGACATGAAAGGTGAGAGTGTTGTCCACAGTGAGGGGGATGGTCTCAGACTACAGTCTGATGTCAATCAGATGATAATCTGAGCAGAGTTTAGTTCTAATCAATGTGAGGTAATAACTTGTGGTAGATCTGATAAGCAACGGACAGACATAATGAATGGTATTTTCTTGCAGAGGACTGAGGAACACAGGGACCTTAGTGGATAAGTCCATAGATCCCTGAAGGTGTCAGCACAGGTAGACAGGTTGGGGAAGAAACCTGAACTGGGAGTGGGAGGGGGAGCCATCCTGGTGGCGCGAATTGTTAGAGCTGCTTGAGAGGATATAGACGTAAGGCCAGAAAGAAAATTGAGGCTGGTACAGAAGTTAAAGGCAGCAATTTCAGCATCACGACAGGCAAGAACACAACAAGAAATGGGTGAAAACCGATGATGAAACTGCATTTATTTCAATGCAAGAGGCCTGACAGCTCAGGAAGATGAACTCAGGGCATGGATTGGAACATGGGACTGGGATATTATAGTTATTACAGAAACACAGTTGAGGGTGGGGCAGGACTGGCAGCTCATTGTTTCAAGGTAGAGATGCTACAGGAAGCATCGAAGGGAGGCAAGAAAGGACACGTAGTGGTGGGTTTTGATTGCATGAATCATGCCAGCAGTACTAAGAGAGGATATTCCTGTGGGATCACCCAGTGAAGCTATATTAGTGGAATTGAGAAATAAGAATGGGTCATCACTGCGATACGGGTGTCATACTGACCACGAATAATCAGTGGCAGACTGAGGAACAAATTTGTCGGGAGATCTCAGATATCAATTATAATAATAAGGCTTTATGGTAGGTTTTTTTTTAACTTTCCATCTTAGAATGGGACTGCCAGTGTTCAGTATTTGCAAGGGAGGAATTTGGTAATTGCGTTCCAGTAAACTTCCAATCAATATGTAAATGGCCTGAAAAGAGAAAGGGGCAAAACCTGACCTCCCCTTGGGAAACAAGGTACGGAAACGGACTGTGGTCTTAGTGGGAAAGCATTTTGCCAAAGTGACCACAATTCTATTAGTTTGAAAATAGCGATGGAAAAGGAAAGGGCTGGTCCACAGGTTGAAGTTATAAAATGGGGCCAGACCAATCTTGATCTTATTAGCCAGGAACTTTCAAAAGGTGATTGGGGAGTCTATCTGCAGGGACAAAGAAGCCTGACAAGTGAGAATATTTAAAAAGTGAGATAAATTGAGCGATCACCACCAGCATGTTCCTGTTTGTGTGCAGGTCAATGCTGACAGCATTCGGAAACACTGGCTGTCTATTGAGGGTCTGGTCAAGGAAAAGGGAGCACGTGTCAAGTATAGCAAGCTGGATCAAGGGAATCCACGAGGATCATAGGGGCCATAGGAATACACTGTGGGTGGAAATCAGGAATTCAGAAAGGGTACATGAAAGAGCCTTGGCAGAGAATGATAAGGAGAATCCAAAAGTGATTGTGTAAATATATTGAATAAAAGACCAACTCGAGACAAAATAGTATCCCTTAAAGATCAATGAGACCATTGTTGTGTGGAACCGCAGGATATGGCTAAGAACTTAAACACATTTTTTACTCCAGAACTTACTGTGGACAAAGACTGGGGAAATAAGGGAACAAGAGTACTACGTTAGACCGCAGTTGGAGTATCTCTGCTATAGGAAGGATGTTGTGAAATTTGAAAGTGTCCAGATAAGATATACAAGATGTTTCTGGGGTTGGTGCTGAATAAGCTGGGGTTATTTTCCCTGGAGCATCGGAGACTGAGGGGTGACCTGACAGAGGTTTATATAAACACGAGGGGTATGGATTGGGTAAACATTCAAGGTATTTTCCCTGATGTTGGAGAGTCCAAAACTAGAGAGCATAGGTTTAAGGTTAAATGGGAAAGGTTTAAAAGGGACTGAAGGGTCAGTGTTTTATGCACACGGTGATGTGTGTATGGAATGAGCTGAGAGATAAAGTAACAGACACTGATACTATGATAACATTTAAAAGGTATCTGGATGGGTATGTGAATAATAAGGGTTTAGAGGTACATGGGCCAAATGCTGGTAAATGGGATGGACTTATTTGCATCTTCTCGTCAGCACAAATGAGTTGGACCGAAGTGTCTGTTTCCATGCTCTACATCTCTATGACTTGAAAAGAGTGCATATTATAGAAGAGGTGGTGCTGGAGATTTTAAAACACAAAGGTATGGAAAGACCCAGGATCTGATTAAATGTATCACCGGACATTGTGGGATGGTAGGGAAGAAATTGTAGAGCCCCGAGCAAAGATATTTGTACCATTGACAGCCATATGTGATATGCTGGAAAGGCTGGAGGGTGGCATAATGGGCAGTGAAGGAGTTTTCTTGAGATCACAAAGGGATCTTGATGAAATGGGTGAATGGGCTGAAAAACTGTCGATGGAATTCAATCTGAATAAATGTGAGGTAGTGCACTTGGTAAAACAAACAAGGGTAGAGATTATCCAATTAATGTTAGGGCCTCGGTTAATGTTTTAGAGCAGAGGGACCTCTGGGTTCAGATACATAATTCTTGAGGCTTGCATCACAGGATGGATAAGACACTGCTTGGCATGCCTGATGATTGATCAGTCCATTGAGTGTGGGATTTGGGAAGTCATGTTAACATTGCACAGACATTTGTAAGGTCTGTTCTGCAATACTCCATCCATTTCTGGTCGCCCAGTTATGTGGATGATATTATTAAGCTGCAGGGGGTTCAGAAAAGATTTACCAGGACGTTGCTGGATATGGAAGGCTTGGGTACTGAGAAATGGCTGGATAGGCTGAGTCTTTTTTCCTGAGGAAGGGCTCATGCCCGAAACGTCGATTCTCCGTCTCCTTGGATGCTGCCTGACCTGCTGCGCTTTTCCAGCAACACATTTTCAGCTCTGAGTCCTTTTTCACTGGAGCCTGGAGGTTGAGGCGTGATGGTATAAAGGTTTAATTTTAAAAATGAGGTATATAGATCCATTTAATGGTAGTTGTCTTTTCCGCAGGATGGGGGAGTTTCAAGAGGAGGGACCACATTTTTAAGGTTAGAAAAGAGAGATGTTCAAAAAAAAAAAGACATGGGGGCAAATTGTTACACAGGGGGTGTTTTAATTGTGGAATGAACTTCCTGAGGAAGGGTGGACGTGGTTACAATGACATCGTTTAAAAGACAGAGATACTAAACGAGTATTTTGCATCAGTGTTTACTGTGGAAAAGGATATGGAAGATATAGAATGTAGGGAAATAGATGGTGACACCTTGCAACATGTCCATATTACAGAGGAGCAAGTGTTTGATGCCTTGAAATGCTTAAGGTGGATAAATTCCCAGGACCTTATCAGGTGTACCCTCGAACTCTGTGGTAAGCTAGAGAAGTGATTACTGTACCTCTTGCTGATATATTTGTTCCATAGATTGTCACAGGAGAGGTGCCGGAAGACTGGAGGTTGCCTAACGTGGTGCCATTGTTTAAGAAGAGTGGTAAGGACAAGCCAGGGAATTATACAAAAGTGAGCCTGACTTCAGCGGTGGGCAAGTTGTTGGAGGGAATCCTGAGGGACAGGATGTACATGTATTTGGAAAGGCAAGGACTGATTAGGGATAGTCAACATGGCTTTGTGCTTGGGAGATCATGTCTCATAAACCTGATTCAGTTTTTGAAGAAGTAAGAAAGAGGATTAATGAGGGCTGAACGGCAGATGGAATCTATATGGACTTCAGTAAGGCGTTTGACAAGTTTCCCCATGGGAGATTGACTAGCAAGGTTCGATCTCACGGTTTACAGGGAGAATTAACTATGTGGATACAGAATTAGCTCAAAGGTAGAAGTCAGAGGGTGGTGGTGGAGGGTTGCTTATCAGACTGGAGGCCTGTGATCAGTGGAGTGCCACAAGGATTGGGCCTAAGAATGGTGAATAGCCAAGGGTAAGGGAGTCCAAAACTCGAGGGTACAAACGGGAGGTGAGAGAGCAAAGATTTAATGAGGGAACTGAGGGGCAACATTATCCACAGAGGATGGTGCATAGACAGAACGGACTGCCAGGGGCACATGGGAGAAACAAGCACAATTACAACATGGAAAAGACATTTGGGCAGATACATGGAGAGGAGAAGGTTTGAAGAGCTAAGAATCAAACGCAGGCAAATGAGACTCATTCAATATGTGAAACATGGGCAGCATTGATAAGTTGGACTACATGTTCTGTTTCCATGCTGTATCACTCTGTATCCAGTCAAAGAGGATTACAGTACCGAAATAAAGCATGTTGTAGACACTGAAGCAAGTTACAGCGATAGGGATGGTAATCTCGAATACAGTACGTTTCAAATATGTGGAGGGACTATCGGGAATGGAGTAGGTTACCGGGACAGGAATTGTTATAGGAGTTACAAATTACTGAAGACACTGGTGCACAAGCCATGCCATAGATAGAGTGCTGCAGAGTAGTCAGTGTTAGTACAGTGTTGGAGGAAGAACACAGAACAGAAAGATCCCAGGCAGCATTTCAACCTCTCGTCGGAGGCCTGCTTTAACCACTGTTGTCCCGATGCTCACTTTGACAGCACAGGCCTGGAGTGATGACTGTGACACTCCCAATGCTGTCTCAGTACAACGTAAATTAAGGTCGAGTAGCTGATTGATGCTTGGGTGTGTCTGTAATGTGTTTCCTCCACCCCCAGTACTGTATCTTTGTCATGTCGTGTTAGCCGATGTTTGGAGCCCTCTCATTGCTCTCTGCTCTGTGCACTTTGAGTGATCTTACCTTGCTGCAGGATTTATAGAAAGCTCTCTGGCTGACCAACCATCTTCAAAGAGGTGATGGATGAGCCACCCAGCAGTTGGGAAGTCTATTGAGTCAGGAACGCCCTGAGTACCTACAGGAGACAAAGGAATAGATAAAATTAGACTGACGCAGTGCGAGTTACACAGGGAGAATGGCACTGAGTTCCACAGAGATCTGGAAAATCCCAAACTCCTTCCCTGGCTTGTGCTGTTACATCTCTCTGGAGTGGATAATTCTGTTGGCTCTGAAACTGGGGTAACTGAAGTCGCTGACAGAGGCAGCAATTAGACCAACACAGTGAGGGACATCACATGGAGAGAGACTGAGTGATATCATCAGAGTGCTGGAGGTCAGGATCTCACAATCATGTTGGAAGAATGGGTTTAGCTTCATGATGCATTGGTGTCAGTGCTCAGGGATGAGCAACCAGTGAGTAGGTGAAGTGCTGGCCTGATGGTTTTATTGCTAGAGAATGTATCCAAAACCTCAGCTAATGTTCAGGTGAAGCGAGTTTGAATCCCACGATGAGAAATTGTGGAACTTGAAATCAATAATTTTAACAATAGTAATTAACAATCCATAAAAAAAACTGAAACCATTGCTGATGTACAAAAAAAACCCAAACACTTGTCCTTTAGATAAGGACATCTGCCCATCCTCACGTGGTCTGCTCAACATAGCCACAGCAACATGTCTGCCTCTCCATAACCCTCTGAAATTGTCGAGCAAGGTAGTCAGTTCAAGGGCAACTCGGGCTGGGTAGGAAAGGCTGGTCAGTCTAGAGCCGCCCACATTCTATACGTGATTTTAAAAAAAATCCATTAGGCTGGCCCCACAGGAACCGTGCTGGGACCAATGCCATGGTCAACCATGTCAGTAGGTTTATGGACAGGGGTTTAAACTGACAGATAGGATGCAGGGACAGGATTCAGGTGAAAGGAGCTTTCCAAATCCAAAGAGAAAAGGTGACGCATCAGAATAGCATGGAAATGTGACTGAAGACAAGCAGAAAGGAACAGGATGGGACAGAGTTTAACTAAAACTGTACATCAGGGAATTGGTTTGTGACAGAAAATTGTGGGAAAGAGTAAATTATGATTTATTTTGGAATGGATAATGTCTCTTCAAGAAAGTTGACTGATTTGTGGCACAGAGGTAAAAGAGATTTAGACACCAGCGAGATGTGGTTCTAGGGCAAACAAAACGAGGACATAAATATTCACTGGATCACAACCTTGCTGAAACTCAGGCAAAATGGACAATGCTAACAATAATGGGTAACAGAGGCATTACAGAGAAAGCATTTGACCTCAGATCATGGAGTAGAGTCAGTCTGAATGTAAATTCTGGCTACGACTTGCCAAGGACACAAGCAGCAAAACAGTTTTATCCACCGAACATTGCTCATCATTGCATTAAACAGGAATTCATTGTAATTTTTTTGACAAACACATTGTGATAATTTTGGGAAACTTCAATATTCACATAACCTGGGACAGTCATCCTGACAAAAGTGATATTGGAAGACGAGCTCAGGGAATTCTTTTTCAGTGTTTCTTTGAATAACACATTGTGCAAATGGCTAGGGACGTAACTATCTCAGAGCGATCGTTGTGTGATGAAACTTTCTGAATGAGTAATGCCACCTGGAGAGATCCTCTGGGAAATTGTGATAAAGTGCAGTTTAAAGGAATATAAAGTTTTAAAGTGAATCACAGAGGACAAGCTACAACTAGAAACAAAAACAGCCAATTATATGAATTTAATGATGAGAACTGACCAAGGTAAAGCGGCGAAACAGACTGAAATATGTGTCTGTAAATTAACAGTGGAAAACATTTGAAGGAACAGTGTAAATCACTCAACGAAAGAACATTCCACTGGAACAGACAAAATCTCAGCAATAAATTCCCACCGGCCCCTCACTCGGGACAAAATGCATCATATTAGATTAGGAGGCTGAGAAGATCACCACAAAGTACCTAAAATGCTGAAGTGAGAGAGAGTTTTAGGAGGAAGTTTTAAAGGGATTGCAAAGGGCCTGGTAGCAGGAGTTTTGAAGTGGGAAGGGGAATCATTGTCAGGGTGTAATGTCACAAAAGGAACAGGGAGAGGTGAAGGTGCTGTAGGTGCTAAGAGTGTTACAGAGAGTGGTCAGGGCCTGTACGGTGTTACAAAGCCAGTACGGATTGCCACAGCTGCAGGTATTTGCAGAGGTAGGGACGGACATATGTATTTTTATTTATTCATTAATGGGACGTGGATGTCACTGCTAATTACCCAGAAGACAGCTCAGAGTCAGCCATACTGCAGTGGGTCTGGATTCACATGTTAGCCAGACCAGTTTAGAATGTCAGATGTCCTTCCATAAAGGTGGTAAGAGAACCAGATGAGTTCTTCCCACTGATCAACAATGCCTTTATGGTGGCCTCACCAATGTCTTGTACAGATTCAACATGACATCCCAACTCCAACTCTCAATGCTCTGCCCAATGAAGGTAAACATCCCAAACGCCTGCTTCACCAGCCTGTCTACCTGTGACACCACTTACAAAGAACTGTCTACCTGCATCCCTGGGTCTGTGACTGACAACATTATTCAGGGCCCGAACATGAACTGTACAAGTCCCACCCTGGTTTGTTTCACCAAACTGAAACACTTCACCTTTATTTAATTAAACTCCATCTGCTATTCTTTAGCCCACTATCCCAGCAGTGCTGTTAATCCTGTTCTATCACAGATAATATTCTTCACTGTCCACTTTACCACCAATTTCAGTTTCATCCAAAAACTTACTTACCAGGAAACCAATATTCCCATCCAAACCGTTTATCCAAATGACAAACAATAGTGAACCCACGACACCGCTGGTCACATGCCTCCAGTCAGAAAAAACAACATGTCTCCCATCAGCCTCTGTCTCCTACCATCATGCCAATTTTCTGTCCAGTTGACTAGCTTCTCCTGAACGTCAGATCCTTTTACACTGATTGGAGCGTATTACCCAGCTTACCATACGACACATAGAACACAGAACATTACAGAACAAGACCCTTCAGCCATGATGACATGCCAATCTTTTATCCGATCGTAAGATTAGAAAAATGTGGCAGATGGAGTTTAATTCAGATAACTGTGAGGTGCTGCATTTTGGGAAAGCAAATCTTAGCAGGACTTATACACTTAATAGTAAGGTCCTAGGGAGTGTTGCTGAACAAAGAGACCTTGGGGTGCAGGTTCATTGCACCTTGAAAGTAGAGTCGCAAGTAGATAGGATAGTGAAGACGGCGTTTGGTATGCTTTTGTTTATTGGTCAGAGTATTGAGTACAGGAGTTGGGAGGTCATGTTGCGACAGTACAGCACATTGGTTAGGCCACTGTTGGAATACTGCATGCAATTTTGATCTCCTTACTATCGGACAGATGTTGTGAAACTTGAAAGGGTTCAGAAAAGATTTACAAGGATGTTGCCAGGGTTGGAGGATTGGAGATACAGGGAGAGGCTGAACAGGCTGGGGCTGTTTTCCTTGGAGCATCGGAGGCTGAGGGGTGACCTAATAGAGGTTTACAAAATTATGAGGGGCATGGATAGAATAAATAGACAAAGTCTTTTCCCTGGGGTTGGGGAGTCCAGAACTAGAGGGCATACGTTGTGGGTGAGATGGGAAAGATATAAAAGGTACCTAAGGGGCAACTTTTTTACATAGAGGGTGGTACGTGTATGGAAGGAGCTGCTAGAGGATGTGGTGGAGGCTGGTACAATTGCAACATTTAAGAGGTATTTGGATGGGTATATGAATAGGAAGGGTTTGGAGGGATATGGACTGGGTGCTGGCAGGTGGGACTAGATTCGGTTGGGATATCTGGTCGGCATGGATGGGTTGGACCAAAGGGTCTGTTTCCATGTTGTACATCTCTGTGACTCTAACTTCCATATCCTTCATTTTATTATTATCCATGTGCCGATCCAGAAGTATATTAAATATCCCGAATGCATCTAATTTTACTGCCACCGCTGGCAGTGCATTCCACTCAGCCACCACTCTGTATGTAACGAACCCACCTCTGAAGTCTCCCCTTAACTATCCGCTAATCACCTGAAAATTAAACCCCCATGTAATAGCTATTTATGTCAGGGTAAAAAAATCTCTCACTATTCACTCTCTCTGTGCCTCTCATCAACTTGTTCAGCTCTACCAAGTCGCCCCTCACCCTTCTTCACTCCAATGAGAAAAGCCTTAGCTCCCTCAACCTTCCTTCATAAGACATGCTCTCCAGTACATACAGCATCCTGGTAAGTCTCCTCTTTACCCTCTCTAAAACTTCCACATCCTTCGTCGAATGAAGGGACCAGAACTGAACACAATATTCCATGTGGGGTCTAACCAGGGCCCTATAGAGCTGCAACATAACTTCACTGCTTAAAACTCAATCCCCAAACTAATGAAATCCAACACAATGTATTACTTCTTAACAAGCCTATCAGCTTGGTGGCAACTTTGAAAAATCTATGGACTTGTAACACAAGATCCCTCTGTTCCTCCACACTGCCGAGGATCCTACCTTTAACCCTGCATTCTGCATTCAAATTCAATCTTCCAAAATGAATGACTTCACACTTTTCCAGATTTAACTCCATCGTCCACTTCTCAGCATCTTGTCAATTTTTCTTTTGCAACCTACAACGGCCCTATACACTATCCACCATTCCACAAACCTTGGTGTCATTGGCATATTTACTAACCAACTCTTCCACTCACACATCCAAGGTATTCATAAAATCACAAAGAGCAGAGGTCCTGTAACCTCTCCCTGCAGAAAACCACTGGTCACTGAGCTCCAGTATGAATGGTTTCTATCTATCATTACCCTCTGTCTTCTGTGTGCCAGGAATTATGTATCCAGACAGGTTTCCCTGTATCCCATGCCTCCGTACTTTCTGAATGAGCCGTAAAGTTGTTTCGTCACATTCTCAAAAGATTCAATAAGGTTTGTGAGGCATGACCTGCCACTTACAAAACTATGCTGACTATCTGTAATCAGACTATGGTTTCCCAAGGAATAATAAATCCTGTCTCTCAGAGTCCTCTCCAATAATCTGCACACCACAGACATAAGACTGTGCAATTCCAGGATTATCCCGATTCACTTTCCTGAACAAGGGAACAATATTTTCCTGCCTCCCATTATCTGGTACGACTCCAGTGGACAGTGAGGGTGCAAAGGTCATCACCAGGTGGGCAGCAATCCATTCCCTCGCTATGTGTAGTAACGTTCGATGCATACAGTCTGGTTCAGCGACATTTCTATCCTTATCTTTTTCAAAATACTCAGCACATCCTCCTTCTTAACATCCAACTGTTCACGTACATCAGCCTGTTTCACGCTGTCCTCACAAATGACAATGTCCCTCTCAGCAGTGAATACTGCGACAGAGTATTCATTAAGAACATCCCCTACCTCCTGTGACTCCAGGCACAAGTTCCTTTCATTATCCCAGATTGGCCTTATCCTCACTCTGGCCATGCTCTTCTTCCTCACATAAGTGGAGAATGCCTTACGGTTTTCCGTAATCCTTCCTAACAATGCGTTCTCATGCACCCTTCTAGTTGCCCTAAGTCTATTCCTCAGTTCCTTCTTGGTACCTCCAGAGAATCCCTACAGAGTGGAAACAGGCCATTTGGCCCAACAACTCCATATCAATTCTCCAAACAGTATCCAACCCAGCCCCATTCCCCCACCCTAATACTCTCCGTTTGCCAAACCTACACATCCGTGAACACTATGGTTAATTTAGCATGGCTGAGTCACCTAATCTGCACATCTTTGGACGGTGGGTGGAAACTGGAGCACCTGGAGGAAACCCACGCAGACACGGGGAGAATGTGCAAACTCCCCACAGACAGTCGCCTGAGGCTGTAATTGAAATGGTGTCCGTGGTGCTATGAGATAGCAGTGCTCACCACTGAGACACCGTGCCACCCAATGTAACTCTCTGGAGCCCTGTCTGATCCTTGCTTCTTCAACCTTAAGTAAGCTTCCTTCTTCCTCTTGACTTGATGCTAAAGTCAATGTGGACAACGTTGACTGCTCTGCCTTCACCTATCTTTGGCCACCTCCTCGAAGAGTCAATCCGGTTTGTGCAACATGGTTTTCCACTCACAAAGCCCTGCTGACCATCTCGAATCAGCCCTTGCCTTTGTAAATGTAAGGAGCTCCTTTCTCTCAGAATCTCCTCCAACAACCTCCCCATCTGGTCTCACTGGGCTGTAATTTCCTGGCTTTTCCCTGCAGCCCTTCAGTGATGGGACAGCATTAGCCAACCTCCAGTCTTCCAGTGCCTCACTGTGTCGATTGATAACATAAATAGCTCTGTAAGGGATACTGCAATCTATTCCCTAGCTTCCTACAATATTCTAAGATCGACCTAATGAGCTGAGGATTGATCTACCTTTATTTGTTTTACGATTCCAGCACTTTCTCTTCTCTGGTGAGGATTCTTTCCAAGACATCACTATTTATTTCCCCACGTTCCCAAGCTTCCATGTCTTTTGCCACAGTAAATACTGAAAGACTATTTTGTCTAATATCTCACCCATCTCCTCTGGTTCCACACATGGGCGACCTTATTGATCTTTAAGCGGCACTATTCTCTACCAAGTTACTGTTTAGCCCTTCTTAAAACTTGTGTAAAGGCTTCTGATAATTCAAATACACCATATCCCTATACCACTGCACCCCTCCTACACCCTTACAATTCTGCCATTTACATTCACACCAACAAATTAAATCCAACAGGCTCAGAAACAAATTCTCTTTTATCAAATGTGTTTCTATGTGGCCAGTTATTGTATATTGACATATCCTTTCTTACAATGTCAGTATGCTCCCGACTTACTGTCAGGCTTACAATATTTGGATTCAGACTGAGAGCAGAAAGGGTTGAGGAAGTTCCTGTTTATCAAACTGAAAAAGGTAGCTTACAGGGTCAGCAGGTAATAGAGAAGGCAAATCAAATGCTGACATTTATTACAGAGGGAATGGAGTCTAAAAATAGGCAGGTCTAGCTAAAGCTATGCAAGGTACAAGTCAGATCACACCTCGAATATTATGAACAGTGTGAGTGACCGAAGGAAAGGTATTGTCACATTGGAGGCAGTCCAGAGAAGGTTCACTCGGCTGATCCTGGGAATGGAGGGGTTTTCTACTGAGAAGAGGTGGAGTAGGTTGAGGTTGAACCGATTGAAGTTAAGATAATGAGAGAGAAATGGAATGAAACATCCAAGATACTGAGGGGCCCTGATCGGGCAGATGCTGGGAAGTTAGAAAATAGAACAGTAGAGCACAGCAACAGGCCCGTCGGCCCACCACGTCTATGCTGACCAAGATACTATTCTAACTCACACCATCTGCTTGCACCTGCATCTATATCCCTCTATTCTCTGCCTGTTCATGTTTCTGTCTAAATCCCACATCAAAACTTTACTCACATTTCTGTTTCTCTGACCTCGCTTGGCAAATTCCACTCTCTGTAAAAAAAAACTTACCTCGTGCACCTCATTTAAACGTTCTCTTTCTCACCTTAAACCTCTAGTATTTGAAACTTACACATTGGAAAAGAGATTATGACTATCTACATTATCTATCCCTTTTCCAAATGTTATATTCCTGTACCTGGTCACCTGTCAGCCTCTAATACTCTCACAAAGCAATTCAACTTTGTTTAATTTCCTCTTACACCCAACACACCCTTAAAAACCCTAACACAGACAACGTGCTGATAAACTCCTTTTGTACCCTCTCCAAAGCCTCCACATCCTTCCTATTGTGTGGAGATGAGAACTGCACACAGTACTCCAAATGTGGCCAAACAAACGTTTTATACAATTACAACATCAGATGCAAACCACTTTACCCAACATTGTGACCGATGAATGCCAGTGTTCTCTTTGCTTCCTTTCCCATCAGAAACACTTCTCTTGCCATTTTCAGAGATATACTGACTTGCACCAAGATCCTTCTGTATATCAATATCCCTCAGTTTGCTAACTTTCTACTTGAATTTGAAATCATCTCATACTTGTCCAGATTAAACTGAATTTGCCGTTTCTGTCTATCTCTCCAACTGTTCTGTAACCTCCTGCAGATTTTAATGGATCAGGGAAACAAGGGTTTTGAGGAAAAGACAGGAAAGTAGAGTTGAACAGTATCAGATCAGGCATGATCTGGTTAAAGGATAGAGCATACTCACTGAGCCAAATGGCCTCATTCCCCTCCTACATCTCATGGTCTGAGCACAAACTCAATATGTCCTGCATAATATTATGGGTCACTTCTCACAAAACTCCTTTATAATGGGATTATTGGATATTTAGTAGTACACCCAGCATTTGATCTACAAATATGATATGATGTTATAGAAAACTATCTCACATACAATCCAGGATTCTATCCATTACAACACTGATATTCATTGCTGTATCAGTCGGCATGGAGACCACTGTCACACGCAGTTACTGTACTGCCCTTGCTACAAGTACATTCAGTGTCCTGACTGTAACCATATCGACATTCCCATCACTGTTTGGTGCCTACAA
This sequence comes from Chiloscyllium plagiosum, assembly GCF_037043375.1. NCBI lineage: Eukaryota > Metazoa > Chordata > Chondrichthyes > Orectolobiformes > Hemiscylliidae > Chiloscyllium > Chiloscyllium plagiosum. The sequence goes on along the minus strand of NW_028270180.1, from coordinate 77,235,586 downwards.
ACGAATTCCTGCTAATGGTTGCTGCTGCTTGCTTATTCTCAGCTCTACCTTTGATATTTACATCCACATGACTGTCTCAATGCATTAACCTCATCCTTCCTTCACAACTTGTTGGCTTTTTACCTAGTCTGCCTATTGGGACTAGATTGGGTTGGGATATCTGCTCAGCATGGATGTGTTGGACCGAAGGGTCGGTTTCCATGCTGTGCATCTTTCTAACTCTATCCCAACAACCCTTCAGTATTCACTTCACAGCGATGGTCATTCTGCAGTTAAATCTCCGGAATGACAGTTCCATCATATCTGTTCAAAGTCATTCCATCTGCCTTATGGCGAATGCAGGGAGTCATTCCTCAATAGTGTGGGTTGAACAGATGGGTAGAGGTTACAGAGATAGGGAGGCTACAGGGGCTCAAGGATGTTAGATTTAAGCAGAGTTACATCTGGTCAAGAAGTCAGTGGGACAAAGGGGTTTAGGGATTGCAGGAATTTACAGAGATAGAGGGAGCTGGACTAGATTCTGGAGATAGGGGTAGGGATGGAGAAAGGAAGAGATAGGCTGACTGAGAGGCACAGATGGGGGGTTTTTCATCTAGGAGAGTATTGTGTTTACTAAGAGAGATACAGAAGGTTGTCGTGACTGAAGACGTTTACAGTTATAAGGAGGCTTCTAGAATCTGGAGGCTACATAGATAGGAAATCAATGGAGAATGCCACATTGCTGGGTTGCAAACAGTTACACAAATGGGGAGGGTTGCACAAACTGAAGGAGGTTCCTGTGGTCGCGAGGGGTATGGTGTCGGGAAGGAGGGTGAAATTTAACAAGATAAAGATCAATGAATTGGAGAAGGCTAAGGCGATTACAACTTTTTCACAGATAAGGAAGGGTTGTATGAACTGGAGAAGATTACATAGGTAGGGACCGATGGAGAGGTTAAAGGCAAATATATTGACATGGAGGGTGGTATTGGTAGGAGGAGCTTACAGGGATAGATAGGACTGTCATGGTTTACAGGGATGAAGGAATTTAGTGTCTACTGGAGAGGAATAGGAATTAGTGTGTTAGGGACTGGAGAACCTGACAGAGACAGAGTCAGGGAGAATGGTGTGGACTAGAGGAGATTCGAAACAGAGGGAGGATTATCGGGACTGGAGAATATTACAGAGATCACTAACACTGCATGGGCCAGGATTGATGCCTGCGATCCCCTGTGATGTCGCATTGAGGACTGGTATAGCAGAGGTGAAGGCAGGACCCTCACAAGGTGGTGGGAATGACACCTAGAATGTTGCTGTTCTTTGCCCAGCTCTGTATCTATGTCCGGTCTTCCAGGTCTGAATATAGGATTCTACTACCTCCACCCTACTGTTTATTGTGAGTGATCTTACCGGCTGCAGGATTTACTGAAGGCTCCATATCTCCCTCTCCATCCCTCTCTGGCTGACTAACCAGCTTCAATGAGGTGATGGATGAGACAATAGTTAGGAACATCCTGATTACCTGCATGGGACAGAAATAGACAGAATGGGAAATTAGACTGATGCAATGAGGATAACCCAGGCGGAGAGGCACTGAGACCAGCAGAGATCTCGAAAATCCCAGTCTCCGTCCCTTGCCTGTGATGTTGCATCTCTCTGGAGTGGACAATTCTGTTGACTCAGGATCTCAGACCATCTCTAAGAGGGAGAACTGCTGACAGAGGCAGCAAATACACCGTCACAGCAAGGGATACCACATGGAGAGATACTGAGTGATGTCACATTATGAGACACTGCATTAACAGGGAATTGTTTGAATTTGTAACGAAGGCACTGGGATAGTTGTGAGGGAATTCAACCTTCCTATCTCATCACGGCTTTGTCAGTGGGTCATGTATGAGGCTGACTCTCTCCCACTCTCGTGGGGTGGGGGGAGGGCGGGTTCTGTAGTTGGCTGTACAGACCGATGTGGCATTCCACTGACTCTGTTACACTTGGGGCAGAAGTTGGCTATGGGAAGGAGGTGGGTGGGGCATTGGGTTGGCACCACGCTCCTTGTGCTGTTTTCTCCTGGTTTCCCATTTTCCCCACAGGAAGTCTCGAGGTGCTCGACATCTTCCCAATGCTCGTGCCCCACTTCGGACGGTCTTGGCCCAGGACTTACCAGATTTGATTAAGAGATGAAAAAATACTATCAATTCTGAAGAAGCCAACGTCTAGAAATGTGGACGCATTTGTTAAAGAGATCGCTAGGGATTCTCCTAGCAGGAGGATTGCATAGGAAGAGGAAACGTTGCCAGCGTTTAATCAGAATATAGGAACAGGGAGAGCTGAAGGTGCTGGAGGTGCTGAGAGTGTTACAGAGAGGGTCAAAGGCCTGAACAATGTTACAAAGCCACTACAAATTGCTACAACTTGAGCTGTTTATAAAGGTAGGGATGGACATATGTATTTTCATTGATTCATTCATGGCATGACGCTGTCACTGGTTGGACCAACATACATTGCCCTCCTGCTAATTGCCCAGAGGCAGCTCAGAGTCAGCCATATTGCTGTGCGAGTGGAGTCACATGTGAGCCAGACCAGGTAAGAATGCCAGATGTCCCTCTCTAAAGGACACACGTGAACAAGTTAAGTTTTACCAGATAATCAATAATGCTAATCCAGTGGCCTCACTAATGTCCTGTACAGATACACCATGACATCCCAACTCCTACTCTCAATGCTCTACCCAATGAAGGTAACCATCCCAAACACCTGCTTCACCAGCCTGTCTACCCATGACGCTACTTTCATAGAATTGTGTACCTACATCCCTGGTCACTGATTGACAACACTACTCAGGGCCCGAACATTAACTGTACGAGTCCAGCCTGGTCTGCTTTACCACAATAAAAAAATCTTGCATTTATCCACCTTTCTTCCTAACCTCACTGGCCCAGCAGTATGGTTGATTCCATTGTACTCTCCGATAACCCTCTTCACTGTCCACTTTATCACCAATTTCAGTCTCACTCACAAACTTGCTCACCATGACTCCTGCATTATCATCCAAACTGTTTATATAAATAATGCATAACAGTGACCCAGCACCGAACCCCATGGCACACCGTTGGTCACAGGCCTGCAGTTTGATCAGTAGCCTTCTATGATCACGCTCCGTCTCCTACCGTCAATCCTGTTTTGTATCCAGTTGGTGAGCGCTCCCTGGTTATGTGTGATCTAAACTTACTAACCAGTCTGCCATGCAGAACCTTGTCAAAGGTCTTGCTGAAGTTCATGTGGACATCGTGTACTGCTCTGTTTTGATCTGTCACTTGTCTACCTCCACACTCAGGTTTGAGACATGATTTCCCGTGCACAAAGCCATACTGACGATCATTAATCTGTCCTTACCTTTCAAAAGGCATAATGATCTTTTCTCTCAGAATTTCCTCCAACAACTTACCACCCTGCCATCAGACTCACTGGCCTGTAGTGGCTGTTGATGATACAAATATCTATGGGAGGGGCCTGAAATTTCCTCCCTCGCTTCTCACAAGGCGCTGGGATACACTGATCATGTCCCAAGGTTTTATCTAACCTTTATCATTTTAAGACATCCAGCACCTCCTGTTCTCCAATGTGCACTCTTTTCAAGACATTCCTATGTATTTTCCCAAGTCCCTGAGCTTCCCTGTCTTTCTCCACAGTAAACCCTAATGCGAAATATTTGTTCATTACCTCCCCCATCAGCAGTAAATCCATACAGACAGCCTCGTTGATCTTTCAGGGGCCCTATTCTCTCCATCGTCATAATTTAGCCCTGGTTGGAACTTGTCAAAATGCCTCTTAAATTTCAAATATCCCTCTACCGCAACTAGCCTTCCCCAACCTTATCTATTCTGCCATTTATGATCACGCCAAAATATAGAATCCAACAGATTTTAAAATATTCCGCTTTTATGAAATCATGCGTCTCCCATTGTTTCTAAGCATCCAATTATCATTTATTGCCATATCCTTTATAACACATTCCAGCACGTTCCCGACTTACTGTCAGACTAACACCGTTTGGTTTCAGACTGCCTGCACAAGGAATCCTTGTTTATCAATCTGAAATAGGTAGCTTATAGGGTCAGCAGGTAATTGAGAAGGCAAATCAAATGTTGCCATTTATTACAGAGGGATTGGAGTCTAAAATTAGGGAGGGCTAGCTGAAACGATGCAAAGTACAAGTCGGACCACACTTAGATTATAACGAACAGTATGACTGCCAAAGGAAAGATATTCTTGCATTAGAGGCAGTCCAGGGAAGGTTCACTCAGTTGATCCTGGAGTTGGTGGGATTTTCCAATGTGAAGAGGTGGAGTAGATTGACCTTGAACCTATTGGGGTTTTGAAGAATGGGAGAGAAATTGAATGAAACATCCAGGATTCTGAGGGGCTTTGACAGGGTAGATGCCGTGAAGTTATAAACTAGAACAGTACAGCAGAGTAATAGGCCCTTCGGCCCACCATGGTTGTGCTGACCATGATGCTATTCTAAACTAATCCCATCTGCCTGCACATGGTCCATATCCCTCTATTCTCTGCCTGTTCATGTTTATGTCTAAATGCCACTTCAAAACTTTGCTCTCGTTGCTGCCTCTCCCACCTCCTGAGCAGCTTCCACCCTCTCGGTAAAGAAAACTGGCCTCATTCATCTCACTTAAAACCTCTCACGCTCACCTTAAACCGAGGCGCCCTAGTATTTGATATTTCTACATTGGAAAAAGGATTCCAACTATCCACACTATTCACGCCTCTCCTAATGCTATATACCTGTACCCAGTCGCTTCTCAATCTCTGATATACTCACAAAACAATCCAACCGCGTCCAACCTCCTTACAATAAACACATTCTCATCCAGGCAACATTCTGCCACCCCTCTGTTGTAACCTCCCCAAAACCTCCACATCCTTCCTGTAGTGTGGCGATGAAAACGACATGCAACCTTCCAAACACGGCCGAATGAAGTTTCATTCAGTCACATCATGACATGCAAACGTATGTACTCAATACTGTGACCAATGAAGGTAAGCATACCATACTCCTCCTTTATCACCACATCCTATTGTGTTGTTATTTTCCGTGATCTACGGATTTGCATCCAAGGTCATCTGTTTATCAATGTTTCCAATTAGTCAATTAGTGCACTTCTCTCTTCCATTTGACTTCATAAATGCATCACTTCACACTTGTCCCGATGAAATTCGATTTGCGATTTCTCTGCACAGCGTTCCAGCTGATCTACATACTGCTGCAACTTTTAACACTCTTCCTCACTATCCACAATTCCCCTAACTATCTCTAATCATGACATGCCTTTAGAAATGTCGTCTGCAAAATACTAACCAAACTGCTGACCTTTCCATCTGAATCACAGATATAAATTACACACAGACATCGCAGCACTGATCCTTGTGAAACATCATTAGCCACAGACGTCCAATCAGGAATTGACCACTCCACATGCCTCTGTCTACTATCACCAAGAAAATATTGTATCCAACTTACCAACGATCATGGATTGTGATTTGATCTTCCAGATCCCCCTTGCTGTTCATTCAAAATGACTCTATATTTTGATTCCCAGATTAAATTGGCTGTCTCACTAATGCACGAACCGCATCCTTTTTTCACAACAAAACGGGAACTTGTTTGGTTTTTTTGCTGATCCTGCCTAGATCCCTACAACCCTTCAATAATCACTTCCCAGCCATGGTCATGCTGCAGCCACGCCTCCACAATAACAATTCAATCATATCTGTTCTCTTCAGTTAATGCTGTCATTCCATCTGCCATGCTGCAAATGCATAGTGCGTGTCACTAAGAGAGGGCCTTTGAGGGATGGATAGAGGTCACAGAGTGGGAGAGATGTTTGGGGGCACAACAATGTTGCAGGGTTAAACATAGTTACAGTTGCTACAGAATGTTCGCAGGAGAAACATTTTATTGTTTGGAGGAAGTTAGAGAGGTAAAGCATCTTTGCTAGACTACAGACAAAGGGATGTGTGTAGGGCTGTGGATCGTTACATGAGAACATCACAGTGATATGGAGGATGTTATGGACTGGTGAATATTACAGGGAAAGGAAGGGTGGTGTGGGTTGGAGAATGTTCCAAGCACATGGAAGATAATATAGACTGGAGAATGTTGCAAGGATAGGGGGGAAGTTGTCGACTGGATAAAGTTCGAAGGAAAGATGATTTTATGCACTGGAAGGTATGTCAGAGAAAGTGAGTGGTGTGCATGCTGCAAGATACAACAGGGATAGGAAAGCTTGTAGAGACTGGAGGAGAGAGTCATAGAGAGGCTTTTGAGAGACCAGATTAACTTATGAGCAGACGATGTGCTACATTGAGCAGAGACTTTTGCAGATATAAACGAGGATGAAATGTCCACAAAACAGTCACACTTATACATAGGTATATAGGAACTGAAGGAATTGAAGAGATTACACAGACTGGGAGTGTAGTGAGCAGTGGAGTAGATTAAACTGATAGGGATGGTTTTAAAGACCCAACAACGTTAGGAAATAATGGGGGTTGCAATGGTGAGAGCGGATTTCAGCATGTTGTAGGATATAGACCTGAAGCAGCTTTCACAGACGGCGATGGCTTTCGGGTCTGGTAAGGGCTGCACAGCACTGGGAATTGTAGTGGCTCGAGGCATTTACACAGATATGAATTTACAAAAACGGGTCTGCAGGACAGGACAGAAGTCAGAAGGGTTGTATCAACTTGATGGTGTACACAGGCAGGAAACGTTATGGGGACAGGAGCAGCTCACCATGACAGAGTGGAGATGACGCATGGAGAGTGGAGATGACGCAGAAAGATTACTATGTTTAATACTATAGAACTCCACATAAGTCTGTCCTGATTCTTTCTTTATGTTTCTGAACAGCTGTCGTTACTTTTCTGGTAAGCACTTAAAATAGCCTGTTTGACATGTGCATTATCTCTTGACCACTGATGAGACAGCGCTGCAAATACCTCACTGGCTCTGCGTCATTGCTTAGACTGAACTAGCTATATCTACAAGGGCTCAGGCCACACCAGCTGACTATCCAATTTTTCAAATGAAGTAAAGAGGTCCTTGAATGTAGAGTCACAGGTAGATAGGATAGCAAATAAGGCACTTGGTATGCATTCCTTTATTGTTCAGAGTATTGAGTACATGAGTTGGGAGGTCATGTTGCGGCTGTACGGGGCATTGGTTAGGCCACTTTTGGAATACCGTGTGCAATTCTGGTCTTCTTCATATCGGAAGGATATTGTGAAACTTGAAGGGTTCAGAAATGATTTACAAGGATGTTGCCAAGGTTGGAGGATTTCAGCTATCGGGAGACGCTGAACAGGCTGGGGCTGTATTCCCTGGAGCGTCAGAAGCTGAGGGGAGACCTTACAGAGGTTTTCAAAATGATGAGGGGCTTGGATAGGATAAATAGACAAAGTATTTTCCCTGGGGTCGGTGAGTCCAGAACGAGAAGGCATAGATTTAGGTTGAGAGGGGAAAGATATAAAAGAGAGCTCAGGAGCGAATATTTCACACAGAGGGTGGCACGCGTTTGGAATGAACTGCCAGAAGTAGTGGAGGAGGCTGGGATAATTGCAACAGTTGAAAGGCATCTGGATGTGTATATGAACAGGAAGGGTTTAGAGGGAGATGGGCCAGATTCCGGTTGGTGCGACTGGATTGGCATGGGCAAGTTGGAAGGGTTTGTTTCCATGCTGTACCTCTCTATGATTCTCTGACTCTATTTGCCTAAGTTTCAAATCACTGCAGGCAGTCAGTGATCGAAGTAGAATTGTAAGGTCTTTTGGGGGTTACACAGTTCTGGAGGATTGCAGGCACTTGATGATATTGTATGTGGAAGTAGGGTTGTCGGGACTGAGGGAGGGAACAGAAAGAGAGAGAACCGTAGGGAATTACTGAGTTTTGGAGGTTCGTGGTCTCTGGTGGAAGTTCTATGTAGAGGGATGTTTTGTGGAACTGCAGGACCTTGGAGAGATAGGCAGTTTTGAAGGGGCTGTAGGGGTTTACAAATGCATGGAGAAATGTAGTGACTGGAGCATATAGAGATGGTGTGGGCTGGAGGAAATGCAATAATTTAGAAGCACTGTAGAAGCTGGAGGGATTCTCACAGACAAGAAGGATTGTAGGAATGTGAGGAGTTTACAGAGGTGGGGAGGTTGGAGCATTCTCAGTAATTAGTGGTTTGGAGTACTGTGTAGCACTGGGGGAAGTTTCAGAATGATGGAGGGATAGAGCAAAAGGAAGCAGTTGCAGAAAATCGAGGAACATAAACATATCACTTCGGTGCTGTGCCACTGAGGGTCATCGGGAGGACAGTTGTCCTCATTAAAATGTACAGATCCTCAGGGGAATGGACAGGGTGGCTGCTGAAAGGATTGTCCCTTATGGGAAAGACACAATCAAGCAGACTCTGTTGGCAAATGTGGAGAAGGGGGAATTGTCTTTTTCTTCCAATGGCCCAAACCTACTGCAGGTTTGTTCCCACACAGCTCAAAGGAATGAAATGCGATAACATTGGTCATTTAGGATTTCAGGAGATACGAGACCAAGGTCAGGTTGGAAGGGCTGGAGGGAAATATAGAGAAGGGAGATGTTCAACAGCTGGAAGGGTTTACAGGGAGCGGACACTGTCAGGACTAGAGAACATGACACGTTCAGTCATGAGAGGGAGATAACGATATGGCGCAAGGTCCAATACAGCAGGAGGATCCCAAACTCCATACCTGTTATCTAGTCAGGGAGCTGCTGTCACCCAGTCTGATGCCAAGCACCACATACATATAGAGTCTAGATACAGTGGTGCTGGAAAGGCACAGCAGGTCAGGCAGCATCCGAGGAGCGGGAACATCGACATCGGGCAAAATGTCGATTTTCCCATTCCTCGGATGCTGCCTGACCTGCTGTGCTTTTCCAGCACCACTCTAATCGAGACTCTGATCTGCAGCATCTGCAATTCTCACTTTTGCCACATACAAACAGCATGAAGTTTCCCAGTTCCTGGTGCTCAGGGCCCAGTGCACTCACCCCTGAACCAGTCGGTGAGGTATTTGGACAGTTACACATTGTCCAGAAACGCTGTGTCCGAACTGACATAAACTGGTAAATTGACTCCGTACCAAGCAAAGACTATCTGAACTCAGATTCCCTGGTCATAAAATTCTCTGAGTGATAGTCTGCAGAGAACAACAGAATCCATGAATCCCCGTTGCGTGGGTCAGGGTCAATGATAAAAGTTTCATTCATTCAAAAATGACAACTCTTTAATTCCTACATCTTACAAAACTGCCATTTAAAAATATTAAAATAAGGAACATTCTAAAGAAGGCTTTGATGAGGTGAGCTGTGGTGAGTCCTGTAGATCTGGATGTTACCAGATACATTGAGAGCGCTTTCTACCAGAGCACGACCAGGTCAATCTCAGGCACACAGAGAGAATGGACAAATAGATTCACATCTGAACTCAAATCTCCCAGCCTGGGAACCTGAAGCTGTGCACAGCCATTCCGGTAAAGATCTCTAGAAACAGGATATCAGAACCAGAAGACTGGAGGTTGGCTATCGTGTTGCTACTATTGAAGGAAGGCAGTAAAGAAAAGCCAGGGAACTATAGACTGGTGAGCCTGACGTCGGTGGGCAGGATGTTGGAGGGATTCGCGAGGGACAGGATGTACATGCATGAGTCAGGGTCAAGGAAATGCAAGGACTGATTAGGGATCGTCAACAGTGCTTTGAAAGTGGGAAATCATGTCTCACAAAATTGATTGAGTTTTTTGAAGAAATAACATGGAGGATTGATGAGGGCAGAGCGTTGGATGTGATCTATATGGACTTCAGTAAGACATACAACAAAGTTCCCCATTGGAGAGTGGTTCGCAAGGTTAGATCTCACAGAATACAGGGAGAACCAGCCAATTGGTACAGAACTGGCTCAAAGGTAGAAGACAAAAAGTGGTAGTGGAGGGTTGGTTTTCAAACTGTAGGCCTATGACCAATGGAGTGTCACAAGGATCAGTGCTGGGTCCAATATTTTGCATTATTTACATAAATAATTTGGATGTGAGCATTAGAGGTATACTTAGTAGGTTTGCAGATGACAACAAAATTGGAGTGTAGTGGCCAACGAAAGAGTATGCTTCCAATTACAATGAAATCTTGATCAGATGGGCCAATGGGCTGAGAAGTGGCAGATGGAGATTAATTCAGATATATGGGAGGTGCTGCATTTTGCCAAAGCAAATCTTTGCTGGACTTATACACTTAATTGTAAGGTCTGACGGAGTGTTGCTGAACATAGAGATATTGGAATGCAGGTTCGTTGCTTCTTGAAAGCAGAGTCGCAGATAGGTAGGATAGTGAAGGAGGAATTTGGTATGTTTTCTTTTATTGGTCAGACTATTGAGTACAGGAGTTGGGAGGTCATGTTATGGCTGTACAGGACATTGGTTAGGTCACTTTTGGAATATTGTGTACAATTCTGGTCACCTTCCTATGGGAAAGATGTTGTGAAACATGAAAGGGTTCAGAAAAGATTTACAATGATGTTACCAGGGTTGGAGGGTTTGAGCTACAGACAGATGTTGAATAGACTGGGGCTGTTTTCCCTGGAGCAGCGAAGGCTGAGGGGTGACCTTATAGAGGTTTATAAAATCATTAGGGGCGACCTTACAGAGGGTTATAAAATCATGAAGGGCATGGAGAGGAGAAAGAGACAAAGTCTTTACCCTCGGGTGTTGGAGTCCAATACTGGGGGACATAGGTTTATGGTTAGAGGGGAAGACATAAGAGACTTAAGGGGCAAGTTTTTTCATGCAGAGGGTGGTACATTTATGGAATGAGCTGCCAGAGGAAGTGGTGAAGGCTGATACAAAGACATCTGGATCGGTATATGAATAGGAAGGGTTTGCAAGAATATGGGCCAGATGCTGGTAGGTGGGACTAGATTGGGTTGGGATATCTGGTCGGTATGGATGGGTTGGACCGAAGGGTCTGTTTCCATGCTTTGAATCTCTTTGACTCTAAGAAAGGCTGACTGGTTCAACCAGAAATGATCTGTGGTTCAAATCATAACATTCTTCACGTTCCACATCCCATTCTTGGTCCCATCCTGCAGGTTCTTTGAGGCCCAATCCCTCTAACCTCCTGCAGGAACCACATCCCTTCCTACATTAGCACCATCCTCCAGGTTCTGCAGCCCTTCCTACCTCTGTAACATGGCGCAGTCTCTACAACCCTTCCCTCCTCCGCAATGTTCCCCATAAGGGCAGTGGAGGCCGGTGGCATTTACAAGAGTTAAGGAGGGATATCGGGAATGGAGGATTTTGTAGACATTAGGAATATAGTTACTTGAGAAGGTTTCACAGTTTATGAGTGTTGTAGCGACTGTAGGAAGTTACAAAGATTGGGATGGTTTCAGATTGGAGGATTCTGCAGAAAATCTTTACATGGTTAAAGACAGGATTCTTAGAAGTGTACACAAACAGAGGGATCCTGTGTCCCTGAAGTTGCCAGCCAATTTGAGAAGGTGTTACGAAGGCGTATGGTATGTTGGCTTTCATTAGGAGATATGGCTAAGACCCTAAACAAAGTTTTCACTCCAGAACTTACTGTGGACAAAGACTGGGGAACTCAGGGGACAACAGTAATACGTTAGACCACAATTGGAGTTCTCTGCAATTCCAGTCTCCCTGCTATAGGAAGGATGTTGTGAAACTTGAAAGGGCTCAGAAAATATTTACAAGATGTTGCCAGGATTGTTGCTGAATAAGCTGGGGTTATTTTCTCTGGAGCATCAGAGACCTTAAAGAGGTTTATATAAACATGAGGGGCAAGGATTGGATAAACAGTCAAGGACTTTTCCCAGGGCTTGGCAAGCCCAAAATTAGAGGCCACAGGTTTAAGTTTAGAGGGGAAAGGTTTAAAAAGGAACCGAAGGGACAGCCTTTTCATGCACATGGTGACGTGTGTATGGAATGAGCTGAGAGAGAAAGTAACAGAGACTGATACAATTATAGCATTTAAAGGGTGTCTAGATGGGTATATGAGTAAGGGTTCAGAGGTACATGGGCCAAGTGCTGGTAAATAGGATGAATTTATTTAAATCTTCTGGTTAGCATGGATGAATTGGACCAAAGGGTCTGTTTCCATGCTGTACATCGCTATGACTTGAAAAGAGTGCATGTTATAGAAGAGGTGGTACTTGTGGTTTTAAAACACGAAGGTATGGAACGCCCCAGGACCCGATTAAGTGTATCACAGGACATTGTGGGATGCTAGGGAAGAAATTGAGGAGCTACTAGCAAGGGTATTTGGACCATTGACAGCCATGTGTGATGGGCTGGAATACTGGAGGGTGGCATAGTGGGCAGTGAAGGAGGTTTTCTAATGTTACAAAGGGATATTGATGAAATGGGTGAATGGGCTGAAAAACTGCAGATGTAATTCAATCTGAATAAATGCGAGATAATGCATTTGGTAAAACAAACAAGGGTAGAGCTTATACAGTTAATGTTCCGGGTTCAGTTAGTGTTTTAGAGCAGAGGGACCTTCGGGTTCAGGTACATAATTCTTGGAACTTGCAACACAGGATGGATAAGGCAGTGTTTGGCATGCCTGACTATTGCTCAGTCCATTGAGTGGAGGAATTGGGACGTGATTATAATATTGTACAGACATTGGTGAGGCTTCTTCTGCAATACTCTGCCCAGTTCTCGTCACCCAGTTATAGAGAGGATATTATTAATCTGAAGGGTGTTCAGAAGTAACTTACCAAGACCTTGCCAGGTTTGAAATGCTTGAGTTCTGAAAAAGTTTTTTTTAAAAGGAGCCTGGAGGTTGAGAGGTGAGCTTACAGAAGTTTAAAAAAAAAGTTGGGATTTCGATAGAGTTAATGGTAGTTGCCTTTTCCTTAGGATGATGGAGGCTCAAGTGGACGGGCCACATTTTTAAGTTTAGAAGAGAGAGATGTTTAAAAAAAGGATATAAGGGGCAACTTGTTACACAGAGGATGGTTTGGGTATGTATTGAACTTCCTGAGGTAGAGGTCGGTACAATTACAATGTTTAAAAGACATTTAGTTAAGTCCATGGATAGCAAAGGGTTTGCAGGGATATGGGCCAGCAACAGGCAGCTGGGATGAGTTTAAAGTTAAAAATCACACAACACCAGGTTATTATCCAACAGGTTTAATTGCAAGCACACTAGCTTTCGGAGCGACGCTCCTTCATCAGGTGATGAAGGAGCCTTCATCAGAGTAGTGGGCAGTGGGATGAGTTTAGTTTGAGATTATGGTTGGTGTCAACTGAAGGGTCAGTTTACATGCTGTACAGCTCTGACAACAATATGATTTTGTTCCATTATTTAAGAAAGACTGCGATGGAAAGCCAGGGAACTAAAGACAAATTACCCCAATGTCAGTGGTGGGTAAGTTGTGGAAGTGATTGTGCCAGACAGGAGTTACATGCATTTGGAAAGGCAATGATTGATGACAGATAGTCAGCAGGGTTTTGTGCGTACAAAGTCAAGTCTCACTAACTTGATTGTTTTTGCTGAAGTGGTGACCGTACATTGTCTATACTACCGTCAGCAGGACCTTTGACGGGATTTAGCATGATATACTGGTACGTAAGATTAGATCACATGTGATTGGGGGAGCTATCCAACTGGATACAAAATTGGCTTGACAGTAGGAGACAGAGGGTGGTGGGAGAGGATTGTTGTTCAGACTGGAGGCCTGTGACCAGCGGAGTGCGACAAGGATCGATGCTGGGTCAACTGATGTGCATCATCGATAAACGATTTGGTTGAGAATATCGGAGTCATTGTTAGTAATTTTGTGGATGATCAAATCAATAGGGTAGTGGGCAGTGAATACGGTTATCAAAGGGGATGTCGACCAACTGGGCCAGTGGACCAAGGCATGAAAGATGGATATGAATTCAGGTGTTGAGTTTTGGACTAACACAGTTAATGGGACAGCCCGAGGTCGTGTTGTCGAACAGAGAGACCAAGGGGTACAGTTACATTGTTCTTTGGAAGTGGCATCATAGGTGGACAAGGTGGTGAAAGCGGCAATTGGCACACTTGTCGTCATTGGCCAGCATTTTGATACATGAGTTGAAGATATTTGTAATGTTGTCTTCAATATTTCCCTTGGACAGAGGAGGCTTATAAGGAGTGACCTTATAAATGTTTTTAAAACCAAGTGGGGAGTAAGAATGGTGAATAGCCAATGGTAAGTGAGTCCAAAACTAGAGGGTAGAAACGTGAGGTGAGAGAGCAAAGATTTAAAAAGGGAGCTGAGGGGCAACATTATCCACAAAGAATGGTGCATTGACGGAAAGAGGGAAATGTTCGAAGGGATAGGGGCCAAACAGAGGCAAATGCGACTCGTTCAGTTTTGGAAAAATGGTCAGCATTGGACCGAAGGTTCTGTTTTCTGCTGTATGATCCTGTACCCAGCTAAAGACGAGGAGAATACTGAGACGAGGCATGTTGTAGACACTGAAGCAAGCTATAGCCATAGGGATGGTAGTCTGGAATGCGGTACATTTCAAATGTGCGGAGGGCCTATATGGAAAGAAGGAGGTTACAGAGATAGGAACTGTTATAGGAATTAAAAATGATTGCAGACACTGATCCAAAAGACATACCATAGGTACAGTGTTGGAGAGAGAACACAGAACAGAAAGATCCCAAGCAGCACTCCCACCCTCTCGTGGGAATCCTGCTTTCCCCTTTGTTGTACTGATGCTCACTAAGAGAGCACAGGCCTGGATTGATAACTGTACACTCTCTATGATGTCTCAGTGTAACGTAAGTTAAAGTAGACGTGGTGATTGAGCTAGATTTGTGTCTGTGCTGTGCTCCTTCTCCAGCACTGTATCTGTGTCATGCCGTGTTAGTTGATGTTCAGAGCTCTCTCATTGATGTCTGCTGTGTGCACTCTAAGTGATCTTACCTCACTACAGGATTTATTGAAGGCTCCAGGTCTCCCTGCCCTTTGTCTCTGTGGCTGACCAACCATCTTCAATGTGGTGATGGACAAGACACCCCGCACTTGGGAAGTCTATTGAGTCAGGATCTCCCTGAGTACCTACAGGAGACAGACAACTAGACAGAATGGAAAATTACACTGATGTAGTGAAGGTTACACTTGTAGAATGGAACTGAGTCCCACAGAGATCTGGAAAATCTTAGTCTCCACCCCTGGCCTGTGCTGTTGCATCTCTCTGGAGTGGAGAATTCTGTAAGCTCAGGATCTGGGGTAGCTGCAAGAGTGAGAGGCACTGACAGAGGCAGCAATTCGACCCACACAGTGAGGGATACCACATGGAGAGATACTGAGTGATATCACCAGAGTGCAGGAAGGTGTCAGAATCAAACAATTGTGACAAAAGAATGGGTTTTGTTTCATGATGCACAGCTATAACTGGTCAGGAGTGTGAACAGGCGAAGTGATGGCCTAGTGATATTATTGCTAGAGCATGTATCTAAAACCTCAGCTAATGTTCAGGGGAGACAGTTTTGAATCCCACCGTCTGAAATGGCGAAAATTGAAATTAATAAATTCAAATATTATAATTACCAATTCATAAATATGTATGAAACCATTGCTGATGTACAAAAAACCCAAACACTTGTCCTTTCGAGAAGGACATCTGCCCATCCTCACGTGGTCTGCACGACATACCTACAGCAAATCCAAATAGAAAAAGGCGACACATCGGAACAGCATGGGGATGTGGCTGAAGACAAGCAGAAAGGAACATGATGGGATAAGGTATAAATAAAACTCTACATTAGCAAATTGGTTTCTGATAGGAAATTGTGGGAAAGAGTACATAGTTCTTTTCTTCCGCATAGACGAAGTCTCTTCAATAGGGTCGCTGGATTTGTGACACAGATGAAAGAGATTTCGATACCAGAGAGATGTGGTTACAGGGTGAACAAAATGTGGAACATAAATATTCATTGATTCGCAACCTTGTGAAAACTCAGGCAAAATGGACCACGCTAACAATAATGGATAGCAAAGGCATTAGATAGAAAGCCGGGGAGGGGGGGTGGTGTTCCTTAAATATGAACAGGCAAACAATGGTCACAAAATGTCCTTAGCAGATAATGTTAAGGATAATGCACAAGATATTTAATAAGTACAGTTAGCGTAAGAGGATCCCCAACTAAGCAGTGTGGCCTGTTAGAAACCAAAGGGACAATCAGTGAATGGAGCCAAAGGAAGTAGGTGAGGTCTTCAATGAAAACTTCCCATCTGTATTCACACAGGAGAAAGACATTGTAGCCGGGGATTTCAGTTGGGATGGTGAGGTTCTGGAACATGTTAAGATCAATGAGAAGGAGGCGTTAAATGTATTCACAGGCAAAAAGGTGGAGAAATTCCCCAGTAACAATAAAGTATGTCGCAGGCTGTAATGAGAGGTAAAGGAGCAGATTGCTGTGGCCCTGGTGGATATATTTAATACTTTTCTGGCCACAGGTGAAGTGCCAAATGACTGGACGATAGCGGATGGAGTTCCTTTGTTTAAGAGCAGCAGGGATAGGCCAGGTAATTACAGAGCGGATAGTCTGACAGCATTGGGAAGGAAATAATTGGGAACAATTCTGAGGGACACGATGAATCAATATTCGAAATGACAGGAATACATTAGGGATTGTCTGTATGGATTTGGTAGAGGACGATCCTCTGATTGTGATGAGGACAGTGCAGATGATGTGGTTTACATGGAGTTTATTAAGGTCTTTGACAAGGTCCCACATGAAAGGCTGGTCCAAAAGGAAAGAGCCAGTGGGCCAGTGACCCTTCTACAAAGCTCCCATTTCCTCCAGCAATTTTGCATTTTCATTTCCAGTAGCCATAGTTATTTATTTAATTGAAAATTTGTTCTGAGCCTATTCATTTCTAGAGAAACTCAACTGGCATCATCTGCAGAGTCAGAAAAACAGAGTTAGCGTTTCAAGTCCAGTATGACACTTCTTCAGAATTGAAAAGGATTGGAAAATGTGTTTTATAATCACTTGACAGATGTGAGGAGTGGGTTGACCGATAATAGAGGGTGTGGCAAAAGATAAACATGCTTTTAGTAGTGATGAACGAGAAGATCATGTGAAATAGGTTTAAATTAAGATGTGAATGGGGAAAAGGGTGTCGCTGTCTTGAATGAAAGGTAAAGAAGATACAACCACACAAGGTCATAGGGAGTCCAGGAGGGAGATTATATGGAAACTAGAGAACAGTTATAATGGGGTCAGACTGTGAAGTTGTGAAATTGCTTATTAACTCCTACAGGATGTAACGTACGAAAGTGTAAAGTGAGTTGTTACTCGAGCTTGGTTGTGCTTCCTTGGAACATTGCAGCAGCCCAGGACCGAAATGCTGGCATGAGAGCAAGGTAAGTTGTTGAAACTGGAAACAATGAGTAGGTCAGGGTTATTTCTACAGACAGAGTGGGAGTTTTCCTCAACCCAATCTCTGTTTGGTCTTGCCAATATAGAGAGACTGCATTGTGAGCAGTGATGATAGGAGACCAGATTGAAAGTTTACAAGTGAAATTCTGCTTCACCTGGAAGGTATGCTTGAGGCCTTGGACAGTGAGGAGGGAAGTGGTGAATGGACAAGTGTTGCAGCTTCTTCAATTGCATGGGAAGGTGCCATGGGGAGTGGGGAAGTATTCGGTGTGATGGAGGGTGACACAGAGGGAACGGTCCCTGCGAAATACTTACAGTGGGCGGGAGGGGAAGATGTGTTTGATGGTGCTGTCCTGCTGGGATGGTGGAAGTGGCGTAAGATGATTATGTGAATGTGGATTCTAGTGCAGAAGGAAGTGTGGACAAGGAGGAATTTATTATTGGTCTTGGATGGAGGGGACGGATTGAGGGCAACACCATGGGAGATGTGACAGTGAGAGCTGAAGGCCCTGGCCACCAGAGTTAGGGAATTTCTGGTTTGAAGGAAAATGAGGTCACGTTAGACGCAGCTCACAGGAATGTGGCATCATCAAACATAAATAACAGAGGTGGGGAAGGGATATTGCCCGAAACGTCGAATTTACTGCTCCTCTGATGCTGCCTGAACTGCTGTGCTCTTCCAACACCACTAATCCAGAATCTGGTTTCCAGCATCTGCAGTCATTGTTTTTACCTACAGGTTTAACGTGAAAGAGGGAAGATTTGAAATGGACGAAGGGTCAATGTTTTCACACAGAGGGTGATGTGTGAATATGGAATGAGCTGTCAGAGGAAGAGTGGGAGATGCAAGTACAGCTACAACATTTAAAACTCATTAGGACAAACATATGGATGGGAAAAGTTTAGAGGCATATGGACAAAATGCAATCAGATGGGACTAGTTTAGTTTGGAAAACCTGCTCAGCATGGACAAGCTGGACCAAAGGGTCTGTTTGTGCACTCTCTGACTGTACGAGTCTAGAAAGCGAGGAACAGGGAAGAATAGACATGATGTAGTCATTTGGAAAGAAATACAAACAAAAAACAAGCAGCACGAGCTTTTCCGAACATATAAAACGAAGTTCAAGATGAGTGTGTGTACTTAGGTAGAAATTAAGTCAGGAAAGGATACTGAGGATAATTGGAGAATGTGACTGAAGAATTGGCTACAGGGAGCAGACAGATAATTTACCCCCAAGTTTTACATCTTTCCTCACAGGGGAAGGCACAGTAAATATTTCATGATGTAAACAAAATGGTAAAAGGAGGGAAGTTCTTGAACAGTCTCTAACAAAAGGAACAAGGATTTTTCTAACATATAAGAGTAAGAGTAGACAGGTCAGCAGTAATTCATAGCTGGTTTTAAAATAAGTGGTCACATCTTCGAGGAGAAAGTCAGGTCTGCAGATGCTGGAGATCAAAGTTGAAACTTTATTGCTGGAACAGCACAGCAGGTCAGGCAGCATCCAGGGAACAGGAGATTCGACGTTTCGGGCACAGGCCCTTCTTCAGGAATGAGCAGAGAGTGTTCAGCAGGAGAAGATAAAAGGTAGGGAGGAGGGACTTGGAGGAGGGGAGTTGGAAATGTGATAGGTGGAAAGAGGTCAAGGTGAGGGTGAGAGGTCGGAGTAGGATGGAGGCGGAGAGGTCAAGAAGAAGACTGCAGGTCAGGAAGGCGGTGCCGGGCTGGAAGGATCCGGCTGAGACAAGGTGGGGGGAGGGGGGGATGAAGAAACTGGTGAAGTCCAAGTTCATCCCCTGCGGTTGGAGGGTTCCCAGTCGGAAGATAAGACGCTCCTCCTCCGACCGTCGGGTTGTTGTGGTTTGGCGGTGGATGAGTCCAATGACCTGCATATCCTCGGTGGAGTGGGAGGGGGAGTTGAAATGCTGTGCCACAGGTTGGTTGGGTTGGTTCGTCCGGGTGGCCCAGAGGTGCTCTCTGAATCGCTCCGCAAGTAGGCGGCCTGTCTCCCCAATATAGAGGAGGCCACACCGGCTGCAGCGGATGCAGTAGATGATGTGGGTGGAGGTGCAGGTGAATCTGTGGCGGATATGGAAGTTTCCCTTGGGGCCTTGGAGAGAAGTGAGGGGGGAGGTGTGGGCGCAAGTGTTGCACCTCCTGCGGTTGCAAGGGAAGGTGCCGGGAGTGGTGGTTGGGTCGGTGGGGGGTGTGGATCTGACAAGGGAGTCGCGGAGGGAGTGGTCTCTACGGAAAGCTGATAGGGGAGGGGAGGGAAATATATCCTTGGTGCTGGGGTCTGTTTGGAGGTGGCGGAAGTGACGGCGGATGATGCGCTGTACATGGAGATTGGTGGGGTGGTAGGTGAGGACCAGTGGGGTTCTGTCCTGGTGGCGGTTGGAGGGGCGGGGCTCAAGGGCGGAGGAGCGGGAAGTGGAGGAGATGCGGTGGAGGGCACCGTCGACCACGTCGGGGGGGAAATTGCGGTCCTTGAAGAAGGAGGCCATCTGTGTTGTATGTATTTTGAACTGGTCCTCCTGGGAGCAGATGCGGCGGAGACGAAGGAATTGGGAGAATGGGATGGCGTTTTTACAGGGGGCAGGATGGGAGGAGGTGTAGTCCAGGTAGCTGTGGGAGTCGGTAGGTTTGTAGTAGATGTCCGTGTTGATTCGGTCGCCTGAGATAGAAACAGAAAGGTCTAGGAAGGGGAGGGAGGAATCCGAGACTGTCCAGGTGAATTTGAGGTCGGGGTGGAAGGTGTTAGTGTAGTGGATGAACTGTTCAACCTCCTCGTGGGAGCACGAGGTAGCGCCGATACAGTCATCAATGTAGCGAAGAAAAAGATGGGGGGTGGGGCCAGTGTAGTTGCGGAAGATGGATTGTTCCACATACCCTACGAAGAGGCAGGCATAGCTGGGGCCCATGCGGGTGCCCATGGCTACTCCTTTTGTTTGGAGAAAGTGGGAGGATTGGAAAGAAAAGTTGTTCAGGGTGAGGACCAGTTCGGTCAGTCGAAGGAGGGTGGCGGTGGAAGGGTACTGGGTGGTACGGCGGGAAAGGAAGAAGCGGAGTGCTTTGAGTCCTTCGTGATGGGGGATGGAGGTGTACAGGGACTGGATGTCCATGGTGAAGATGAGGCGTTGGGGACCGGGGAAGCGGAAATCCTGGAGGAGGTGGAGGGCGTGGGTGGTGTCACAGTCTTGTGGTCTTTGCGCACTCTCTATCAGATGTTAGTTCTGCTGTTTGTTAATGTAAGCAGTAATCGCGGTAGCTTGAATGGGTTGTCATCAGGTTTAGATACACATGGTTCTGACCGTGGCATGTTCACCCACACTCATCACTGAACCGAGATCAGCTTCATGGTAATGGTAGACTGAGAGATTATATGGTAGTTGAATATAATTCTGCTTCTGCTGCTGCTAATACAGCTGCTATGATGTGCAGCATCTCATGAATGCCCAGTTTGAGCTGCAATATCTGCAATACAATTCTGCTGACTGTCCTCAATTCGCACGGGGACCCGGTCATCCTTCTCCCCTGTACACAGTGCCCTTTCTTGATTTCTGATGTGGGAACGCTTCCTTTTTATAAAAATTCTCATCCTGTTAGAGTATTTTCATGATGCCATGCCTCCAATTTGTATCATTCCTCAAAAACATTTAACCTTTTCATCTGAATCTTTTCCCCTCCAGTAATACCATCTTCTGTTTAAAGCGAATGTGTTTCCCTCTGTTTCTCTCCATGAGCATGATAAAAAGTTCTGTCGTGTCGGTGATGACAGCCTTCTGTAGTTTCAGAACTAATGAATTTGTATACCTTGCATTATCATTCACTTCCCGGTATATGGCGCTCCATGTTGGACAAGGCGTGTGAGCAGCTTTGACACACATGTTTGAAACTTGTTCAAAAACAGAAATTGATGAAGACACTGACAAGTCTGACAACATCTGTGGAGTGAAAGAAGAGTTAATATTTCGGGTTCTGTGACTGTTCCTCAAAGCATCCAGTAAGTCCTATAATTTTTGTTTTTGTTTCAGATTTCCTGTATCCAATGATCTTTGCTATATTGAAAACGTGTTCTGTAACTTTTCATTTTTAAATGAACTCAGTGGGTCTGGAAACATCCGCAGAGACAGAGAAACAATGTTAATGTTTAAATCCAGTGTAAATCTTCTTCAGAAGTGTAAAGGATTGGAAAGTGAGTGTTTTAGTATCTTGCCAGACGTGGGAAAGTGTGTGTGGAGGCCCAGTGGGAAAGGCAAATGGGCTTTAAATTGTGGTGAAAGAGACACAGATATATAATGTGTATAAATTAATGTGTAAATATTAGAAATTGATTTTCTCCGTTGAATGCAACATAAAAAAGACACAATCTTAGGCAGCCCAGGCGGGAGAGTGTACGGAAAATGGAGAACAGCCATAATGGGTTCAGGCTGTGAATTTATGGAATTGAATATTAACTCCTACAGACTGTAATATACCAAAGTGAAAAGTGAGGTGTTACTCGAGCTTGGGTTGTGCTTCATTGGAACATTGCAGCAGCCTGCATTTTCTTAGATTCCCTACAGTGCGGAAACAGGCCCTTCAGCCCAACAGGTCAATACTGACCCTCCAAAGAGCATGTGAACCAAACCCATTCTCTACCCTAATTCTATTCATCGACCTTTGACTATTGCACCCAACCTCAACATCACTGAACACAATCGGAAATTCAGTATGGCCAGTTCACCTAACCAGCACAACGTTGAACTGTGGCAGGAAACTGGTGCACCCGGAGGAAATTGAACCCAGTTCCCTGATGCTGTGAGGCAGCAGTGCAAACCACTGAGCTATCGTGCCATCCAGGACCGATATATTATAAGGTCACAAGACAATCCGAGCAGATATGAAGCCATTCGGACCATGAAGTCTGCTCCGCCATTCGATCACGACTGATAGATTTTCAACCCCATTTCCCTGCTTCCTCTCAGTAATCTTTGATCCCCTTGTCAGTCAAGAACTTATCTGTGTCTGTTTTAAGTATACAAAACGAAACATAGAGCATAAAAAAATTCAGCACAGAACAGGCCCTTTCGCCCACGATGTTGTCCCGAGACTTAATCCTAATGTAAAATAAAGTAACTTAACCTACGCACCCCTCAACTCACTGCTATCCATGTGCATGTAAAGCAGTCGCTTAAATGTCCCAATGACTCTGCTTCCACCACCATTCACAACTTTCTGCATAAAGAACCAACCGCTGATATCTCCCTTATTCCTTCTTCCTAATCTATCCAAACTATGACTTCTCGTACTAGTCAATTCTGACCTGGGGAAAATTCTCTGGGTATTGACTCTATCTATTCCTCTCATTATTTTGTACACCTCGATCAGCTCTCCTCTCTCCTCCTTGTCTCCAGAGAGAAAGCTCCAAGCTTGTTCAAACTTTCTTCATAAAGCAAGCCCTCTCGTCCAGGCAGCATCCTGGTAAACCTTCTTTGCACCTTCTCCAAAGCCTCTGTATCTTTTCTGTAGTAGGGCGACCACAACTGGACATAATATTCCAAGTGTGATCTCACCAGGGAGTTGTAGGACTGCAGCAAAACTTCACGGCTCTAAAACTCGATCCCCCTGTTAATGAAAGCCAAAACACTATATGCTTTCTTGACAGATTATTCATTTGGGAGGCAACTTTGATGGATCTATGCACATGCGCACCCAGCTCCCTCGGTTCCTCCACATTGCCAAGAATGCTGTATTTAATGCTATATTCAGGATTCGAATTTGACCTTCCAAAATGCATCACTTCGCATTTATCCAGGTTGAACTCCATCTACCCTTTATCAGCCCCGCTTTGCATCCTGTCTATCTCGCGCTGCAGCCCTCTATGCTATCGACGACACCTCCAACATTTGTGTAATCAGCAAATTTACTAATTCTCCCCACAATGTCCTCATCCAAGACATTTATAAAAATTACAAGGAGCAGAGGTCCAAGAACACAGCCCTGTGGGATCCCACTCAACACTGTCCTCCAAGCAGAATACTTTCCAACTACAACCACTGTCTGCCTTCTGCCAGCTAGCCAATTCTGATTCCAGATAGCCAAATCTCCCAAATCCAATACTTCCTGACTTTATGAATGAACCTTCCATGGGCAACCCTATCAAATGCCTTACTGAAGTCCACATGCACCACATCCACTGCTCGACCGTCGTCGACCTGTCTTGTCACCTCCTCAAAGAAATCAATAAGATTTGTGAGGCATGTCCTGCCCCTCACAAAGCCATGCTGACTGCCTTTAATCACATAATACTTTACAAAATAGTCATAAATCCTATCCCTCAGATTTTTATCCAAACATTGCTGACCACAGACGTAAGACTGACTGATCTCTAATTGCCAGGGATTTCCCTATTACTGTTCTTGATAAAAAGAACGGCATTGCCTCCTTCCAATCCTCTGGTACGACTCCTGTGGAGAGTGAGGAGGCAAATATCCTCGACAGAGGCTTAGGAACCTCCTTTTCTGCTTACTGGAAGGGTCTAGGATAAATATGGTCTGGCCCTGGGGACGTATCCATCTTAATGCTTTCCAAAATTGTTAGCACATCAACTTCATCAATCTTGATCTGATCAAAACTGATCTGTCCCAGCCCCTCTACGTTTTCATTTACAGCAAATTCCCTTTCCTTGCTGAAAAACGAATCAATAAAACTCAATTCGGGCTTCCCCTATCTGCACAGACTCCACGCATAAGTTCCCTACGTTGTCCCTGATCGGCCCTACCTTCTCCCTGATTATTCTCTTATTCCTCACGCATGAGAAAAATGCCTTTGGCTTCTCCCTAAACCTTTCTGCCAAGCCTTTTTCGTGCCCTATCATGGCTCGCTTCTGTCCATTTCTGAGGTCCTTTATAGCAAACCTGTAATCCTCTAAAGCTGTGCCAGTTCCTTGTTTCCCCCAGCTTACGTAAGCTGACTGATTCTTTTTTTACGAGACGTTGCTCTGTTCTCGTCATCCAAGGTTCCTTAATCTTACCCCTTCTTACCTGTCTCAGAGGAACAAATTAGTGTATCACTCGCAACAACTGCTCCTCAAACAGTGTCCACATGTCTGCTGTGCCCATTCTATGGAACAATTGCTCCCAGTCTGTACTTCCCAACTCCTGTCTGATAGCGTCATAATTTCCTTTTCCACAATTAAATATCTTCCCTCGGAAACTGCTCCTTTCACTCTCGCAAACTATGCTACATGTGAAGCAGTTGTGATCACTTTCACCAAAGTGCTCTCCCACGGTGAGTTCTGACACCTGTCCTGCCTCATTGCCGAGCACGAAATCCAAAATAGCCTCTCCTCTCGTCGGTCTGTCTACATACTGAGTAAGGAAACCATCTTGAACACACCTGACAAAAACGGCTTCATCCGCACCATCTGCACTTAAGAGGTTCCAGTCGATATTGGAAAAGTTGAAATCACTCATAACTATAATCCTGCTCCTTTTGCTTTTTTTCCAGAATCTGCCCGCCTATGAGATCTTCAATCTCTCCACTGCTATTAGGTGGACTGTAGAAAATCCCCAAATGCGGTGACTGTTCCCTTGCTGTTCCTAATTTCCACCCATACTGACTCAGTAGACAAACCATCCTCAACAACCTTCATTTCTGTAGCTGTGACGCACTCACTGATGAGCAATTCTACACCCCCTCCTCATTTTCCACCCAACCTGTTCTTTTTTAGATTAGATTAGATTACTTACAGTGTGCAAACTGGCCCTTCGGCCCAACAGGTTCACACCAACCCTCCATAGAGCAACTCCCCCCAAACCATTCCCCTACATTTACCCCTTCATCCTACACTACGGGCAATTTAGCATGGTCAATTCACCGAATCTGCACATCGTTGGATTATGGGAGGAAACCAGAGCAAACCCAAGGGGATAATTTGCAAACTCCGCACAATCAGTTCCCTGACGTGGAGAATTGAACCTTTGTTTCTGGCGCTGTGAGGCAGCAGTGCTAGCCATTGTGCCACCGTGCTGCCCCGAAACATTTTTAGACGTTCTAAACCCTGGAACATAAAGCAAACATCCCTGCCCCTGTGAAACCTACGTCTTGTTATGGCCACGACATCGTAGCCCCAAGTACTGATCCGTGCTCTAAGTTCATCACTTTTATTTCGGACATTCCTTGCATTAAAGCAGACGCACTTTAACTAATCCCTTTGTTTCATCGCGTGAGAAACCTTCCTGATAGATTCAATATATCCTGTCACTGTCCCGTCTGCAACTAACCCCCTCTCAGACATGTGGTCTGATTCCTACCGCCCTGCCAAACGAGTTTAAACCCGCCTGAATCACACGAGCAAACCTCCCAAACCGGCCATTTGTGCCCCTCCAGTTCTGGTGCAACCCGTCCTTCATGTACAGGTTCCACCTTACCCAGAAGGTATCCCAATGGTCTAGGTATCTGAAGCCCTCCCTCCTGCACCAGCCTCGCAGCCACGTGTAAAGCTGCATTCGCTGACTGTTCCTCATCTAACTAGCTCGTGGCACTGGTAGCAAACCTGAAATGATGACTCTACTCATCCTGCTCTTCAGCTTCCAAACACTCTCTGGCTAAAGACGTTTCATCTTATCTCCGTTCTAATGGGTTTTCCCTTTTGTCTAAGCCTGTGTCCTCCTGCCAGTGCAAACGTCCTCCCAATTTTGTCTGTATCCAGGTCATTCAGTATTCTGTAAGTTTCAATTGGATCCCCCCCTCATCCTTCTAATCTCCATCGAGTATAAACCCAGTGTTCTCCAATGTTCCTCATGTGTTAAGCTTTTCATTTCTGATTAACTTTCTCTTGACACACACCAAGGCTAATACATCCTTCCTGAGGTATGAGGCACAAAATACTGGAAATTTGGTCTGACCAGAGCCTTAAAAAGCCTCAGAATCCCCACCATTATATACTACTCCTCTTGAGACGAATGACAACATTGTATCTGCCTTTTTAACTACTAACTCAACCTGCAACTTTATCTAAGGCGAATCCTGCGCTTGGAATCCCAAGTCACTTTGTTACTCAGATTTCTGAAATTCTTTCCATTTAGTAAATAGTACATGCCTGTATTCTTCATATCAAAGTGCATGACCTCACACTGTCCAACATTGTATTCCATCTGCTACTCCTTTTCCCACTCTCCTAAACTGTCGAAATCTTTCTGCAGGCTCCCTGCCTCCTCAATACTACATGCCCCTCCACCTATCTTTGCATCATCTGCAAACGTAGTCAGAATGCCTTCTGTCCCACCACTCAGATCATTAAACTATAAAATAAAATGTTGTGGTCACAACATTGACTCTTGTGGAACAGTGCTAATCCTGAGAGGGACAGGTTTATCCTCACTATGCGTCCTGCCAGGCAGCCAACATTTTATCCATGCTAGTACCTGGCCTCTGACACCATGGGTCTTTATCTTACTCTGCAGCCTCCTGTGCGGTACCATATCAGAGGCCTTCTGGAAGTTCAGATAGATAACTCTCTCTGTTCCAACCCGTCGTTACCTCCTCAAAGAATTCTCATTATCCTGAGAGCAATGTAGGTTATTGAAATGGGGAGCAATCAGAAGGAAAGGGTCATTCCTACAGACAAAGTGGAGATGTTCCTCAAAGCAGTTTCTGTTTGGCTCACTAATGTAAAAGGGACTGCATTGTGAGCAGCAATGACAGGAGACTGGATTGAAAGAGTACAAGTGAAATGCTGCTTTACCTGGAAGGTGTGTTTTGGGCCTTGGACAGTGAGGAGGGAAGAGGTGAATGGACAAATGTTACAGCTTCTGCATTTACATTGAAAGGTGCCATGGGGGTGTGGGAAAGTGTTCGAGGTGCTGGAGGGTGCCACAGAAGGAATAGTCCCTGTTAAATACTGACAGTGGAAGGGAGGGGAAGGTGTGTTTGCTGGTGCTGTCCTGCTGGAGGTGGTGGAAGTGGCGGAGGATGATTCTGTGAATGCAGATTCTAGTGCAGTAGGAAGTGAGGACAAGGGGAGGTCTATCATTGTTCTGGGAAGGAGGGGATGGAGTGAGGGCAGAAATGAAGGAGACGGGACAGTCATAGCTGAAGGCTCAGTCCATCAGAGTGAGGAGATTTCTCGTTTGAGAGAAAAGGATTTCATGTAGGAAGTTTCCCACTGGAATGTGACATCATTGAACAGAAATCAGAGAGCCAGAAAAACTGAGAGAATGGAGTCACTCTCCATGTGTTCAGCCACATACGTAGGTTCTCCCTGAATGTCTGAAAAGAGCCAGGCATTTCAAATGCAGATTTATGTAATATATCTGGTCAAATACGGAGTGTGAAAATAGACACAGGTGAAGGTCAGCAGATGTGTGGGGGTGGGGGATCATTTAAGCAGGTACTGCTTAATAACGCTCAGCTAAGATGCTATGAAGATGTTGAGATGAATCACCCATGATGCACAAAGGCTGTGAAGGATACTCACCAATCTCAAACTAAAGAATTCAGATTGGTGAGTTCTAGCATCGGCCACATTTGAGAAGTTTACTTTTGGAACAAGAAGCAGATTTTATAACACAAAATACAAAGAAAATATTCCAAAACTGGCAAGAAATATGAAAAAAAACTAACCACAAGAGTTTCCCCATATCGAATAAAAAACGTTCATGATGAGCGTGTGACCCTTGGAAGAAAAGCAGGAAAGAATACGTGGGACACCCGGAGGATATGACTGGGGAACTGGTATCAGGGAACAGGCAGAGAGTTTAAATTAGTATGTTACATCGTTCCTCACAGGGGAAGGCACAAAGAGTTTCAATATTATAAACAAAATTGTAGTCAGATGAAAGTTTTGCACTGTCTCTAACAAAATGAACAAGGCTTTTCTCAAACAGAAAAGACCAAGGGTAAACAGCTCATCAGTAATTCATAGCTTGTTTTAATAGAAGTGGTTGCAGAGTGACTGGTGGCACTGTGTGAAATATTCCATAACTCTCGGGATTACACGCGTGTTCCAGTGAAACTGGAGAAACTCCAATGCGGCGCCTGTCTTCAAGAAGAGAGTGAGTCTTCAAGTGTTTAAGTGCTCCCTTTGTCTGAATAGCGGAGCATATTTGAGAGGCTCAATGGCCTCATGATGCACTTTCATCCTGAGTGAGTGGTGAGACTGATGGAGCCTTATTCTGGGGAAGGCGCTAACAGATATACTTTGAGTGTGAGAGAGTAGAGAGAATATGGTGACCCTTATCCTGACAGAGCGGGGGAGGTGCTTTTCCAGTAATGCTGGACTTTTCTTCGGATCGCAGATACTGTCCTTAGCTGGGTGGTGTGCTCAGACCATGCTCGGTGGGTCTGGTGGTGCGGCTCCCTCTGGGAAGAGAATTGTCTCCTTCTGTACTAGACCATTCACCAGGATCTCCGTGTCCCTGTCGACAAGCTGTGATGTAATTTCCCTTATCTGTCTTGCTCGGTAAACTATGCAGGGCAGCTCCAAACTGAGAAAGCTCAACCGTGTGCCCATTGGCCTTTTAATGATGGCAGCAGTACCCGGGATCACTGAATATCCAGGGGCATCCGGGAAATGGTGTGTACCTCCAGCCATGTTGCTTGGGAGAATCGAGCTGGCATTGAATGAGAGGGACACCATGGAGTGGGGTGGATAGTTAATGAGGTGAGTTCGATAAGATAACACCAGGAAACTAGCTCGGCCTCGTGCAGACATTCCTTCTGTCACATTCAATGAAAATGGCGCTGAAACAAATTATTGTTCGATTCAACCAAATGAGTCGAAGACTCTGCTGATCCCACTCCCAGTTACAACGTTGCAGGACAAATGCTTATCCAAAACACTCCATCATCTTAATTTACATCAAAATCCTGCTCACCCATCATTCCTGTAAACAGTGGCCTATATTGCAAGCTGCTGTCGAAATGTTTTCCTTTCACAATTTGTAAACCTACCATCAGATCCTTCTCTGAAATTCTCTCTCCATCTCCCCCTCTCTTTTAACCAAGTTCCTCCCATTTGTTGGTATTTAAACTGATTCCCCCGCCATCTCTCTTTGGCAGTGAGTGTCACTTCCACAGCACTCTTTGTCATGCCACAATGGACATACGGAGCTGTAAATGGAGGGGAGCTGCACATCCTGCCACTTCCAGCATGAGCTGCAAATTCCCCACGCTGGGCAGGGATCTAACACAGTGTTATTCAGCAATGCAGCAATTTGTGTACACGGCTGTGTATGCTGGGAAGGTAACTTCCAGATTAATGGATAAGTTCACTGCTATTCACTGCACAGCTCCCCATGCTGCACAGATATCCAGTCCGGGTGTATAGAACAATGCCTTTGTGTGTTCTGTACAGCGCCCTATGCTGAACAGATTATCTAGTCCAAGTTTATGGATCAGTGCACTGTTGGACGCATAAGTAGTGAACTGGTGAGCTCTAAACAGTGTTCGATTCTGGACGGATTGCTGAGCAGTACACGAGCCTGGTCTACGCAGTGCTTCATGCTGAGCAGGTATCTCATCTGGGCATATACGTGTCCGGGCTGGATCTGTGAAGTGGATTGAGTATCCGATATAAATCCTGACATGATTATCACTCCTCCAGCTCGGCCCAATCCGCAGGTAAATGTGAGGTGCTGTGTTTGTGCAATAGCATAATTCTGTTGGAAAACCTAGCAGAATAACAGTTTATTTAACTACTATACAGTAACTGCTCCAATACGGTATCATCCAATAAGCACATTAATGTCAAAAAAAAATGCAGGAAACAGATTGTCTGACATGCAGTTCTCCAATCCAGGAGGAAAGAACATCGAAAGACAGTTCCAAGAAAAATCACAGAGACAGTGTGTAGCACCCGGGAGGGATTTACTGCCTTCCAACCCTGCTGAGACTCCAGCAATAACTGGCAAAAGGTAAAACTAAGAATCCTGGTTCTGTGAGAGTTTGACCATCACTCCACAGGACCAGGCCGCGCCTGCAAGAACACAAGAACGGACTGTATCTACATCGTCTATGGCTCTGTACATGTCTCTCAAAAATGCCTAAACGTTCAGTGACTGTGATTAATATCAGTCTTCCTGGACTTAACTGGGTCACTGGAGGATTTCCCTCTTCCATAATTAGAGACTTACTTCACCTTGTTATGCCATAGTATTCAGGGCAGTGTCAACCTCAACACGACTGGGATCAGTAGCTGCAGGGAAAGAGAAAGAAATCAGAATCTGAGAACATTAGAATGTTCCAACAATGGATCAGAATCTGAGAACATTAGACTGGAATGTTACAACAATGGGCAGGAGTTTATCCTGGGGTCTTTACTTGCTTTCTCAGCATTGGCCATGGTTACAGTTGCGGATAGAAGCCGTACTGATGATTATTCAAGCTGGGTACTATCCCACCCTCGCTATTATAGGTGTTCCTAGTAAGTCTATGTCTGTCAATTCTATAAATGATGCTGAATGTTATTGCTATTCTGGTTGATTATATTTAACAAAAACATAAACTTTCAGTCACAAACGTCACTTCCTTCGCATGCATTTCCAAACTACTTACTCATAAACATCTAAGAAGGAATAAGACTTTCCGGAACCTCGAGTCTCCTTTTTACCGTGACCTGTTTTATGCCTCCATATTCTCTCTGTGATCAATCCTGTCGATACCCACCTTCATAATATCTCCAATCTCCAGCTCTGCCTGAGTTCTGTTGCTGACTTCGCCATCATCGACCCCTTCGTTAACGACAGATTTTATGGCTCCAGTTCTCTTCTGACCTCTCTTCCAGTTACAAATAGTTTGACCACAAACTTGTTCTTGTCTCTACAGTTACTTCACAACAGGGACTCTTAAACAGAGTAATAATGTCTCAGACTGTGTAATTCAGAGGCACAGGTTATGACTCTAAACGCATTGTCTGAAATCCTACCACATTCGATAGCTAAATTTAAATTCCAATGATAAAAATTGGAATTAAACCTAATTTCACTTATGACACCCATGAACCATCAGGATTTCTTTTCTTATTTTATTGATAACCTTTGGTAAAGATACCCAACATTTTTGCCCTGTCTGAACTAAGTGTCTCCTCAGATCCACAACAATATGGTTGCCTCCACACTGCCTTGACAAATGGCCACGTGGTCAAGGGCAGTTAGGATTCACAACAAATGCTGCCCTTGCCAGTGATGCTGGCATCCCGGGAAACAACAACATTAAAGGTGAAATAACCAAGGAAATGTGGATGCTGGCGCTCTGAAATAAAATTCTCCACCATATGAAAAAATGTTGAAGAATCTCAGCAGGTATGGCAGTCTGTCGGAAGAAACACAAATAACGTTTCGAAATCAGTGAACCTATCAAAAGTGAATGCAACTGCGAAATAATGTTATTATATCCGGGATGGTAGGAAGGGTGAGCGAGAGGTTTGCGTTGATTGGATCATGTTCAGCAAGAGAGAGAGAGAGAGGAAAAGCAAGCAAAAGGATTTTTGATTATGAACTGGAAGGAAAACAGAATGGGAAGTTATTCTAACATTTCCCCTTTTCACATATTCCTGACTATCATATTTATTACTGGATGTCCCTGCTTACCGTGAATTATGTTCCCTATATCTCTCATCTCTGAGTGTGGTGATCAACTCCATCAGCAATATTTATAGTCGCTGAGATACAGAGAAACATAATGTTCCATTGTCAACTGCTTCTTTGGAGAGAGGAACTGTTACTGTGCGACTGTGGGGAGATGTAACAGCTTTCTCAGCCACAAAGCGAAACTGAGAAGACCGAGGCATTTTCAACACTGAATGGATGCACCATGGGTGTGGGGAATGGACTTGCTGCTGTCATCTAGAAAATCAGTGGGGGCTCTGTGGATGGTGTTCTCAGGATTGTGATGTCAGCTACTGGGTTCATTCAGGGAGCCCCGAGGGTCTGGGGACCCCACTCTGAATACTGCATTTACAGTGTGTCTGGGTCCATGGTAAACAAATGCAGCTGAGACTACAAAGAAGGGAAGCTGTGTAAACAGGGAGGAGAAGGGCACTCTATGATACTCTCTGGGATTTCCAGGAACATTTGTCTAAGCTGCACCCATTCAGTTGTAAAGTGTAAAACGAGCTTGTCTCAAAATTGAGGTGGTCACTGAGCTGTATCCCCTCATTCAGTATAACCTGTCGTCTCACACCAGGGATAGGACTATGTTGACACTCACGATGAATTAAACTGGATTGATTCTAGAACTCTGCAGGCAGCAGTGGGTTATATATTCACCATCTCTGAAGTGCAGTCCTCAATGTATTCACAAGCGGTCAGGAACTACCTGACTGTTGAGAGGAATGCATTAGCTGCATCTCCACAGTGGAAGGTACAGAACTAACTTGCAGAAATATTAGGGAACAGAGTGATTGGTAAAAATGGGAAACGGCAGGAAATCAGAATGAATGAAGAGTATGCTGTTGGAAATCTCATTGAATTGAAGTTTCACAAGTTGCTGCATCTGATGAGCTACATTTCAGAGTGATTGAGATGAGAACAGAGCTAATGAAACAATAATTGATTATTCTTCAAAGCTAGTTGGATTCTGGAAATGATGTTGCAGACAGGAAAACAACCATTGTAAGCCTGTGACGGGCACCTGGAAGTACTCAGGGATGCCCTCATAAGAACGGGGTACAATGACCAACTCATCGACCGCCAGTTCCGACGTGCCACAGCAAGGAACTGGAATAACCTGCTGAGGAGACAGACACATGTTGCAACTGACAGGGTACCCTTCGTTGATCAATACTTCCCAGGAGCTGAAAACTTACGCCATGTTCTTCGTGACCTGCAGCACATTATCAATGAGAACGAGCACCTCGCCAAGACCTTCCCCACACTTCCATTACTTGCCTTTAAACAACCACCAAACCTCAAACAGATCATTGTTCATAGCAAATTGCCCGGCTCTCAGGACAATTTCATACAGCCCTGTCACGGTGGACACTGCAAGACGTGTCAGAGTGTGGACATACATACCACCATTACGCGTGGGGACACCTCCCACCCTGTTAATGGCAGGTACACATGTGACTCAGCCAACGTTGTCTATTTTATATGTTGCAGGCAAGGATGCCCTGAGGCATGGTACATTGGGGAAACAGAGCAAAGGCTCCGGCAATGGATGAATGGGCACCACACAACAATCAACAGACAGGAGGGTTCCCTCCCAGTTGGGGAACACTTCAGTGGTCCAGGACATTCAGCCTCGGACCTTCGGGTGACCATCCTCCAAGGTGCACTTCGCGACAAGCAGCAGAGAAAAGTGGCCGAACAGAGGCTGATAGCTAAGTTCGGTACCCAAAGGGAGGGCCTCAACCGGGACCTTGGGTTCATGCCACATTACAGGTGACCACCATTGCACTACACACACATAGATACTCCTACACACACACTCTCACATACACACGGACACAGGTACACACAGACACCCACACACACTCTTACAGACACACACACTCCCACACGCAACCCCTTTCAGATTTAACACACTCTGCACTCACCACATACACACACATACATACACTTTCTCACACTCACAACCCCCAACCCAGACAGACACACACACACAGACAGACAAAGACCCACGTGAACACATATTTTTTTGTGGGGTGAATGTGTACTTGCAGGGTTACATTGTATTTTGCTCAAAAACTGCATACATTCATGTAGAGCTCTGAGCTCAAAAACTGCATGAATTTATGTAAAACGCCGTTATCTCACTTTTTAGATTAGAATCAATCTAAACGTTATGGCATAGACAGAGAACACAGGGGGCCAACACCTTCAACATATTGTCTAGCTATCACCCTTGTTAACAGCTAACCCGGGAATGCATCTTTAAAAAAAGAGGCTTTGTAATTTACACATGAAAGAAGTGAAACTATCACTGTATTCTAACAGATGAAAGGCTTAACAGGCAATCAGTTTCTCAATGCATAATTTCAGTTACATCACACTGTAAATTTTTGCGAAAAATTCTGTGTGACGATCGAGCTCTCCACTATCACCTGATGAAGGAGAGTGGCTCCGAAAGCTAGTGTGCTTCCAATTAAACCTGTTGGACTATAACCTGGTGTTGTGTGATTTTTAACATTGTAAACCTAAATATTTAAAGCTGGATGGAGAGGGAAAACAGAAAACTAAATAGCTTGATGAAAGCTGTGAGAAAAAATATTGGTACGTTTTATAAGGAACGTGACTACTAGATACTTGGAGAATAATGATATGATTTGGTACATTCGGCCTAGACTCAGGAAAGGGAAATGATCTTTGATAAACCTGTTTGCGGAGATTACCTGTTGTGACATCGACAGTTGAGAACTAATGGGAGTGGAGTATTTGTATTTTTGAAAGACCCTTGACATGTTTGAATACAGGTGAATAGGGAATGTTAGAGTCCATGGGTAGGTCGGAGTGTAATATATACCACATGGATTAAAAATTAGATAATGGAGATAGGAGAAGAGTAGTGTTTTTCTCTGGACTGAAGGATTAATGGGTGGCAGCAGGATCAGTGCTTGGGCAATAGCTGTTCACAAGGTATAAAATGATTCAGATGTGAACAGAAAATAGCATTATGTACATTTATGTTTATTAAATGGTAGAGAGGTTGGTAAGTGCTTTTGTTGAAAAGGACCTGGATGTCCTTGGTCATACGTCACTGACAGAATTCATACGGGGGCAGGAAGTACATGATATGTGGCTCTTCATGCAAAATGATTGAAGTACAAAAGTTAGAATATCTTTCCCACTGATCTTATTTTTTGAGAGAGTATTTGGTGCATTTTGTAAAGATTTGGTCTGCTTTATAAACAATGATCCCTTTGTCACTGAGAGAGATCAAAGTAGTTAGACCATCTAAGCACATGGCATGATGACATCATGAGGCGAGAGTGCAGTAACTATGTGTTTAATCTGTAGCGCTGTTAGAGAATAAGAAGTTGAAGCTTGATGGGTCAGGACAGAAATTCATAATGTCCCAAACAGCTGAACAGGGTGAAAATTTCGTACTTTTCATTAGATGTTTGATTCACTACAGGTTACATGCATCTGCAGGGCCCCCACGTCGATTGACAGAGAGGTACATGCTCTGAATGAACTCTGAATACTTTAATGCATTCAATGTCACTTTGTGCACAATCATGTCAGTAGCCAAAATACCTTCATTCTGAAACAGTTAGTTATTCCCCAACGGCTTCTGAGCTCCACGGAGACCATGGGTCTGCCCTCTTGGAGATGGAAGATAACTTGGAGAATGGCTAAAAATGTTGGCTTCATTCCGACTGCCAGACAACCATGTTAAAGTAACACAGATGTACCATGAGTAATTAAGCCATGTGGATCAATTTGGAGCAGTGTGTCTGTGCAGCCCCTGCTCCACTTGTTTGTGATGTTGGAGTATCTCTGACATTTTCCTGTTCCTGTGTTAGTGGCTTGACAAGCTGAATAAACTCTTTCTGTTCCTTTGTAAGTGACTCCGGGTGTGAAATGGTTCTTTCTGTTCCAATGTACGTTACATGTGGAAGAGAGCAGACTCTCTGTCTTCCTGTGCAACCGGCAGTAGGGACTGAATGGTCGATCCTTCTTCTTGCCCAGTAGTTTTGATGGGTTGAATGGCTTCCCCACATTCTTGTGAAACCAGATTGAGGTACTGAATGGACTCCTCCTTTTACTGTGGAAATGTGCTGTGCTGTTACATAAATGTTATCCAGACTTTAGCAGCACGATCTTGAATGTTGTCCAAGTCTTGCTGTACATGGTCACAGAGTGCTTCAAGAGCTGAAGAGGGACAACTTGTCCTGAAAACTCGTCTGCTGGCACAGTGGCTCAGTACCTTACACTGCTGATTTACAGCGCCAGGGTCCCACGTTCGATTCCATCCTTGGGCAACTGTCTGTGTGAAGTTTGCACATTCCCCACTTTTTTGCATGAGTTTCCTCCGGGTGCTCCGGTTTCCTCCCACTGTCCGAAGATGTTCAGGCCGGCGGAATTTGCCATGCTAAATTGTCCATTAGGTTAGGTGCATTAGTCAGAGGGAAATGTGTCTGGGTGGGTTACTCTTCGGAGGGTCGGTATGGACTGGTTGGGCCGAAGTACCTGTTTCCACACTGTAGGGAATCTAATCTGCTCAGTTTGGAATCAATGGCTGGATAGCCTCCTTCCACACTGTAGGGATTCTATGATGACAAACTGGAGATGCCTGGGCTGAGGAAGCTACGCTGAGGATCTCCTGCAGATGTGTCCCACGACTGAGATGATTGATGCCCAACAATGATAACTATCTTCCCTTGTGTCATGAATAACTCCAAAAAGTGTAGAGGTCTTAGTTAATTCTCATTAAGTGCGATTTACCAGGAGGAGATTTATCAGGATGCTGCCTGGACTGGAGGGCAGGTCTTATGAAGAAACCATGAGGGTGCGAGGGTTTTTCTCACTGGAGGTGTACAAGATGATGAGAGGCAGAGAAAGTGAATAGCCAGAAGCATTTTCCCAGGGCAGAAATGTCTAGGACAAAGTGGTATAATTTTAAGGCAATTGAAGGAAGGTTTAGGGGAGATATCAGCGATAGAGTTTTTACACAGAGAGTGGTGGGTGTGTCGAATGCACTGCCAGCAGTGGTAGTAGAGTCAATTACGTGAGGGAAACTTAAGAGACTCTTGGATAGGCACATGGAACAAAGTGAACGGAAGCATGTAGGTTAGTCTGATCTTAGAGTAGGACAAACGGCACAACGTCAAGGGCTGAAGGTCCTAACTGCATGCATTCATGTCGAACTCTGAGCTCAAAATCTGCATGAATTCATGTAAAACTCAGTTACCTCTCTTTTTTTGCTTAGAATCAATCTGAACATCATGGCAGTCAGAGAACACAGGGGGCTAACACTTTCAACATTTTGTCTAGCTATCACCATTGTTC
Organism: Chiloscyllium plagiosum; assembly: GCF_037043375.1. NCBI lineage: Eukaryota > Metazoa > Chordata > Chondrichthyes > Orectolobiformes > Hemiscylliidae > Chiloscyllium > Chiloscyllium plagiosum. Next base: position 77,198,184 of record NW_028270180.1, on the reverse strand, counting down.
ACAGCTCACCTGAGAATGCAACTTTAAAGAAAGGTTTTGTGATTTACATATGAAGGAAGTGAAACTATCATGGCATTCTAACAGATGAAAGGCTTCGCAATCAATTTTCCAAAAGATAATTTCAGTTATATCTCACTGCAAATTTCTGATGTAAATTCTTTGTTAGGATTGAGCCCTCCATTATCACCTGATGAAGGAAAGCTAGTGTGCTTCCAATTAAACCTGTTGGGCTATAACCTGGTGCTTTGTGATTTTTAACTTTGTACACCCCAGTCCAACAACGGCATCTCCAAATCAGTCCTGTTCTTTGTTCTGTGTTCTATGGAAGTGTTCAAGAAGACTTGGACATTAAGGAAGATTTGAGACTTGGAGCAGGTCAGCTTTGATCTTAGTGAAGGGCAAGGCAGGCTTAGGATATGAATGACCTGCCCCTGTTTCTGATGTTCCTCCATTCTGTTATTGGAAAGTTGTTGGTGTTATTTTCCTGGAAGGTCTTTTATGGAATATTGCAATCATGGAGACCAACGGATTTTGTGAGGCATTGCTGTGTGAGCCTTGGGGACTGTATTCACAATGAATCTGGGTCTACAACATGATCAACAAATGAAGCACAAGTTACAGAGAGGGGAAGCTCTGTAAAGAGAGATGAGCGACCTCTTTTATATCTAGCCTGTGTCTTCCAATTACATTTTCCAAAGCTCCCAATCCGTGTGGGACAGTCTTGAGGGACGAAATGGTCTCCTCTATTTCTGTGCACCATACTATAACAGTCAGTCGACTCCAATAGCTCCGGTCTAGCCGGTTTGAGGGGTTGAATGGAACGCAGAAACATGGGTCTGAGGAACAAGTGTGGGTCATTAGAGAATTTGAGCCTTCTCCACCAGGCATTAAGATTGTGGCTGATCAGGTTGTGGTCTGAGCCTCATTTTCCTGCCTGTGTCCCATTATCCGTGACTCACATCTCTGTCAAATCTTTAACTAACTCAGCTGTGAATACTTGTAATCAGAGAGGCACCACAAACTTCTGGGGAAGAGAATTCCCATTCGAATGGCCCTTTTTGAATTTTCCCCCATCCCGTTGTGAGAATAAGAGAGTCATACAGCGTGGAAACAGATCCTTTTGTCCACATTGTCCACGCCAATCTGGCATCTCAATCAGATCTCGTCCCACTTGTCAGCATTTGGCCCACATCCCTCTTAACCATTCCTATTTATGTACCATTCCAGATACATTTTAAACTGTAATTTTACCTGCTTTCACCACTTCCTCTGACAGTATACCCAGTAGCCTTGTATGAAAATATTTCACCTCAGGTTCCTTCTAAGTCTTTGCCATGTCACCTTCATACTATGCGGTCTAGTTCTCGACACCCCTACACTGGGAAAAAGATCTTGCCCATTCAGACTATCTATGCCCCTCAGGACTTTTTTAAACCTCTGTCATATCACCATTCAGCGTCTGACAGTCCAGGGGAAAAAGTCTCAACCTGTTCATCATCTCCCTGTAGCTCAAACCCTCAGGTTCCAGAAAATCCTTGTATATCGTTTCTGCACCCTTTCAAGCTTAACAACATCCACTCTTTAGCAGAGTCAACTGACATGTACGCAGTATTCTTAAAGTGGCCTCACCTACGTCCTATACAAGCGCAACACGCTACCCCTACTCCTATACTCAATGTTCTGACAGACTAAGACAAGCATGCCAACTACATTCCTCACCACTCTACCAACCTAATCTCCACTTTCAATGAACTATGAATCTTCACCCGTAGGTCTCTTTGTTCAGCAACAATCCCCAGGGTACTACCCTGCTTTAGCTTACCAAATTGCAAAACCTCACAAATATCTAAATTAAACTCCATCTGCCAGTCCTTGGCTCATTGATGGTCAAGGATCCCGTTTATATTCTGAGATAATCTTCTTCACTGTCCACTGCACCACGTTGGTGATGTTATCTGTAAGCTGACTAACCATGCCTCCGATAATCACATCAAAGTTGTTTACATCCGTGATGAAAAGCAGTGAGCTTAGCACTGATCCTTTCAGCACACCGCTGGCCTCAGGTCTTCAGTCTGGAAAACAATCCATTACCTTCAATCCAATTTTATATCCAATTGGTTAGTTTTTCCTAGTTTACATATAACCTAATCTTAATAATCTGTTTACGCTGAAGTACCTCATTAAATGCCTTGCTGAAGTCTGTGTAAACAATATATACCACAGTATCTTCTTCAATCTTCTTTGTCAACTCTTCCTAATACTCAATCACATTAATTAGACATGATTTGCATCACACAAATCCATGTTGACTATCCATAATCCGTCCTTGTATTTCTAAATAGATGCCAATCCTATCCCTCAGAATCCTCTCCAACGAACTCCTCGGCACTAACGTTGGCTGATTGAGTCGATAATTCCCTGTGTTGTTTTGGCTTACTTCTCCCTTTTCTAGCCCCACTCCTCCACTGGCCACAAAAATTTTATAACTAAATTGGTGATATGGCCAATGATATAGTTCTCAGAGTGTGCAGGGTCAGTGTTAGGAACAAGTCAGGCAGATTTCTTTAATCTGATAAAACAACACGTTTATGACCAAAACAAATGTACTCAAACAATGATGGAAAGAGGAATGATGAGAGGATATTGCAAATATGCACATTTATATTTTGCTGAGAAACACACACGGACACACACATACACATGCACGCACACACACACGTATTGTCGATAATAAACTGAAAAGCGAAACATCTGCAAAGTTAACTTGAAAGAACATTGTCCAAATATGATTCGAACTCATGATCAAAGGAAAAATGAGTGTTTGACCCAAAAGCTGTTCTATTTGTAGAGTCATCAGGTCCTACAGCATGGAGAGAAGCAGAGAGGCCCTTTGGTCCAAACTCGTCCATGCTGACCCAAATATCAAACCACACTAATCTCATTTCCCAGCACTTGGCCCTTAGCATTCTCTTCCTTTCCGGACCATGATACTGCCCAAATGCCGTTTAAATATCGTTAATATAAATGCTTCAATCACTTACGTTGTGTACCACTCTCTGCATAAAACAGTTTCCATCAGTTTCCCTTTTATTCATTCTTCTCTCACCTTACATTGATGCCCTCTCCTCCTCGATTCCCCAACTCTAGGCAAAAAAACGCTGGATCTATCCTATCCATGTAAACTTCTATGAGATCCCTCTCAGTCTCCTATTCTCGAAAGAAAAAAAGTCCTCGCTTGTCTAACCTCTCCCTACAATTTGTACTATTGAGATCTGGCAATATTTTTGTAAACTCCGTCTGCACATATTCCAAATTACAAACATCGTTCAGATCGCAATGTGACTAAAACTGAACACAGCACTACAAGTGCAGCCTCACCAACATCGTGTATAACTGCAACATAACTTCCCAACTGCTCGCCTCGATGTCCTGACCGATGCTTGCTAGTGTGGCAAAAGCCTTTTTCAATTCCATGTCTAACTATGACCCCACTTTCAGGGAACGGTGGACCTAAACTCCATGGTCCCTCTGCTCAACTACACTCCTTAAAGTCCTACCAATCACCATGAAACTCCAACCTTGATCCAACGTTGCCAAAATATTCCTCGCCCCACTTCTCCAGTCTGATCAAGGTCCTGCTGCAATTTCTGATATACGTCCTCACTGTCCACGATATCACCTATTTTAGTGTCATCTTCACGTTTCCGAATCAAGCCTTGTACATTCGCAAGAATATCATTGATACAGGCAACAGACAGCAATGGGCCCAGTAGCCACCCCTGAGGCACTTCATGTGTCACAGGCCTCCAGTCCGAGCATCCTTCCACTATTACCCTCTGCTTACTACCATGAAGCCAAATGTGTGTACAATTTGCAGCTCCCTCTGGGGTCCATGCGATTCTAACCTTCCAGAACAGCCTATCAATGGTAACCTTGTCAAAGGCCTTAGTGAAAACCATACAGACTACGTATACCGCCCCACCCTCATCAACATTTATGGTCACTTCATCAATGAACTCAAACAAATTGAGATGCATGATCTCCCATTCACAAAACCAATCAATCCTTCCAGTCTAAAAACATCTATTCATAATAATTATTAAAATTAATAACAACATACGAATTAGTAAATAATAATAAGATGACATTTTCAGTGGAGAATAAATTATCCATGGTATGTGATATTGGAACGTGCATCATGGATGAAGGGCAGAATAGATTTTGTACCTGTGTCAATGAACTGTGTTGAAAAAGGTAAGGGTGGCATGGTGATTCCGTGGTTAGTACTGCTGCCTCATAGCTTTTTGGACCCGGGTTTGGTTCAAGCTTCGGGTGACTCTCTGTGTGGAGTTTGCACATTCTCACTGTATTTGTGTGTGTTTCCCCTGGGTGTTCCATTTTCCTTCTACAATCCAAAGATGCATATGTCAGGTGAATTGACTATGCTAAGTTACCCATAGTGTTATGTGCATTCGTCAGGGGTAAATATAGGGTAGGGGAATGGGACTGGGTGGGTTACTGTTTGGAGGGTCGGTGTGATCTTGTTGGGCCAAATGGCCTGTTCCCATACTGTAGTGAATCTGTCAAAAAACTATTTCTAAACAAACCTTATCTTTCCAAATGCATATATATCTCATCCCTCAGAATCTTCTCAAGTAACATACCTACCACAGTTGTTAGGTTTCCTGGTCTATAGATCCCAGATTTTGCTTTGCTTCCCTTCTTGAATAATGGCACAACATTTGCTAATCTCCAATATTCTGGAACATAAACTGTAGCTAACGATGATGCAAAAGTATTAACCAGGGTCCCCCTAGTTTCTTCTGTAGCTTCTAGCAGTGTTCTTGGATGCATCTGTTTAGGACCAGGAGATTCATCCACCTTCATACATTCTAATGCATCCAACACGTCTTCTCCTGTGATATTGACTCACCCCAAGATAACACAACTACCTTTGTTAACCTCCCAAGTCTTCATGTTTTTCTCCATGGTAAAGGCAGAGGAGAAATATTCATTGAGAATCTCGCAAATCTCCTACGGTTCTAGACAAGCATGTCCACTTTGGAACTTGAGGGGTCATACTCGAATTTAGTTATTCTTTTTACTTTAATATACTTAAAGAACCTCTTTGCATTCACCTTAATCTTCTCAGCCAAAGCTAGCTTGTGCCCCTTTTTCGCCCTCTTGATTTCCTTATTTAGTAAACTATTGTATCCACTGTACACCTCCAGGTAATCCTTCGATCCTAGCTGCCTGGACCTGAGCCACACCTCCTTTTTGCTGGTCATAGCCTCAATATCTCCGGACATCGAGGGTTCCCTCTTCCTACCAACCTTGCCTTTTACCCTCACAGGAACATATGGACCTTGAACTCTAGACATTTCACTTTTAAAGGTCTCCCACTTGCAGGAGGTCCCTTCGCCTGCAAACAAACTCCTCCAACCAATCCCTACAAGCTCTTGTCTAATTCCATCAAAATTCGCCTTGCCCCAAGTTTGAACTTGAACATGTGGAGCAGTTTTGTCCTTCTCCATAATTATTTTAAAAATAATAGAACTATGGTCACTGGTCTCAGAGTGCTCCCCCACTGTCACCTCAGTCACCTGCCCTGCCCTAGATCTTAGATTAGGTCATGTTTTGTCCCTTCCCGAGTTGTATCCTCTACTTACTGCTTGAGGAAACTATTCTGAACACACTTAATAAATACACCCCATCTCAGTCCTTAATTCTAGGTCATTCCCAGTCTATGTTAGGAAAAGTTAAATCTCCTACTAATGCAATCCTATTGGCCCTGCAAGTCTCTCCAGTCAGTCTACATACTTTTGTTCCCCTAAATCCTCGTTTACTATTTGGGGGCCTATAGTACAATCCAAATACGATCACCATTCCCTTCTTATTTATTAGCTCCCCAGACAAATCCTCACAGGATGTTCCATCAGTTATTTTATCTCTGTTTACTGCTGTGATACTCGCCTTAATCAAAAATGAAACTCCGCGTCCCCTCCTTCCACAATCTCTGACCCGCACAGTACACCTGTACCCTGGTACATTAAGCTGCCAGTGCTGTCCCTCCCTTAACCATGTTTCAGTAATGACTATAATATCCAAGTCCCACGCAACGGTCCATGCCCTGAGTTCATCGGCCTTACCTGTCAGCCGTCTTGCATTGAAACAGTTGCAATTTAATCCAACAGGCATTCCTTGCTCCCTGTCGTTGTCTAGCCTGACCTGTCTCTTCATTTTGCTGTTTCTGATTACGGTATCTCCTTCCAGCCTCGCACTTTCCTCCCTGCCGTTGAGGATCCTCCCCTCCCCAACCCCAGCCAATCTAGTTGAAACCCTCCCTTGCAGCAGTTGCAAACCTGCCTGCCAGAATATTGGTCTCTTTCCAGTTCAGGTACAACCCGTCCTTCCTGAACATGTCACCTTGCCCCACAAAAGATCCCAGTAATCCAAAAATGTCTGCCCCCTGCACCAATTCTTTAGCCACCCGTTCATCTGCCATATCCTCCTGTTCTTACCCTCACTAGCACGGAACACTGGAAATAAACTGGATATTACCACTGTCATGGTCCTGTCTTTTCTCCTTTTCCCTAGCTCTCTACAATCACTCTGCAGGATGTCATCACGATTTCTACCTGTGTCTCTCTGTCCTTTGTACCAATGTGCACAATGACTTTTGGCTGCTTCCCACCACCACCTGCCAACCCCCCCCAACCCACCCCCGGTGAGAACGTTCTGCAGCCGCTCTGAGACATCCTGGACCCTGGCATGTGGGAGGCTACACTCCATTCTGGATTCCCATTTGCAGCCACAGAATCTCCTGTCTGTTCCCCTCACTATCGAGTCGGATAATTACTTCTATAGTTATTCTGCTTGCACAGCCGTCTGACAATGGGATTTCTTCATGAGACAGTTGAATTTGGCTGAATTGTTTTGCTTCAGGCAATGGGCAGATTCCAATGAATCCTCATCAGGAATCCTCCATTCGTGGGAAAGACGACTGGGCTTTTTTCACTCCCATACATTGCTGTGATGAGCGATAGGGAAACACAAAAGGGAGCAATAGAATGTTTCTCCACAGATAGGCTACATTTTCCATCTGTAAGTTAAATCAGTAACGTTTTCAGTCGTCCCACACTGGACTCTGAGCTCTTCTTGAACATTGTCCGAACTATCTGACTCCATCACATTCTCGACTCTAGGTCAGTGCGTTATTGCAGAATCAATTCATTAACAATAAATGGTCATAATTGTTTTGAAGATTTGTTAATATGTGCTTCCATAATGTAAAAATAAGAGTTTCTTGTCTTCACAATATCTGTATTAAAATGAATATTCTTAAACATATACAGTAATTGCTGGAAAAGCTCAGCTTGTCTGTCAGCATGTAAGAAGATAATTTACAGTTCAATGTTTCTGTCCAATGACCTTTCCTTTGAAACTGACTTATTCTGAAAGTATTTCCCCAGTTTTATTCTCCCACACAAGAAGAAATCTTCATCCGATATTCACCAACTACACTCTTCTCAATATCTTATATGGTCAATAAAACATCCCTCATTTTCATAACGTAATGCCTTAATCCCAAGAATGAGAAAAGAGAAACATCTTTGAGACGTTTCGAAAGCAATTTTGTTTTTTTCAGTTTAGGCAGTTATAAGTACACATAATACAACAGATGTAATCTGAGCAATGCCCTGTACTTATGCAGAAAACATCGCTAGGATCATACCCACCACCCCTTGTATGAAACAGAATCACGACATATACCTTCCAAATCACTTGCTACATCTTCAGGTTAATTTGATGTGATTCATGTACTAAGACACACAAATCCCTCTGTAACACTGAGTTCTGCATTCTCCTTGCAATTAAATAAATTTCTGCTGTTTCGTCTTTTCCCCAAAACAGAAAATTTCCATCACATATATATTGTACTTTTTCTTTCTGTTGAAGCTTTGCTCACAGCCATCCTCTGTCTATATGCCATTGCTTGTTGCTGTGCCCTCCCCAGTCTGTGTCCCATTGCAGACGTTCTGCACTCCCACTGTCTATATCCCATAGCACATTTTCTGCCCTCCTCCGCCTGTATCCCATTGCAAACGCTCTGCCCTTCCCCTGTGTGTATCCCATTGTAGATGCCCTGCCCTCGCTCTGCCCTCCGCTGCCTGTATCCCATTGCAGACTCTCTGCCCTCCCCCTGTCTGTATCCCATTGCAGACGATCTGCCCTCCCCATCTGTGTCCCATTGCAGACTCTGTGCCCTCCCCGTCTATATCCCACTGCAGACGCTCTGCCCTCTCCCTGTTTGTATCCCATTGCAGATGCTTTGCCTTCCCCTAGCTGTATCCCATTGCAGGCACTCTGCCCTTCCCTATCTGTATCCCACTGCAGACGCTATGCCTCCCCTGTCTGTATTCCACTGCAGAGGCTATGCCTCCCCTCTCTGTATTCAATTGCAGACGCACTGCCCTCAGGCGTTTATGTCCGATTGTAGATGCTCTCCCCTCCCCTGTCTGTATCCCATTGCAGATGCTCTGCCCTCCCCGTCTGTATCTCACTGCAGACGCTCTGCCCTCACCCATCAGTATCCCATTGCAGGCGCTATTCTCTCCCCCTGCCTGTATCCCATTGCAGGCGTGCATCCCTTCCCGAGTCTGTCTCCCTTTCAGAGGCTCTCTGCCTTTCCCCTGTCTGTATCCCATTGTAGATGCACTGCCTTCGCTCTGCCCTCCGCTGTCTGTATCCCATTACAGACGCTTTGCCCTCCCCAATCTGTATCACACTGCAGGCAATCTTCCCTCCACTGTCTGTATCCCATTGCAGACGTGCTGCTCTCCTTCGTCTGTATCCCATTGCAGATGATCTGTCCTCTCCCTGTCTGCGTCCCATTGCAGACCTTCTACCCGCCCCCTCTCTGTCTCCTATTGCAGATGCTCTGCCCTCCCCAATCTGTATCACATTGCAGACGGTCCGTCCTCTCCCTGTCTGTATCCCATTGCAGACTCTCCGTCTTGTCCCTGTCTGTATCCCACCGCAGATGCTCTGCCCTCCCCCGTCTGTATTCCATTGCAGATGCTCTACCCTCCCCCTGTCTGTATCCCATTGCAGACGCTATGACCTCCTCCTGTCTGTATCATATTGTAGATGCTCTCACCTCCCCTGTCTGTCTCCCATTGCAGACGCTGTGCCCTCCCCCTGTCTGTATCCCATTGTAGATGCACTGCCGTTGCTGTGCCCTCCGCAGTCTGTAACTCATTGCAGACGCTCTGCCCTCCCCCTGCATGTATCCCATTGCAGACGCTCAGCCCTCCTCCTGTCCCTATCCCATTGCAGACCCTATGCCCTCCCCCTGTCTATATCTCATTGCAGGCGTTCTACCCTCCCCCAGTCCCTATCCCATTGCAGACGCTCTGCCCTCCCCCTGCATGTATCCCATTGCAGGCGTTCTACCCTCCCCCTGTCCCTATCCCATTGCAGACGCTATGTCCTCCCCCTATCTGTATCCCATTGCAGATGCCCTGCCATCCCCGTCTGTACCATTGCAGAAGCTCTGCTCTCCCCCTGTCTGTATCCCACTGCAGACAGTCTTCCCTCCACTGTCTGTATCCCATTGCAGATGCTCTGCCCTCCCCCCTGTATGCATTCCATTGCAGACGCACTGCCCTCCCCCTATCTGTATCCCATTGCAAACGATCTGTCTCCATTTGACATCTTATTGAATGACTATCCTGGTGCATGAGCAAACTGAGCTTCATCTCCTTCATCCGGTTCATTAGAATAGATTGTAAGTTGTTGATGACCTCACACAGATCCCTGAAGAATTCCACTCGTTACAGCTTTCCAAACACAAAATGAGTAATGATCTCTATTCTGCATTTCCTGACAGCTACCCAGGGTGTCCCTGCTTCTTCATAACAGCCTGGGATGGTTATATGGCGTCCTCCTGTGCTGTGTAATTTACTGAGTACTTCATTCTGTTTGGTGCAGCCTGTTTGGTGCAGCCCATTTTGCCGCAGACCCATTTAGGCGCAGAACTATTTCAGCGCAGCTCATATTTATTCCTTTTCAGGCTTCGATAAAAGCATTAATCAAAGCAATAAAAATAAAAATAATGTTGATTCCCTTCAGTAAAAATGTTAAAAAGACACTTGAGTAAGTATAACATTGACTCAGAGTTTCCTTTCAGAGCTAAAATGATAATTGGCCTTGCATTTATTCACATTGAAAACATTCCTGAAGCTATTGAACATTTGACTGATGCGCTTCCAGATGAACTGCAGCCGCTGCTGGACTGGTTTGATGGTTACTTTGGAGGTAGAAGATTACGCAGAGGAAATGGACGGCGTCCACCGCTTTTTCCAGTTGGAATGTGGAATTTATATGAAAGAACTTTAAACAATGAGGACAAAACAAACAATCATGTAGAAGCTGCCCACAGGAGATGACAATGCGAACTTGATGTGGAACATACAGTTATTTGGAAATATATTGACAGTTTACGAAAAGTTCAGAGAGGAAGGGACATTTAATATGAGCATCTGATAGCAGGGCACGATATTCCGTTGAAATTAAAGAAGCAGATGCTAGAAGACAAACACTCGTAAGAAGATTTAGTGAGAGAAATGATGTCGAGTATTTACGAGGATTGCCCATAATTTAGAATGAACGTCATGTTTTAGATTTTTCGTAATGAACTTATATTGTTTATTTTTTTCTTTTTAACATTTTTACTGAAGAGAATAAACATTATTTTTATTTTTAGTCTTTCATTAATGCTTTTAACTAAGCCTGAAAAGTGAGAGAGATGAGATTGGAAATGCCAGCGAGTTTAAATTGAGAATTGCTCTTTCCTGAACATTGCTGCTTACTTGGTTGGTGGGACGTCGATGTTTCAGAATCTCCACACAAGGTGACCAGGTCCTTTCTAGCTCTTTGCAGGATCCTCCCCACATGTCGAGGTAGAGGGTGAGGGAACGGATATCGGGCACTCTAACACCCGGCTTGACCTTTAATGTCCTATTCCAGGATGTTTCTCCTGGAGTGGGAGAAGAGGAGGGATGGAGTGAGGGTGCGAGTGGGTGTACCTGTTGTTAATGCTGGTATGGAGAAGGGGGAAGGGTGAGGTGTCCGGAGGGAGTCTGACCACAGTGTTGTATCCATGCAGTGGTATTAGTGTCCGGGATATTGCGTCAGTGACAGAAAAAGTGAGGGAAGGAAGGTGCTGAAGTCAACAGTGAGGGTGGTCGTGCTTGAGCCTTATTTGGAGATAGAGTGTGAGCCTTGTTCGGGGGTAGGTGTTATAACAGATATACAGTGAGTGCGAGGGAGCAGAAGAATATGGTAACACTTATCCTGGCAAAGTGGGGGGAAAGAATATTGAGCTGAAAATGTGTTGCTGGAAAAGCGCAGCAGGTCAGGCAGCATCCAGGGAACAGGAGAATCGACGTTTCGGGCATAAGCCCTTCTCTATTGATGCTTGTCCTGTATTGCTGACCAATTCTTCAGATTATCTCAGCGTTGAGGTGAGTCTCCCTGAACGTCTTGTCCAAGTCTATCGGTAATAACGCCACAGACCCTTTCCATCACTTCCCACAGAATCAGTTTGGGAGGATCTTACAAATAGCAAGGTGAGGCAAACATTCGTGTGTTATATATCAAAACCAAATCTGTCACGTAAATACTTCACAACATATGCTCTGGAAATTAGGCATGCAAGTATATGCAAGAGGGAGCAATGACACAGTGATATTATCGCTGGGCTCTTAACACAGAGACCCAGGTAATATTCTGGGGACATGAATTCAAATCCTGCCATGGTGGAATTTGAATTCAATATGTATCTGAAATCAAGGGTTTATGATGACCAGGAATCCATTGCCGATTGTTGGAAAAACTCATCTGGTTCACTGATGTCCTTGAAGGAAGGATACTGCTGTCCTTACCTAGTGTGGCTTGCATGTGACTCCAGACTCAAGACAACGCTGCTGACTATTAACTGCCCTCTGGCATGGGCAATTAATACTGGTGATCCAGCGACGCCCTCATCCTGTGAACGAGTAACAAATAAACGTGGGTGCTGCACTAATAATGGATGGTCTCAAGTTGCACCGAAACTGCAGTGACTACTAATACTGTGAAGAAAAACTTCTGTAAGTGTGTATTAGGTAGGTTGAACAGTATGTTGTGAACCAAGCTAGAGAGCAGGTTATTTCAGATTTGGTGTTGTCTTGTCAGGAGGACTAATTAATAACCTTGCTCTGAAGCAGCTTTGGAGGAATAGTGATATCAATACATTGCATTTTTACACGGCGTCTGAATATAATATCGAATGTTCGAACATTCTGGTCAAACATCATGGAAGCCCGGAGGCGAGAGGGTCCAGTATGCTCCAATGAATTGGGGAAATACAATATAACATTCAATGGGAGAAGCAATGATTGTGAGAGTCTTAGAGTCCGACAGCACGGAGAAAGGCCCTTCAGCTCAAACTGGTCCATTCCAAACAAAATGTCGATTCACATTAACCCCATTTACCTGCCCTTGCCCCATATCCTTCTTATTCTTTCCTATCCGTGTATTTGTCTAAATGCATTTTAAATTTTGTGAATGTACCTCCATCAACCACTTCTGCTGGCAGCTCATTCCATGTGTATGCCACGCGGTGTGTAAAAGAAATTACCCCTCAGGTTCCTTTTACTCTTTCCCCTCGGATCTTAAATTGATGCCCTCTAGACCGTGGGTTGCTCAATCCTGTGGAAAAAAAGACTTAGTGTTTTCACTCTATCCATGCTTCCCATGATCCTATACACTTCTATCGGATCCCCCTCAGTCTCATACACTCTAAAGTAAAAACTCCTAGCTTGCCCAACCTCTCAGAATATCTCAGACCATTGAGTCCGGGCATCATCCTTGTAAATTTCTTCTGCACTATTTCCAGTTTAATAACATTCTTCCTATAGCAAAGTGAACAACATTGAACATAACACTACCAGTATTGCCTCACCAGCATCCTGTATAACTGCAACATAACTCCCTAATTTCGATACTCATTACTCTGACTGATGAAGGCCAGTGTGCCAAATGCCTTTTTCACTGCCCTATGTACCCGGGACTCCACTTACAGAGAACCATGCACCTGAATTCCAAGGTCACTCTGTTCCCCTGCACTCCTTAAGACCCTGTCATTCACCATGAAACTCCTACCTTGACTTGACTTTCTAAAATGCAAGAACTGACACTTATCTGTAAATATATATACAATATACATGCATAAAACAAACAGTAATAGTCCCAGAACCGACCCCGGAGGCATTCCACTCATCACAGGCCTTCAGTCCGACAAGCATGCTTCCACTATTACTCTATGTTTCCTACCATCAAACAAATTTTGGATATGATTTGCCAGCTTCCCCTCAATTCCATATGATCTAAACTTCCAGAGCAGCCACCCATGTGGAACCTTACCGACGGACTTACTGAAATCCATATACACTACGTAGACCACCATGCCCTTGTCAAAGTTACTGGTCATTTCACCAAAGCCCTCTCACAAATTTTTGACCCATGAACCCCCATGCACAAAGACGTGCTGACTGCTCATAATCACACCCTGCCTAGCCAAATGCATGCATATCGTCTCTCTTAGCGTCTTCTCAAGAAACTTACCTACTAGAGATGTTAGGTTTACTGGTCTATAATTCCCAGGTTTTTCTTTGTTGCTCTTCTTGAATAAGGGCACAGCATTCGTTACCCTCCAGTCCTCCGGGATCTTACCCGTTGGCTACTGATGATACAAAAGTACCAACCACGCCCCCCGCTATTACTTCTCTGTCCTCCTGCAGTGTTCCTGAATATATCTGGTCAGGACCAGGAGATTTAGAGAAATACTGCATAGTCTGAAAGATATGTCGCCTTATTTCAGGTGAAAACACCAAAGAGTGAGTAAGGGACTCAATGATGATTAACATAACAAATTAAAGAATATATTAATCACAGGAAGTGATTTCAGAAGAATTCCAGACATTGTGGAATCCTAAGAATTCTCAGAAATTTACGATCCAGAAAAGAAGGGTCATGAAACTGATCAGGAAATCAAAAAGCGAACATGCATGTAAACAAACAGGAACACAAAGACTGCAAAAATCTATGATCTATGTATCAAAAGAAAAGAAAATATAGTCATATGTGGAAATTTGCTCTCGGGAGAGACGAGTTTATGGTGGATAATAGGGAAATAGTAAAGCAAATGACCAGTTACTTTACATCTGTCTTAATGGAGTAAGATCCAGAAAATCACCCAGAAATGCGGAGTGATCGTATAGGACTTGTGGAAGTAAAGACATAAAGTCAATTCATATCAGTAACAAGGCAATATTGAAAATGCAGCTGGATTGAGCATTGCCAAGCTTGACAAACCAGATGTAATTCATACCAAAATCTTCAGAAATAAATCACAAATAGAAGCATTGATTGCATTGTCGTTGATTGCATTCTATTTTCCTGTACATTCTGCAGAGTCTGGAAGCTGGTGTAGATAAATGCACATTAGTAAACGTGATCCAAACACTATAGCTGAATGGTAGGGATCCAAGCATCCACAAAGAGAAAAAGAGATATTGTGGAGAACTGCTGACAAATTAACTTGACACTTGTCGGGAAACTGTTGGAATATATTATATAGGATGTGATATTGGGTATTTCGACATTAACAGCAAACTTTGAGAGACTCAGTATGCATTTCTGAAAGGGAAATCATATTTGACAAACTTTGGAATTGTTTGAAGTTGATTCTTACAGCAGAGATAATGGGGATCCAGTAGAATTGGCATATTTTAGATTATCAGAAGGCTTTCTATAAGAACTCACACAGTGAGTTCGAAAATGCAATGATGTGAAGGGTATTTGGAGGAATATATGTAAGTGGAAACTTAAAGTTTGGTTTGCCTTCCTTTAAGGGAGTCAGAATATAGATGTAAAGACCTGTTGAAGCAGTTTCACAGAGTGTTGGTGAGACTGTGCCTGGAATATTGAGAACAGTTTTGGTGACCAAATCTAAGTAAGAATATACTGACCACAGAGGAAGTGTAATGGTCATTATCCAGGTAAATCCCTCAGATGGCGAGATTGTGTGATGAGGAAACTTGGCCTGTGTTCTCTCGAGTTTCAACGAATCAGTGGTGGGTCACTGTGAACTTTATAAAATTCACAAAACATAAGGCAAGTTGGAAATTAACAGGAAATTTATCAGGCTGTCTAATCCACATTCAAGGCAAATAATGACAGGATAAGGGACAAACCATTTAAGACTGCAATAAGGAGGAAATTCTGCACGTGGAGGGAACTGACAGGGGCAAGGCAGGACAAAAGAAATAAAGAAAAAAGAATACAAGCATGGACTACTTTCTAAATGGCGAGGAAATTCATAAAGCCAAAGTACAGAAGGATCTGTGAGTGCTAGTCGAGGATTCTCTAAAGGAAAACATGCAGTTTGAGTCCGTGATTAAGAAAGCGAATGCAATGTTGTCAATTATCTCAAGAGGGTTGGAATATAAAAGCACCGTTGTACTACTGAGACTTTATAAAGCTCTGGTTAGTCCCCATTTGGTGTACTGTGTCCAGTTTTGGTCCCCACACCTCAGGAAGGACATACTGGTGCTTGAGCTTATCCAGCCGAGATTCGCACGGATGATCCCTGGAATGGTAGGTCTAACATATGAGGAACGGCTGAGGATCCTGGGATTGTATTCATTGGAGTTTAGAAGATTAAGGGGAGATCAAATAGAAACTTACAAGATAAACATGGCTTGGAAAGGGTGGACGCTAGGAAATTGTTTCCGTTAGACGAGGAGACTAGGACCCGCGGACACAGCCTTAGAATTAGAGGGGGTAAATACAGAACAGAAATGCGGAGACATTTCTTCAGCCAGAGAGTGGTGGGCCTGTGGAATTCATTGCTGCAGAGTGCAGTGGAGGCCGGGACTCTAAATGTCTTCAAGGCAGAGATTGATAAATTCTTGATGTCACAAGGAATTAAGGGCTACGGGGAGAATGCGGGTAAGTGGAGTTGAAATGCCCATGAGCCATGATTGAATTGCAGAGTGGACTCGATGGGCCGAATGGCCTTACTTCCGCTCCTATGTCTTATGGTCTTATGGTCTTATGGACAAGATTGTAGAGAATCCCCAGATAACCTACAAGTGTGTCAAGCAGAACAGAATAACCAGTGAACACGTAGGACTCATTCGTGACTTGCCAAGTTGCATCTAAATCAACTTTAGTCGAAGGAGAAAGAGGGGAGTGGTAAAAAGCTGTTTGTGTGACTCGAGGCTAGTGTCCAATGCTGTACTACGGGCATCAGTGCTGGATCCCTTAATATTTGTGATTCGGAGGTGCTAGTGTTGGGCTGCGGTGGACAAATCTAAAAATAGCATAACACCAGACCATAGTCTAACAGGGTTATTCGACCGCACTAGCTTTCGAAACGCTGTTTCTTCATCAAAGTGCACAACCACGTGGTGTAACTGATGTTGAGAGATTTTTATCCTTATTATTTGTGGTATTCATAAATGATGCAGCTGTGAATATGGATGAGGGGTGGGGTGTGAAATCAATAAGTTTGTATTTGATGCAAAGATTGGCCGGGTGGTTGGCAGTGAGGAGGAAGGCCTTATGTTAAGTTTGTATTTGATGCAAAGATTGGCCGGGTGGTTGGCAGTGAGGAGGAAGGCCTTATGTTACAGGTAGATACTGATGGAATGGTCGGATGGGTGGATCAATGGCAGATGGATTGCAACCCTTATAAATATGAGGTGATGCACTTTGGAAGAAGGAACCAGTCAGGGGAGTACTCAATGAATGGAAGAACACTAGAAAGCTCAGATGGTGCTTCTCCAGACATCGCTGAATGTGACTGCACAGATAAATACACAATCTGGGAAAGGCTAGGGGCATGTAAACATAGCCTATATTAATCGAGGCATAGATTATAAGAACTATGCGGAACTTTGGTGAGGGCAAGATGGAATACTGTGTGTGTGTCTGGGAACAACATTACAGGAAGGATGTGATTGTAGTGGAGGGAGTGCAGAGATGTTCCCTGGAATGGAGCACATCAGCTATGGAGAGAGGCTGGATAACTTCAGGTTGTTAAGTTTAGAGGAGAGAAGGCTGCGAGGTCTGTGATTCAGAAGGAAATGATTACGAGGTACATGGACAGGGTGTATAGACAGCAGCTGTTGCTGTTACTCAAAGGGCCACACTTTAAAAGTGAAGGATTTACGGTTTAGTGAAGATTTGAGAATTGTTTTTCAACCAGAGCGTGTTGGGGTCTGGAATGCACTTCTTGAGACTGGAGTTGTCATGCGAACCTCAAACCATTAGAAACAACACGGTTGTGCACTTCAAATGCTTTAAGATTCACGGCTACG
The DNA here is from genome assembly GCF_037043375.1 of Chiloscyllium plagiosum. NCBI lineage: Eukaryota > Metazoa > Chordata > Chondrichthyes > Orectolobiformes > Hemiscylliidae > Chiloscyllium > Chiloscyllium plagiosum. Next base: position 77,180,752 of record NW_028270180.1, on the reverse strand, counting down.
GGTATTGTGTCGGAAAGTGGGTCTAATGTAGACTGTGCTGTATTTCTGGTAGTACAGAGTCTGTGCTTCTGTGATTGTATGGCTGTGGAAGGTCAATCATTGAGTAGCTTAAGATAGGAATTGATGGGTTTCTGAAGATTATCTGAACAAAGTTGATAAGAGAGAACTTGTAATATTTTCTGGAAATATGTCAATGGCAAAATTAAGAGAAAAAAGTTGCAGATTTCTTACAGTTTGATACCAGATAATTGAGGACCGGGAAATAGCAGAACTATGGAGCAAATACTTTAGTTATACCTTCACAGAAGAAAACAAAACAAAAAAGAAAACTTCCTAGCAATACTAGGGAACGTTAGTCTTGTGAGAAAAATAGAATGAAAATAGCAACTAAACAGTTTAGAGAAAGTATTGGATTGAAATTAATGGGCATAGACAAAGTCAACAGAGATTTATGAAATGGGAGTCATATTTAAGAAAGTGGCTTTTATTAAAATTATGTAGGAGGTATCAATGCCATGCGAGTGGATTATCAGAAAGATTTTTGATAAAGCCCCTAGCCTACTGTGCAAATTCGAATCCTAAGAGACTCGGGCTAATGTATGGTCGTAGAGTTAGCGTGGGAGAGCTGGCAGGAAACAGTGAGTATGAATAAAACAATGTTTTGTTTTTAAATGGAAGGCTTGGAGGATATTGTAAGGATCGTGTCTTGGGCTCCGGCTATTCCCAGTACACAATATATCTTTGGATGAGGGGCGCAAATGCAATATTCCCAAGTCTGCTGACAGCACTAAACGATGTCAGCCTGTGAATGCATGAGGAGGATGTAAAAAAGTTCCAAGGTGATTGAGACAAGTGGAGTGACTGGGCAAATACGTGGCAGGTGGAGAGTAATGGGGGAGATGAGATGTTGTGTACTTTGATAGGAACAATGGACTGGCAGCCTCTCATTTGAAAAAGGAGTGGTTGAAAAATGTTGCACTATAAATGAACTTAAACTGCATTTTTGTTTATTTCTGCGTAGCCCTCCGAGTCCATGTGTGGCAGTGAGTTCTGAAGCCAGAAGTCGATACTGGGAATGGCATTGGCACGCTGACCATTGTATGTCGGCCCAGCACGTGGGGAACTGTAACTTTGAAAGGAACCTGGATCTCCCTGTACAACAATCACTTAAAACAATATTGCAGGAGCAGAAAGCAGGAAGGAAGATAACTGCTGTATTCACCTTCATTTCAGGGGGATTTGAGTACAGGAGTAAATGTATCTTACTGCAGCTGTACAGGGCCTTGGTGAGACCCCATCTCGAACATTGTGCAGTATTGTGTGCAGCTTTGGTCTCTTTTCCTAACAGAGGACAAACCTGACATTGAGGGAGAGCAGCAAAGGATGACCAGACTGATGTCTGGGATGACAGACTTGTTGTGGGAGCAGAGTTTGGGGCAACTGGACCTGTATTCAATGAGGTTTTGGAAAATGAGTGGAAATCTCAGTGAAATATATAACACTCTGACAGGGCGAGACAGATTAGAAGCAGGAATGGTAATTCCCCTGGCTGGGGCGTCTAAAACAAGGGGCCACAATATTAGGTACAGACAGGCCACTTTGTATTGAGATGAGAATAAATGCCTGCACTCGGAGACTGGCGAACCAGGGGTACTCTCTCCCAGATCAGGCTGTGGAAGTCAAGGCGCTGAATATAAATAAGGATTTCTGGAAACTAAAGGGATAGGGAGAGAGCAGGAGTATGGTGTGAAGTTAGAAAATCAGCTATCATTCCAGCTTGTTCTCCAATAACGCAATAACTGTGTTCCTGTGCAACACTGTGTTGTACAAAATCGTGCAATATTAATAATGGGGTCTATGGAAAAAAGAGGGTAATTGGCGAACCCCCAAAAATATCAGTAAAAACCAAAAACTAAATTTGATCTAGCACACAATAGGACAGTCTAAATAAATCTTTAAATTACATGTTGTAATGGAACAGCGCTGTAAATGTAACGCTTTCACACTACAGTCACTCACTGGTGCACTGTACCTTTCACCACAATCTTCACCAGAAAGCGCGCGGGGGCTGACTGACCATGTGATGCAGATGCCGAATTCCAGTTCTCTCCAAGATTCTCCCCACAGTTTGAAATAAAGTTCTTTCTAAATATAGACTACAATTCCCAGTTTCAGGCTCAGACGCAAGGATTGCATTCCTGTTTTTGCTGAATACATTGATTGTACCTTTTGTAGGCAGAGGATTTCTGAGGCAGGATTTGCTGTTCAGCTGGTGCCCGACAAGGAATTGCGTCTCAGTGAACGCCAGTTCGCTTTATAGAAAATAGTTCATGAATTGCATTGCAGCCGAAATGTATTTAATCAACACGCGTTATCAGTGAACTGCCTGTACATAGAATGGAGGCGCAAAACTGATGGGCTGAATGGACTACAGCAGTTCTTATTTTATGTTTCACAACGTTTAAACATATTAAGGGATATGAATATTGTATGGGGAAAACTGCGTTGAGGAGATGTTCGGCCATTAACTACAATGAGGAAAGCTCAATGAGTTGTATGACGTATTCCTTTCCCGATGTTTCTCTGCAGTGTGTGAGAAAGCTCTGTAAATGTTGTCACAAGCTCTCAGCTGTTAGGAAGGAGGTCTCTGCAGGGTCGACAGATTGTGTTTCCCGTTCCCTTTTCTGATAACGAAGCTGGTGCCGGCTGTTCTCTCCGGGTTTTTCCTTTAAGACCTCGGAGCAGTTTGATACAATTGAGTGCCTTGCTTGGCCGCTTCAGAGACCATTGAAGAGTATATCATATCTCTGTGTATCTGGAGTCACTTTTAGGCCAGACCAGGAAAGCACGGGAGATTCCCTTCCTGAACGTATCCTGGGGAAGGAGATTGTCGTCTATAATCGACATTGAACACAAGATCACGATTACTGACACCAGATATTAGAACTAGATATTTTATTAATTGTTTTTATCTTGCACCAGTTTCCAGAGAATTATCTTGGTCTGCATTAGTAATCCAATGACAATTCCACAACAGCACCATCTCCACAGGGGGGCCTATCGGAAAGCACACTTAGCTGATTATTTCTGTGCTGTGTGACAGCTCTATCAAAAATAACCCCAACCAATTTTGCTATCGTGATGGGACTGAGGGCGTGGTAATTGGTCCGATTGGAATTATTCCCTTCTTAGAGGATGGGACATAGTTGAGTAATTACCCACATTAGGAGAAAGTGAGGACTGCAGTTGCTAATTACCCACATTGCCAGGGAGATGTCAGAGTTGGAGCTGGAATGAAACAGCATCCTCAGGTACTCGGCTTGTTGTGCAGCAAAAGTCCTCGGTCCTATTGCAGGAATGGTGTCAGGGCGAAATGCCTTTGTCGTATCTACAGTGTCCAGCTGTTGCTTCATATCACGTGCAGTGAATTGAATTGGTTGAAGACGGGCATCTGTGGTTCTGAGGGTATCATAGTGAGGGTGAGGTGGGTAATCGACTCAACACTTCTGGCTGAGGATGGCGCAGATACTGCATCTTTTACATGGATGTACAGGGCTGTTCCATTATTTAGGATGGGAATATTTGTGGTGTCCTCTCCTCCAGTAAGTTGTTTAATGGTCCATCGACTTTTATGCTTGGATTTGACAGGACGACAGAGCTTAGATCTGATTTGTTAGTCTTGGGCTCATCTCTCTGTCAGTATCAGATATTAGTACTGCTGTTCGTCGTGTAACCAGTCAAGTGCGGTAGCTTTAATGGGTTGTCATCAGGTTAAGGTGCACGTGATTCCGACCCGACCATGTTCACCCACACTCGTCACTGACCCATGGATCGGCTTGATAGAAATGGTAGATGGATAGACTATCCTGGGGGAAAAGTTACAGATTGTCATTGAAATCTACAGCATCAAATGATAACCCAGTTTTAGCTGCAATATCTACAATTCAATTCTACTGACTGGCCCCAGTTCACACCAAGACCCATTCACCCATCAGCCCTGTATTCAGTGACCTACTCTGGTTTCTGATGCGGAAATTCTTCCATTTCCATATTCTCATTCTGCTGGAAGTCTTTCCGTGCGTGCCACCTCCGATTTGTTACATAAACAATATCCATTTAAGGTACTATTCTGAATCTTTTCCTTTCAGTAATGCCATCTTCTGTATTTGAAGTGAACGTGTTTTCCTCTGTTTTTCTCCCTGACCATGATTCAGAGGTCTGCAGTATCAGTGATGTCAGCCTTCCGCAGTTTCAGAGTCAAGGAACTTGCGTTACTGTTCAGTTCCCAGTGTACGGCGCTCCATGTTGGACAGGATGTTTGGGCATCTTTGACAATATGTCGTTGGAAATTGTTCAAAAACAGAAATTGCTGAAGAAATTGCGAAAGATGTTGCAGAATTTTCTGGAGTGAATGCAGAGCTAAACTTTCAGGTCCAGTGATCCTTCTACAAAGGTTTTTGTATTTTTATTTCCAGTATCCATAGTTATTTGTTTAATTCAAAAATTGTTCTGTGCCTATTCATTTCTGGAGAGGCTCAGCAGGTCTGTCAACATCTGCAGAGAAAGAGAAACACAGTTAGCGTTTCCAGTCCAGTGTGACAATTTTTCAAAACTGAATACAATCGCAAAATGGTATTTTAATCCCTTGCCAGAAGTGGAGGATGGCTCGCAGGGAAAAGAGGGTGTGACAAAAGATAAACGGACTTTTAGCAGTGGTGAACAAAAACCTTCTGTATAACGGGTCGAAATTAAGAGTGAATGGGGGAAAGAGGTTCTCTTTATTGAATGTAAGATAAAGAAGACACAACCACACAAAGTCATACGGAGGCCAGGAGGGAAAATGTTGACCATGTGGCATTATACAGATCTGGCCACAGATACGTTTTCACTGTCGTCATCATCACCCCCTTTAGATAAAAAAATTCAGGTGTTTGACTTCTTATTGGCACTAGTAAGCGTTCATGCTGACTTAGTATTGTAATATGGAGAAAAACAAATCACAGTATGAAGTGTGGGCTGAGTGTTAGTTACCTGTCAGGTTTAATATTGTTTCAATTTTGCAGTGCTTATCGTTAAACACTTGTTCTTGAAGTTAGTATCAGATGGAGTGTAGTATGTTGAGGGGTGACATGATAGAAACTTATAAAATCATGAGAGGTATGGATAGGGTGAATAGCCAAGGTATTTTCCACAGGATAGGGGAATCCAAACATAGAGGGAATAGGTTTAGGTGGAAGAGAGTAGATGTAAAAGGGACGAAGGGGCAGCGTTTTTACACAGAGGGCGGTGTGGGTATGGAATGAGCTTCCAGAGGAGGAGTGGGAGATGCAAGGACAGTTACAACATTTAGCACGCATTTGGACAAACATATGAATGGGAAACATTTAGAGGCATATGGACCAAATGAAAGCAGATAGAACTAGTATAGTTTGGAAAACCTGGCAAGCATGGACATTTCGAAAAGCTTCACACAGAGTCAGTGTGGTTTTGTGAAAGGGAAATTATATTTTGCCCTGTAAAATCATGCAAAGGTTTTCTAGAGATACCTAAAAATGTAACAAGCGGACTTGATAAAGGGGATCTGGTAGACTCGAGGCTTTCCAGAGATTTTCCACAAGGTATTACAAAACAAAAGTTCTCACAAGGTATTACAAAACAGAAGCTCCAGGACGTCGGATACAGTATTAACATGGGATGATGATTGGTTAACACAGAAATCGGAGAGTCAGGATTAATGGATCTTTATGATAAAGGTGTATCTGCTGGAGTACCACAAATATCCGTCTGATGGCATCAGTTATTTGCAATCTATACTGACAGCCTGAAGGAGGGAGCTGAGTGCAATACACATCCGAGTTTAAGGATGACACTGAGAATCAAAAGGCAAGCTGTTATTTAATGGAGAGGACTTCCAGAAAAGGAACAGTAAAGGCTTTGGAGTCTTCCTGTGTATGAAACTTAAAGTCAGCATGCTGATGCAGCAAGTAACTCGGTTGGTACATTAGGCGGTTTCCTGGGATGAAAGGGTTGAGTTATTGGGAATCTCTAAAATGGTGAGGCGATAATTCATTGGGGTTTAAATGAATGAGGAGTGATACTGCTGAAACATACAAGACACAGAAGGGGTTGGAGAAGGTAGATGTTGAGAAGTTGTTTCCATTTGTTGGGCAAAGTGTCGAACTCGAGGATCTAGATACAGAATAATGAACATCAGTTTACATCTGAGATGCAGAGTAATGTCTTCTCTCCGAAGGTAGTGAATGTCTGGAATTCCCTAACCCAGAGAGGTGTGGAGGGATACAAGGAGTCAGCAAGAGAGTGGAGTTGAGCCCTGGAGTAGATCAGCCATGTTCTTATTAAATGACGGGGTTAGCTTGAGGGACCGATTGACCTACTCCTGTTCCTATTTATTCATTTCACATGTTTTGCTTTTGGAAAGTAACGGGTTATTTTTCTGGAAATCGTGTTGTACAATGTCGCATTCAGGGAGAGCAGAGGATTTGTTGTTTTAACCCTGGGTGGGGTATGTGGCTGTATTCCGAGCGTATCTGGGTCTGCAACATGACCCACATCTGGAGCAGAAGTTACAAAGAGGGGAAGTCTGGAAACAGGGATTGGGGGTGGGGGTGGTGGTCACTTCCTGATGCAGCCTGGATTTTCCAAGTACATTTCTAACACTACACCTAACCATCGGAGTGGCCTCGATCGGCCCCTGTTAACCGGTTCTGATTGCTGAATGGAACATCAGAACATAAGGCTGAGGGACACAAGTGGGCCATTCGGCCCGTTCACACTACTCCACCAGTAAATAAGATCATGACTCATCTCATTGTGATCCCAGCTGCCCTTTTCTTTCCATGCACCATTATTCCTGATTCACCAGTCCATGGAAAATCAGACAAAGCCAGCTTCGTTATAATTCAAAGATCCAGCCATCCCAAACTTCTGGATAAGAGAATTCCCACTTGACTGAAATCCTACTTTGTGTATTTCTCCTAATTCCTGCTCTGACGGATGTTGGAGGGTGTCACTGTTTCCTTTTCTAGTCCCATTCCTCCACTGCTCACAACAAATTTTAAATGTAACCAGGTTGGTGATATGGCCGATGATAAAGTTCTCAGACTGAGTCAGGTTCAATGACAGGAACAAGTCAGGCAGATTTCTTTAGTCAGCCACACGTAACTAACAGAACTAACGGATCCGCATGGTGGATCTGTGGTTAGTACTGCTACCTCCCATCACCAAGTAGCTGCGTTCAATTCCAACCTCGGGCAACCCTCTATGTGGATTTTGAACATTCTCCACATGTCTGTATGGGTTTCCTCCCAGTGTTCCAGTTTCCTCACACTGTCCAATGGTATCCAGCTTGGAGAGGATTGGCCATGCTAAATTGCCTGTAGCGCCCAAGGATGTGTAGGTTAGATAGGTTAGTCATGGGAAATGCAGGGTTACATGGATAGAGTAGGGAGAGCAGGTCCGGGGGGAATACTGTTACGAGGGTCAATGTGGACTTGATGGACGGAATGCCCTGCTTCCACAATGTAGAGATTCTACACAAACAACAAGAAGTTTTACTATACAAACACCGAGTGGGTATCTATCTGATCACTCTCCTCTAGGTTTTGTATGTTTCAATAAGATCACCTCGCATTCCAAGAGTAACCTGTTCAAGCCTCTATAATATAAGATCTTCATCCGTGGAATACATGAAGTGAAACATCTCCGAACTGCTTCCAATTTAATTATGTCCTTTCTCAGGTAAGAAGACAAAAATGATCTCACACACAGATGAGGTTAATTTTTGTTTTCTCAGTGGTGAGAGTATTTGGAACTCTCTTCCCTGCGAGCATTGGAGGCAGAGATATTGAATATGTTTGCGGCACAGACAGAAGGTTCATAAATAATAACGGACACAAAGATTATCAGGGAATGGCAGGAATGTGCGGTTTTAGGGAAATGCTGAAAGTGGTGAAAAATCACATTGCTCCAGAACATCCAGGAATATAATGCAAAATGAAATGATAATATCCATAAAATGTTAAGGGGAAATCCAAGATGGTGGCAATCTGGAAGTTCTGCCTTGTTGGGCTCTGCATCACAGCACGGGCAAAGTGGTTCCCTTACTCACTCCATCCCAGCCATTTACTTAAAATGCTTAGTTTTGGAAATTTTTGAGTGTTGGCAGTTGTAGTAGCCTTAGTTTGTGTAGTATTTAAGCTCTATGAGACTTTGTTTATTAATGATCAGTAATTCGCATTATTCGTCTCTCGAGTTCAAATGTTGCTACAGTGTGTTATGGGTAATGATGTGTTAAAATGGTCTACCTGGAAAATTAAGGGGAGCCATTGGCCAATAAAGAGGAAAAATTTACTTTCTAGTCTTAAAAAGGAGAGGGTGGATGTTGTCCTATTGCAGGAGATGCACCTTGATGACAAAGAACATATGACATTACAGCAGGTCGGGTTTGATCGGGTTTATTTCTCCTCTTTTAATACGACGAGTAGGGGAGAAGCCATAATGGATAAAAGGAATCTTCCATTTAACCTACTAAATTGTATTTGACACTCACGGGAGGCTCATAATCCCCAAAGCCTTGAACTATGGTAAATAATACAGTATTTGAATGTTTATTGCCCCCCTTCCCCCCCACCCCCGAGCACCCCCTTAAAATCCTGGTAGATACATTTTCCAGATTCAGTTATCTTGCATCGTAGCACATTATTGTAGAAGATTTCAACTGTTTTATGGAGCCCACGGTGGGCAGAATGTCCAAATGCCCAAATACCCTCGTTATAATGTAAGCAATTGGTGGATTTGTGTGCAGCACGAGAGCTAGTGGATGTCTGGAGGCAGAGAACACATCACAAGTAGGGATTTTATTTTTTCTTTAACCGGCATAAATGCCACACGAGGGTTGATCTCTTCCACATCCCTACAACAATCTTAGATTCGGTGGCATCCTGCACAATTGGGAATATTACCATTTCTGTCCATGAAGCAGTATACTTATTGATTAAGATTAAGGGCAATATAACAGATTCGAGACACTAGCGAATGTATTCCATTATTCTTAAGGCGAGTTAGTTCACTGAGCATTTAGATTAGATTTTTACAGTGTAGAAACAGGTCCTTCGGCCCAACAAGCCCACACTGACCCGCCGAAGAACAACCCAACCAGACCCATTCCCCGACATTTATCCCTTCACCTAACACTACGGGCAATTTCCCATGTCCAATTCACCTAACCTGCACATCTTTGGACTGTGGGAGGAAACCGGAGCACACGTTGGAAACCCACGGGGAGAATGTTTAAACTCCACAGTCAGTCACCTGAGGCGGGAATTGACCCCGGGTCTCTGGCACTGTGAGGCAGCAGTGCTAACCATTGTGCCAACGTGCCGCCCACTGCAACGAACTCAGATCTTTCTTAGCCATTAATTCAGATTCAACCAGTAACTCATCCACTCTATGGGAAATTGCTAAGGCTTGTGCCAAGGGAATAATTAGTCCTTAGGATGCAGCAAAAGGGGGTGCAGGAACGCTGGCTTGAGGCACAGCTGAGGGCAGCCGAGAGGGCATACTGTGATTGACCCTCAGTGGCTAAGCTGCAGAGGATTACAACGCTTTGGCCTACAGTGAATTCCAAGCTCACACAGACAGCCAAGAAGGAACTTACTTTTGCAAAGAAAAGGCTGTTTGAACATGGTGATAAGCCAGGCAGGTGTTTATTCTATCTTGCCTGGAAAACGATCGCCCCTCTTAAGCCATTACCTCAATTAGGGAAGGTATTGGGATCCTTACCTTCAATTCCAAAAAGATTAATGCCTCCTGTCCGAGATTTTTCTCCGAATTATTTCAGACTGAACATTTTGAGGATAGATGGATTAAGATGGAGTCATTTTTCAAGAACCTGGGTTTTTCAGGAGTAACCCCTGAATAGGTGTTGTGCCTTAATGCACCATTGTCAGCGCAGGAGGGTGTGAAGCAGCTTCAGAATGTAAAGGTGCACGTTCCTGATGGATTTCCTCGTGAATTTTATAAATAATTTATAAACCTATTGTCAGGGCTGATGTTTCAGATGTTCCGTCACTCATACAGTCACGAACCCCTCCCTCCATCCTTAAGAGAGGCTCATATCTCTCTGATGCTTAAGAAAGGACGACCCTGGAAGATTATGCTTCTTACACGCCAATCTCACTTTCAAATGTTGGTTTCAAAATCTTGTCTGTGACCCATGCATTAAGGTTGGAAACTTTGCTGCCTTCCGTTGCCAAAGATGATCAAACAGGCTTTATAAAGGGCCGCAGATCTTCCTACAATGTTAAGAGGTTACTCAATATGATCCAAGAGTGTCAACATCAATCTGTCCAGGGATTACTGATCTCTTTAGATGAGAGAAGGCATTTGATTGAGTTGAGTGGCCGAATCTCTTCTGTACATTAGAACGGTTTGGTCCACGCAAAGTTTTTATCAAGTTGGTGAGGGTCCGTTACCGCGATTCTCTGTCTGTGGTTCTCACTAATGGTGTTGCCACCAGTAATATTAATATTTCTCGAGGCAGCCGACAAGGTTGACACCTTTCACCATTGTTGTTTACACTGGGGATTGAGCCACTGGCGGAGGCCATCCGTAGGGATGCCAATATATCTGACCCAGAAGTGGGATAGAAGTCACGTAAGATTACATTGTATGCAGATGAGGGTCTTAGGTTTTTTGTCAAATCCCGCAATTTCGTTAGTTCATGTGGTGCAATGCATTAATTCACTTGTTGCCTTTCCGGGCAATAAGATTAATTTTACAAAGTTGGAGGCCATGTCTATGGGAGGTCTTAGGGAAATACCTGATACTGAGGGCAAATCCTGGTTTCCTTTGAAATGGTCACTGGGGAGGTTTCCCTGTTTAGTATATTCATTACATCTGTCTTTGATCATTTATTTAACGTGAACTGTGTCCATTTGTTTGACAAAATTAAACAAGACCTTCAAAGATGGGAGGCCTGTTTTCACACTGTAAATAATCTAATCTAAGATGTTTTTTCGAAAAAAAGATGGCTGATTTAGCTATTTTATTTGGCACCATAAGCGATTCTTTATCAAGCTAACAAAATGGCAACTGCCCCACAGATTGTGGGGAGTTGATGTCCCCGATTAAAAGCATGCAATTAAGTTTTTTTTTCATTGTAAGTGAGCGCATGGGCCGCTGAGGTCTCGGCATCAAAATGGCTAGACATTGAGCCCTCTCAGACAAAGTGAACCCTTATTAGTCTGTTGTTCTTCGATAAAATGACAACATTTACGGAATATTGTCATAAACTAATGATGATCAATACTGATAAAACTTGAAGGACAATGCGTCAGATCTAGGGCAATTCAGCCAAAACCAAGTTTCTTACCCCTATAATTGGTATACTGGGTTGTCAACCGTGGATGATGGATTCCAGATTTAAACTGTGGTTAGCGAGGGGGGCACCTTGCTTGGGTGATTTAGAATTAATAGAATCCCTACAGTGTGGAAACAGGTCCTTGGGCCCATCAAGTCCACCTCGACCCTCTGAACAGTAAACCACCCAGACCCATTCCCCTAGCATCCTATATTAACCCTAATGCCCCAACGTACCGATCCTGGAACACTATGAGCGAGTTAGCAATGGCCAATTCATCTAACCTGCACATCTTTGTGACTGTGGGAGGAAACCCAAGCAGACACCGTTGAGGATATACTAACTCCACATAGCCAGTCACCTAAGACTGGAACCAAACCCGTGACTCTGGTGCTGTGAGTCAGCCGTGCAAACCACTGAGTCACCACATGTTACTTGAGGGAGAAACAATGATATCATTTGGTCAATAACTCGTAAGTCTGGTCTACCTAGTAGAAACTTCTTCTGTTTTTTTTTTCCAGATTAGAGATTTGATTTAAAAAAAAAAACTTTTAACAGACACTTGTAGATCCGATACAGAGAAGTGGGTTCTTTTTGCTACGAATACCCTCTCTGTCAGCACCCTTTCTCAAAAGTTGGATAGTATCCCCTCAGACAAGGCTGTGCAGCTTCGTGGCGTCTGTGCGAGAGAGTTGGGGGTTTAGATCTCTTCAGAGCCATGGGAGGATATTTGTAAAAATGCTCGAAGGATTTTGATCTGTAATAGGACCCATTCCATGCTGTTGAAAATTCTTCATAGGGTCTATCTGACCTCAGAGTTTCTCTCAAAATTCAAAGTGGCATTATCTTCAACACGTCCTAAATGCAGAATGACGACAGGCACTCTTACTCATTACATGTGGTCCTGCTGCAGGCTTCATATATATTGGAGCACTGTGTTAGGTGTGGTAGAGTGAGTCTTGGGGACCGAATTGGAGATGGACCTGGTTTCTCTTTTCCTGGGCCTGGCCAGGGTATCTTCCGCAGATGCACATGGGAAAAAAATCCTAACTTTCTGTGCTAGGAAATATATTCTGTTGTGATGGAAGTCTGAAACCTCCTCGGGGCTATTGGGTCTTTATAAGCTCCTCATGATAAATAGCCCTTTGGACTTTCTAACTAGTATGGTGCACCAAAAAACAGAGATTAATATAAGTCATAGAATTATAGAGATGTACAGCATGGAAACAGACCCTTCGGTCCAAACCATCCATGTCGACCACATATCCCAAACCAATCTAGTCCCACCTGCCAGCACCCGGCCCATAAACCTCCAAACCCTTCCTATTCATTTACCCATCGAAATGCCTCTTAAATGTTGCACTTGTATCAGCCTCCCCCAATTCACCTGGCAGCTCATTCCATACATGTACCACCCTCTGTGTTAAATAGTTGCCCTGTAGGTCTCATTTATATCTTTTCCCTCTCGTTCTGGACTCTGCGACCCCAGGGAAAAGACTTTGCCTTTTTACCCTATCCATGCCCATCATAATTTTGTAAACCTCTATAATGTCACCCCTCAGCTTCCGACGCTCCAGGAAAAACAGCCCCAGCCTGTTCAGCCTCTCGCTATAGCTCAAATCCTCTCACCCTCGCATCATCCTTGTAAATCTTTTCTGAACTCTTTCAAGTTTCACAACATATTTCCGATAGGAAATAGACCAGAATTACACGCAGTATTACAACAGTAGCCTAAGCAATTTCTTGTACAGCCGCAACATGATCTTCCAACTCCTGTACTCAATACTCTGACCAACAAAGGAAAGCATACCAAACGCCTTCTTCACTATCCGATCGACCTGCGAACTCCACTTTCAAGGAGATATGAACCTGCACTCCAAGGTCTCTTTGTTCAGCAACACACCCTAGGAACTTACCATTAAATGTAGAAGTCCTGCTAAGATTTGCTTTCCCAAAATGCAGCACCTCGCATTTATCTGAATTAAACTCCATCTGCCACTTCTCAGCCCATTGGCCATTTGGTCAAGATCCTGTTGTAATCTGAGGTGACCCTCTTCGCTGTCCACCTGCAATTTTGGTGTCATCTGCAAACTTACTAACTGTATCTCTTATGCTCGCATCCAAACCATTTATGTCAATGACAAACAAGTAGTGAATCCAGCACCGATCCCTTGTGGCACTCCACTGGTCACAGTCCTCCAGTGTGAAAAACAAACCTCCACCAGCACCCTCTGTCTTCTACCTTTGAGCCAGTTCTGTATCCAAATGGCTAGTTCTCCCAGTATTCCATGAGATCTAACCTTGCTAATCAGTCTCCCATGGGGAACATTATCAAAACCCTTACTGAAGTCCATATATATCACATCTACCCCTTTGCCCTCATCAATCCTCCTTGTTACTTCCTCAAAAAACTCAATCAAGTTTGTGAGACATGATTTCTCACGCACAAAGCCATGTTGACTATACTTAATCAGTCCTTGCCTTTCCAAATACATGCACATCCTGTCCCTCAGGATTCTTTCCAACAACTTGCCCATCCCCAACTTCAGGCTCACTGGTCTATAGTTCCCTGGCGTGTCCTTACCACCCTTCTTAAACAGTGGCACCACGTTATCCAAACTCCAGTCTTCCGGCACCTCACCTGTGACTATCCATATTACAAATATCTCAGCAAGAGGCCCAGCAATCACTTCTCGAGCTTCCAACAGAGTTTTAGGGTATACCTGATCAGGTCCTGGGGAAACGTGTCAAGACATCCAGCACTTCCTCCTCTGTAATATGGACATTTTGCAAGGTATCACCATCTATTTCCCTACATATTATGTCTTCCACAGTAAATATTGTTGCAAAATACTCGTTTAGTATCTCCGCCATATTTCCTGCGCTAGGAAAAATATTCTGTTATGTTGGATGTCTGAAAAACCCCCGAGTCTGTTGGCTCCTCGTAAGCTCGTCATGGAGAATATCCATTTGGACTTTCTCACTAGTATGGTGCACCAAAATGCAGAGATTTATATAAGATATGGCAAACCTTTTTGGATTACCGCGATACAGGCTTATCTGCCATTCTAAAAAGGGTTTTTATATAGCCATGATAATATTGTCTATTGAATAACATATGGAGAATTGTGAACATATTAATGTGTATCAATTAATGCTTTCAAAGAACAAGAGCTATCGTTTTGTTATTCTGAGTCGTATTATTTATTTATTATTTATTGTTTATTTTCGTTTTTCTTCTGTCCATTAAGAGACTTTAACTTGTTTTGTATGTACATGCACATGGGTGTAATTTTGTTTAGTTATTTGAGTTGTTTTGTTATTGTTTTAATATATTAATAAAAATCTATTTTTTAGTAAAAAAAACGTTGTTAAAAAATTAAAATGCTAACATTGATAGAATAGAGTCCCAAAGAACTCTCATTAGATAGACCACACATAGTGGTTTACACTGAAGGTGCACATGCACCGTGTTGCACTGACCCGTGTTGCATGATACTATCGAAATGTCTTCATTTTAGTATTCTGAAACCTGTGAGCATGTCCTTCCATGACATTTTTTCTCAGTCCCCCCCCCTCCCCCCCGTCTCCAACCCAATACTGCTGCAATTTCTGATAACGTTCCTCACTGTAAATGATGCCTCCTATTTTAGCGTCATCTGCAAACTTACGAACCTTGTGCTGTGCACTCTGGTCCAAATCATTGATATAGATAACAAACAGCAATGGGCCCAGTACCGACCCCTGAGGCACTCCACTAGTTACAGACCTCCAGTCCGACAAGCATACCTCCACCATAGCCATTTGCTTCATAATATCAAGTCAATTGTGTCGACAATTTGCCAGTTTACCTTTGAGTCCATGCGATCTAACCTTCTCGACCGGCCAACCATGTGGAACCTTATCAAAGGCCTTCCTGAAATCCATTTAGATTATGTCCACCACCCTGCCCTTGTCAACCTTCCTGGTCACTTCCTCAAAAACTCTAACAAAATTGGTAAGGCATGATTTGCCACGCACAAAGCTATGCTGACTGCTCCAAGTCCATCTCGTTCTTTCCAAATGCATGCATATGTTATATCTCAAAACCTTCTCAAGTGGTTGCCCGAAAACATATATGAAGCTTACTGGTCTATATTTCCCAGGCTTTTCTTTGCAGCCCTACTTGAATAAGGGCACATTTGTTACTGCCCAGTCTTCCGGGTCCTTGGCCCCTGAACTGTCTTCTCTCGCCTCTTGCTGTGCTCTTGGATATATCTTGTCAGGACCAAGAGATTTATCTGACTTTATGCATTCTAATATGTCCATCAGCACCTCTACTGTGATATGGACTGTACCAAGATATCACAGCTAACCTCCCAAAGGTCACAGGTCTTCATGTCTTTCTTCATGGTAAACACAGAGGGGAAATTGAGGACTTCACCCATCTCTTGAGGTTTTACACATGCGTGCCCATTTTGGATTGTAAGACGTCCTATTCTCTCTCTGGTTGTTCTTTTTCTTTCCTATACTGAATTTGGATTCACATTAATCTGCTCAACCCAGGCTATCTCATACCCCCTTTTTGCCTTGCTGATTTCCTTCTTCCGTAAGATCCTGTATCCCCTGTGTACCTCCAGGGATTCTCTTGGTCCCAGCTGCCTGTACCTGAACCAGGCCTCCGTCTTTTGCTGGTCAGAGCCTCAATGCCTCTTGTCATCCAGGGTTCTCTCTTCCAGCCTCACTTTCCCTTCACCCTCACAGGAACATAGCGACCTTGAACTCGTGCTATCTCATTTTTGAAGCCCTCCCACTTTCCCGGGATCCTTTTACCTGGAAACAAACTACTCCAATCATCCCCTGCAATCCCCTGTCTAATTCTGACAAAATACGCCTTGCCCCAATTTAGATCTTGAATCCATGGATCAGGTTTGTCCCTACCATAACTATTTTAAAATTAATACAGCTCTAGTCACTTTTCCCAAAATGCTCCCCACTTTACCTCCGTCACCTATCCATCCCTATTTCCCAACAGTAGGTCGAATTTGTCCCTTCCCGAGTAGCACCCTCTATATACTGCTTGTAGGAACTTTCCTGAACACACTTAACAATAGTTCTTAACTATTTGGATGTTCCAGTCTATTTTAGGAAAATTAAAATCACCTATTATGACAACCCTATTGCTCCTGCAAGTCTCGCCACTCTCCCTGCATATTTGTTCCTCTAATTCCCATTGATTATTTGGAGGCTTATAGTGCAACCACGATAACATCACCATCCCCCTCTTACTTCTTTTCACAGTTCACAAAACCTCATTGGATATTATCTCAGTTATTTCATCTTTCGATACTAGAGTGATATGCGCCTTAATCAGAACTATTGGTATTCAAATTGTTTCCATTTACATCTCTTCCTCGCAGTGATTTTCACATTTGCAGCACCCCTTGTCAAGGTACAGTGGAAATATGGAGCTGTAAATGGATGGGAGCTGCACATTCTGTTACTTCCAGCATTGGTTACATTTTTTCCCACACTGGGCAGTGATCTAATACAGTATTACCGAACAATGCAACAGTTGGGTTTATATATGAATGAACCAGTGCGGACTGCACAGCAACCCACCCTGGATACTGAGTCCAGGATTGTAGATCAAGCATTGGTGTGGGCTGCACAGAGCTTCACTCTGGACATTGCTGGGTTACATACAACTGTACACGAGCCGGATCTACACAATGCTCCATCCTGAATATGTAATGGATGGGCTGGTTATGTGAGTTGGATTGCGAATGTGAGAGTACTAAACATCTCGCAATGCCTTTGTTTTGTGTTTTAATTCTTGTGATTGGACTCTTCAAATCCTGACTCATCCAGTTAGACCCATCCCTCTGGATGAGTCATGGTGACTGTTGTTACAGCATCTCTGTCGGCAACATGACCAACAAATGGAGCAGAGGCTGCAGAAAGGGGAGTCTACGTAAAATGGAATGAGGGAATCACAATCAGATCAGCCGTGGTCGTTGTGAATGGTGGCGCAGGATTGAATGGACCAATAATGCAACTTATTCATATATTTCTGTTTGTTCCAAGCAAACTCCCCTTCTCTCCCAGTGTCCCATACTGGTGGGGAGTGAGTCACCTCCTGCTGTCCTTGCATAACAGGATGCCGGGGCCTCACTAACCTCCAGATTTCCCTGTGTCCCAGTCTCGTGCAGTTGAATGACTCCCTCCTGTCCCTGTGTACCAGTATCAAGCAGTTGAATGACTCCCGCCTGTCACTGTGTCCCAGTATCAAGCAGTTGAGTAACTGCCTCCTGTTCCTGTGTCCCAATATTGAGCAGCTGAGTGACTGCCTCCTAATCCAAGGTTTGCGAAAGTAGATGTCCTGCTCCTGCTACTGACTGACAGGCTCCAATAGCTCTGTGCTCACGTACTGCTCCTGAATGGCCTCTTCACATTCCTTACAGCTTCTCTAGACTAAAAGCCTTTCTCCTGTTTCTGTAAAACACTATCAAAATCTGAATGATGTACTTTTATATTTTACTCTCAGCAATTGAACAAACAAGCTGACTGACAGAATTCAGAAGCTGAATAGCCTCCTCCTGTTCCTGGTTTATACACTCAAGAGGCAATAGAGTCTCTGAGATGTACAGCACAGAAAAATACCTTTCGGTCTGATCGTCCATACCAACCAAATACCCTAAATAAATCTCGTCACCCTAGCCAGCACTTGGCCCATCTCCCTCTAAACACTTCCCATGCATGTATCCATCCAAATGCCTTTTAAATGGTGTAACTGCACCTGCCTCCACCACCTCGTTTGGCTGTTCAATCCACACACACAGCAGTCTCTGTGTCAAAATGTTGTCCCTCATGTCCCTTTTTAAATCTTTCCCCTTTCACCTTAAACCTTTGTCTTCTAATTTTGGACTCGCCTGTCCTGGGTAAAAGATGATGACTGTTTACCTTATCTATGCCCCTCATGATTTTATAAACGTCTTTAATGTCACCTCTCAGCTTCAACACTTGAAAATAGCCCCAGCCTATTCAAACTCTCCCTGTAACTCTAACCCTCCAATTATTTTAAATCTCTTCTGCAGCCTTTCAAGTTTGACAACATCTTTCCGACAGCAGGGTGACCAGGATTAAAGTCAATATTACAAAAGTGGCCAAACCAATGTCCTGTACAGATGCAACATACCTTGCAAATGTTTAGACACAAAGCACGCACCAATAAAGGGAAGACCACCAAGTGCCTCCTTCACTGCGCTGTCTACCTTTGACGGCACTTTCAAGGAACGGAGAACCTGCACCACAAGGTGACACAGTAGCTCAGTGACTAGCATTGCTGCTTCAGAGCGCAGCGATCTGGCTTTAATTCCATCCTTGAATGACTGCCTGTGTGGTATTTGCACATTCTCCCCGGGTCTATGTGACTTTCCTCCGGATGTTATGTTTTCCTCCGACAGTATAAAGATATACAGATAAGGGGAGATTGGCCAATGCCAATTGTGTATAGTATCCAGGGATGTGTAGGCGAGGTGGATTAGCCATGGGAAATGTAGGCTCAGAGAGATAGGATAGGGTTTGTCCAATGGGATACTATTTAGAGGGACGGTGTGGCCTCGATGGGCCGAATAGCCTGTTTCCTCACTGTAGGGATTCGATAATTTCTATGGCGTTCTCCTTGATTGGCAGCTTTCGACAGGACCCTACCTACATGTCTTGTCTTGGTTTGTCTTGCCAAAATGCAACAAATCACATTTAACTAAAATAAATTCCATCTGCCACTCCTCGGTTCACCTAAGCAAGGTCCCATTATAGACTGAGAGTTCATTCTACACTGTTGACTACACGACCAAATTTGGAATTATCTACAAACTTACTGACCGTACATCATATACTCAAATGCAAATGATTTGTATGAGTGACTAAAAGCAGTGGACCCACTATTGATCTTTGTGGCACGCCACTGGTCACAGGTCTCCAAGTTTAATGAACAAATGTCCACTGTCACGCCCTGTCTCCAATATTCAAGAATATTTTGGATCTAAATGGCGAGTTCTCCCTGGATCCGAGGAAGTCTAACCTTGCTAACCAGTCTACCATGTAGAACATTTTGGTTTTCTTACTGAATTCCATAATGACAACAACTACTGTCCTGCCTTCATCAACCATCTTCATCACTTCCTCAAAAAATTCCACCGAGTCAGTAGGATGTGATCTCCAATGTACAAAGCCCTCTTCAGTCCTTGTCGTTCCAAATGCATATACATCCTTTCCCTCAAAATCCCCTCCAACAATTTAGTCACCATTGACGTCAGGCTCACCGAACTATAGTTACCTGGTTTTTCCTTACTTTCTTAAATAATGACACTATGTTAGCAGCCCTTCAGTCTTTTGACACCTCACCTGTTAAAATCGATTATACAAATATATAAGCAAAATGCAGAGCAATTTCTTTCCTAGTTTCCCACAAACATCTGGGATACAACTGATCAGTTTCCAGGGATTTGTTCATCTTTATATGTTTTAAAATGTCCAACACCTCCTTGTAATATAGACACTTTTCAAGATATCACTATTTATTTCTTCATTCTCTCGCTCTTGTAAACTGCTCCACATTAAATACTGCCTCCAATCTCCTGTGGTTCTACACATAAAGTCTTTAAGGGTCCCTATTCTCTCCCGGGTTAATCTTTTGCCATTAAAGGATTTGTAGAATTTCTTCAATGCCTCGTTAACCCATTTCTAAAGCCATCTCATGTCCACATTTTTCTGGCCCGATTTCCCCATTGACTATACAGGTATTGCCCTTATACCCCTCTCAGGATTCATTTGATATCAGCTCTGTTAACCTGACATATGCCTCCTTCCTTACCTTGACCAGAGCATCAATATATCTAGCCATCCAGCACTCCTTGCACCCACCAGCCTTGCCCTCTCACTAATAGGAACACGTTGGCTCTGGATTCTCTGAAATCAAGTTTTCATGGCCTTGCATTTTCCAACCATCCCTTTACCTGTGAATAGGGTATTCCAATCAGCCTTTCACAGGGCTCACCTAACACTTTCAAAATTGGCCTTGTTCAAAGTTAGAAGTTTAATGTTTACATCAGGTCTTTCCTATTCCAAAACTAATTTAAAACTAATGTATATGTGTAACAGACTTGAAAGTTAAATAAACACTTCCTGTCCCTCTGTAACAGGCTCGAGAGGTTGAATGGGCTCCTCGTGGCCCTCTGTAATAGACCGAAAAGGCTGAGTGGCCTCCTCCTGTCCTTATGTAACAGACCCGAGACATTAAATGACACAGCAACCCATGGGTTACGAGCAGCCGTTAAACTGAATCTGATGGAGGTCCATATCTTTCTCAGTTACAGAAACACAAACAACACCATGCACTCCAGGTGCCCTCTCAGTAACACCTCATACAGCTGCAGCGACACATCACTTCGTCTTGAATGATTCTGTTGGCAAAATGTACCAATATTCTAGGTTTCCACCTTTTCTAGTAGCAACAGGCTAATATGGGCTGAATGGCTTTCTCTTATCCCTCTGTTAAGCCACCCAGAGGGACAGAATTGCTTCGGCCTGTTCCTGAGCAGCAGTCGTAATGGTCTGTCTCAAGGTTATGAAAGGATTTGATAACAGGGCAATTAAATCCAGGAGTAGCCTCACACTGGTCAATAAGTATCATGCTTTGCGTTAAGGTATCTAGAAACTTGCCCACCCGACTTTTCTAATGCAGCCGATCTGTTATTTTATAACTGCCTTCTTTCATACACAGAATGGAACAAATATAGACCCCTGCAGTGTCCTGTTAATACTCTCATTTGCAAGTTCAAAAAAAAAGATTTAAAAGATTTAAAGATTTTTGATCCATCCCTCAGCAACCCTCATCCATTTCATCCAAACCCAGTAAACGTTCCCTTTTATAGTGATATGAAAAGTGATGTGTGGAACTGGTTAACTGAGCTTGTTTGTTAATTCATGATTTGGAGATGCCGATATTGGACTGGGGTGTACAAAGCAAAACATCACACAACACTAGGTTATAGTCCAACAGGTTTAATTGGAAGCACATTAGCTTTTGGAGCGCCGCTCCTTCGTCAGGTGATTGTGGCGGACATACTACTAAGGCACAGCATTTATAGCAAAGATTTACAGTGTAATGTAACTGAAGTTATACATTGAAAAATACCTTGATTGTCTGTTGAGTCTTTCATCTGTTCGAATACCATAATAGTTTCATTTCTTTCATCTGTAAATCACAAAAACTTTTTCTTTTAAAGTTGCATTCTCAGGTTAGCTGTAACAATGAGTGTTCCCTAGATAATATGTTGAAGGTGTTAGCCCCCTGTGTTCTCTGTCTATACCATGATGTTTAGATTGATTCTAATCTGAAAAGTGCGATAACAAAGTTTTACATGAATTCATGCAGTTTTTGAGCTCAGAGGTTTACATGAATTAATGCAGTTTTTGAGCAAAGTACAATGTATTTCTGCAAGTGTGAATTCATCCCACAAAATATATATATATGCATGTGGGTCTTTGTCTGTTTTTGTGTGTGTGTGTTTATCTGGGTTGGTGGTTGTGAGTGTGAAAGGGAGTGTATATATGTGTGTAGTGATGTAGTGTGTCTTAGGTCTGTGAGGGGGTGCATGAGTGAGTGTGGGAGTGTGTGTACGTGTCTGGGGAGGGGGGTTTGTGAATCAGTGAGAGAGAGTGTATATGTGTGTGCATGAGTGTACAGTGGTCTAAGTCTCTGAGCGGATGGCTGTGTGAGTGTGGGTGTCTGTAAGGGTGTGTGTGAGTATTTGTGTGCGTGTCTGTGTACATGTGTGTCCGTATGTATGTGTTTGTATAGGAGTGCCTGTGTGTGTGTGTGTATATATATAGTGCAATGGTAGTCACCTGTAATGTGACTTGAACCCAAGGCCCCGGTTGAGGCCCTCCCTATGTGATCAGCCTCTGTTCGGACACTTTTCGCTGCTGCCTGTCCTGAAATCCGCCTTGAAGGATGGTCTCAAAAGGTTCGAGGTTGAATGTCCCAACTGGGAGGGAACACTCCTGTCTGTTGATTGTTGTGCAGTGCCCATTCATCCGTTGGCGTAGGCTTTGCTCGGTTACCCAGTGTTTGTTCAGTGACTGTGAATAATGCCAATCTCCATGGATTCTAATTATCCCAGTGGAGGGTTTCCATCTTTTAATGATAAATAGGCGCCGTTCAATGTGTTATCCCATAACATGAGCGGGAGCATCACCGACAGCACTGACAGGGAGCAGCAGATCCAGAAAGAGGGGGAGGAGAGATCAAAATCTGAGAATATTAGACTAGAATGTTCCAAACATGGATCAAGATCTGGGAACATTGGACGGGCATTTTCCAACAATAGACAGGAGTTTATCCAATTATGTTTGGCGTCTTTCTGCATTTTCTTGGTGGCCATTATCATGGCGGGTCTATTACACTCTTCTCATTATTCAATATTTTTATTATCCTTTCCTGGCTATCGTTGGTGTGCCTGGTAAGTGTCAGTGTCCAGATGTTTTTCTCTATAAACCAGTTATGACTGCATTACTGTTCTTTTATATAGTCTACACTTCTTGCTGCTATTATTGTTTCTGTTGAAACTCTCAATCCAGATATTTACTCTACAGACCACCACTAACTACATCAATGAAGGTGTTCAATTCCTGTCTCCCTCTCTGCTTTGGCAGTGTTATTCATGGGTCTCTATGTTGATCTACTCAGTTTCAACTGAGAACTACAATTTATTGTATCATTACCTTTGTTATTTAAATATTAAGAGCATGGAGATCACTCTTTACTGTTCTGGTTACAACATCCATCTCCTTCCACTGTTTCCATCACATCCCTGGCCAATATCTGCGGCTGAAGCAGACAAGTCACAATTGTGGGAGATCCCTTTGACAATGAGCTGATTCCTGACACCATACTCTGACCATTTCTAACTTGAAATACTCACCACTCCAGAATATATCTCACTGGCTTATTCCATCTGGAGTTTGAATCTTGAGCTATGATGGCAGTCTTAATGAAGCCAATAATCTGCTGCTGACACTCCCGGCTTCAAACTTTCCGAAGCAGATCTTATTCGACCTCACACCAAACTTGCATCCATCTGTCATTCATGTGCACACCGATGTATATTGCTGTTGTGTCTAGCAATGCCTATATTTTGATATTCTCAAACACTTTACCTCATCTGTCCATGAAACCTGTCTCGTTCATTCTCTGTTGATTATTCAAAAGCCTGCCAGTTGTTCGTATTTTAAAATTGTTTTCTCCATGTGCGTTCCTTCTCAAACAATGAGTTTCGCATTCAACCACGCCAATCGCGCACGCGCACACACGCAATCTCTCACAGTCTCTGAAGAACAGACAGAGAGAGCAAACCTTCCCATTGTAGGCAGTAATCTGATGCGAGTATAGTTAGCATATGATAGTAAAGTTTGCAATACTCTCCAGATAGTGCAGTTTATTAAGCAACACACTAGCATGGTCTGCACAGCTCTCCATGCTGGGCTATTATCTTGTCCCAGTTTATGTTGTTTGTGGTGTTCTGTGAAGCAGATTCAGAATTTGATGTAACAAACTATTTCAGCTGATCTGACAATGCCTTTATTCAACCTTGTAATTTTACTGTCGACGATCTCACTTCTCCAGTTAGTCCCACTGCCTGTCGTTTTCCCCATATTTCCACAACATATTTTCAGTTAATTAACAGCCTGTTTCTGTCTTTAATGTGAATCTCTCTGGTCCGTATGTATATTTCCCTGGCCTTGTGTTTTGGCTCCCTAGTGTATCGAGTGCTGGCATTGTGTAGCTCAGAAATAATGAAATGGTGTGTGTCAGGCTATTGTTCACTTCCCGGTATGTCCCATGTGATGGTCCAATGACAGGCATGTTTCAGAAGTTATGAGACACATCCTTGTAACTTGGTCTGTACCTGTGGCTGTCCCTCTCAGGTGACCTTGCGATCAGTAGCACGAGGAAGCCCACTGAGTAAAGGACCAGACATCTAAATTGTGTGACAATGCTGTCACCTTTTTAATAAAAG
This sequence comes from Chiloscyllium plagiosum, assembly GCF_037043375.1. NCBI lineage: Eukaryota > Metazoa > Chordata > Chondrichthyes > Orectolobiformes > Hemiscylliidae > Chiloscyllium > Chiloscyllium plagiosum. Next base: position 77,156,308 of record NW_028270180.1, on the reverse strand, counting down.
GCTATTTTCTCCTTTTTTTTAGTAAGAGGTCATAAAGGCCAAACTGCCTACTGAAAACGGCTCAAGAAAATAACTTACGAGGCGTTTAAGGTTTTTAATAAATAATAGTAACAATGGCCAGCTGGCACAGACCAGACTTTCTAGATTTTTCCTTGTAGCTGTAACAGTTACCAGGTGCTTGGTGTCCCAGAGGGGTTGGAAGTTTTAGTAAAATATCCCTAGCTCTCTGTAACTTCACTTGATGCTGTTTCCTCCTGGATTGGAGGACTGTATGCAAGAATGCATGTCTGAATGTTTCTTTTTGCCAAGGGGTGTGTTTACGTTATTTTAGTATATTGGAACAATTGACTTGTATCCATTATTCGGTTAAGGTTTCCAATAGTTAAGTTATTCTAAATTCCTGTTCATTTTGTATGGATTTTAATTAGAGTGTTTAAATATATTGTGTTTTGCTTAATGGTGAATAGTTTGACTAGTAGCATCACAGCTGGAACTCCCAACTCACATCTACCTTTAACATAAAAAAGGTTGGTATCCAAGTTACCTTCTTAAACTAGTTTGAGGCAGTCTGGTTGGTCGATAGCAAACTGGGGACTCTCTTCTGGTTCTAAATCGGTAATACCATATTGCTTAGAATTTGCAAACAGGCCATTCGACCCAACAAGTCCACACCGACCCTCCGAGGAGTAACCTACCTAGACCCATTCCTCTACCCTATTATTACACATTTACCCCGACAAAGACTCCTAACCCACACATCCCTGAAAACTGCAAACAGTTTAGCATGGCCAATTCACTGACATGCACATCTTTGGATTGTGGGAGGAAACCAGAGAATCCAGAATAAGCTCACGCAGACACTGGAGATTATGCACCGGGAGACTATTGGGTTCAAATGTCGTGTATGGTAGCTGTTCGTGTCTTTCGTTCCGGATGTTGAATTCGGTTGGTTGAAACAGCGTTTTGTGTATAAAGGTTCTTTCAGTCACTGAGAATTCTCTGGGTGTGGAAGAAGTAAACTTGGGGGTTTTACAAAAGGTAATGAAGGCAAAGCTGTAGGAATTGACAGACAAGCTGGAGTTGGGGCTGTGTTTGTCTGTGAGAAAATGAGAGATAATTACAGCTATAGCTCGGCAATTACATATGCTGGAAACGCCATCAGACTCTTTGGAAATGGCGAGAATTCAATTTCAAATGAGGCACCTTGAACATGAGAAGGAATTGAAACAGTTTGAATTCTGATGAAAAGTAGAAATAAAAGAAAAGGAAATGAAGAAGAAAGAGAGAAAGGGAGAGAAGAAACGCAGAGAGTTTCAACTTCAAAAGTTAGTAATTAGAGAGGAAAGTTGACATAAAAAGGTGGTGACGAAGGTAGACGGTAGGCTGGAGGAGGAGGTTAGTGAGGTTGAGCAACCCTATGGTAGCCAAAAGCCTGATGGAGTTCTGTTTAAATACATCCAGGCATTCTCTAAATTTGATGCGAAGGATGGGGATGCCTTTTTGATTTCATTTCAGAAAGTGGCTAAACAAGTGCAGTTGCAAGAGAATATGTGGATTAATTGATTCAAACAAAGCTGAGAGGTATTTGCATCCCTATCAGAGGAGGTATCTGGCCAGTATGAGGAGGCACAGAAAGCCATCTGAAGTGTATACGAGGTTGTGCCAGAAGCTGAAAAAAAGTGTTTCAGGAATCTAAACAAGTATCCCTGGTTAAATGCACATTGAGTTTGAAAGGATCAAACAAAGTAATTTTGAAAGGTGGGTAAGGGTATTAAAAACAGTGCAAAGCTATTGCACTGTTAGAGAGAATCTTATTTTGGAGAAGTTCAACATTTCGCTTCCTGCAGTCGTGAGAACTCGTGTGGAAGAGCAGAGAGTTAAACGGCAAGATTAGAAACTGAAATGGCTGATGATGATGGTTTGGTTCAGAAATCAAAGTTTGGTTTCTGTGAGGGATTGAAAAGAATGTGTGAGCTCGTCTTAAAACATATACCTGTGAAAGTAAGGCCAGGAGTAGCAGGTAAAGAGGTTAGAGCATTAAGAGGTACAGAAGCATGTAATTCTTTTATGCTGAGATATATGGAGCTATGTCATTCAGAGGGACAATTGGAGAGATGAGAAGTGCTCCATTATGTAACGTGTGGTTGGAGTGTCCAGTGGACACATCAACAGATTTATTCCACAATGGGGAAGGAGGCCTTCGGCTTGGCGTTGGCATGACAACATTTCAGCATGTAAATTGCGAATAACATACCTGAGACAAATCTTTATCACTGATCGTGACCGCTTAAAGTATTTTGGGGACGTTTAGGGAGAAGAATACCAGTCTGTTTCGAATCTTTCATTCAATTTGAAATTTTACAGTTGACAGGGCGAGAAAACTTAAGTTTTGACACGTTGTAGAGACTTGGATGAAGAAAGACAAAGGTATTCTGTGGCAGGAGGAAAATGACTGAAATCGATTCTAGTAGTGAACATTTGTATGCTCAGAGTCAATGTAATATATTTCTGCACCTCTTCCTCCGCAACATTGATGACTGCATTGGCGCCACCTCGTGCTCCCGCGAGGAGGTTGAGCAGTTCATCAACTTCACCAACACATTCCACCCTGACCTTAAATGTACCTGGACAATCTCTGACGTCTCCCTCCCCTTCGTGGACCTCTCCATCTCCCTTAATGACGACCAACTTGACACCGACATTTTCTACAAACCCACAGACTCCCACAGCTACCTGGATTACACCTCTTCCCACACTATATCCTGCAAAAATGCCATCCTGTATTCCCAATTCCTCCGCCTCCGCCATATCTTCTCCCAGGAGGACCAGTTCCACTACAGAACACTCCAGATGTCCTCCTTTTTTAGAAACCGCAATTTCCCTTCCCACGTGGTTAAAGATGCCCTCCAATGCATCTCGTCCACATCCCACACCTCCGCCCTCAGACCCCACCCCTCCAACCGTAACAAGGTCAGAACGCTCCTTGGTGCTCACCTTCCACCCTACCAACCTTCGCATAATCCAAATCATCCGCCGACATTTCCGCCACCTCCAAACAGACCCCACCACCAGGGATATATTATCCCACCACCCCTTTCAACCTTCCGCAAAGACCGTTCCCTCTATGACTACCTGGTCAGGTCCACGCCCCACTACCAACCACCCTCCCATCAGGGCACCTTCCCCTGCTACCGCAGGAATTGCAATACTGCACCCATACCTCCTCCCTCACCTCCATCCAAGGCCCTAAAGGAGCCTGACACATCTATCAAAGTTTTACCTACACATCCACCAATATCATTTATTGTATCCCTTGCTCCCGATGCGGTCTTCTCTACATTGAAGAGACTGGACGCCTCCTAGCAGAGCACTTTAGGGAACATTTCTGGTACACCCGCACCAATCAACCACACCGCCCTGTGGCCCAACATTTCAACTCCCCCTCCCACTCTGCCGAGAACATGGAGGTCCTGGGCCTTCTTCACCGCCGCTCCCTCACCTCCCGACTCCTGGAGGAAGAACGCCTCATCTTCTGCCTCGGGACACTTCAACCCCAGGGCATCAATGTGGACTTCAACAGTTTCCTCATTTCCCCTTCCCCCAACTCACCCCAGTTCCAAACTTCCAGCTCAGCACTGTCCCCATGACGTGTCCTCCCTGACTATCTTCTTTTCCACCTATCCACTCCTGCCTCCCCCCGACCTATCACCTTCATCCCCTCCCCCACTCACCTATTGTACTCTATGCTACTTTCGCCCCACCTCCACCCCCCCTCTCATTTATCTCTCCACTCTTCAGGCTCTCTGCCTGTATTCCTGATGAAGGGCTTTTGCCTAAAACGTCGAATTTACTGCTCCTCTGATGCTGCCTGAACTGCTGTGCTCTTCCAGCACCACTAATCCAGAACCTGGTTTCCAGCATCTGCAGTCATTGTTTTTACCGACCAGGTTTCCTCGTTTTGTTTTTAGCTGCAGCATACAGAAGCTGCTGGGGATCCCAGACGGGGTGGAAGTTTCAATACATAATCCCATCTGCTTTTCCCTCTGAGATCTCTTGATGTTGATTTCTCCTGGACCGGAAAATTGCATGTAAGGATCTGTATTTGAATATATCTTTGTGCCAAGGGGTGTAAACCAAGAACGTACGGTATCGAATGTTTGTGTCAGTGTTCCAACAGAAAAGCCATCCCGAAATGTTCTTTCCTTTGATTGGATTTTAACTAAAGCATTTGAATAGATTATATTTTGCTTAATGTCGAGTGGTTTGACCAGCCACAACATATCTGGAATGCACACTTTACATCTATATTCAAAATAAGTAAAGGTTTGGGACTAAACGGCCTTCCTAAAACATTTTGCAGGGATCTGTAGCCAAGGGGTTTTTGACTGACACATGTTATTGAAAAGTTAGTGAAGGGACTGGGGAATGGTTTGCTAGAGGATGTGCTGTGAGCTGCCTCAGACATTCAGGGAGACCTGAGGATTTGCTGACCCAACATTGGATGGAGCATGGGGACTGTAGTTACAACATCTGGGTGTGTACCATGAACAACAAATGGAGCAGAGGCTGCAGAAACGGTAAGCTTTGAAACGACGGAGTGAGTGTGTGTGTGGAAAGGGATCTGCTGTATCCACCCCGGGTTTTCCAGGAACAACTACCCAAGCTCCACCTAACGTGGGATCAAAGTGTGAGGGGACCCTGATTGAACAAGGAGCTGGTGACAGAGCGGTGTCACCTCCTTCAACATGACCTGCAGCTTTACACCAGGGGGAGGAGGGTGCTGCCTGTGGCTGTTCGGGTCACAGTTTCATTCAGCTTCTATGATCCAGAACTTTCCAGGCAGGAGTGGGTGACATATCCATCATCTCCCAGTACCTGTAACATCCATGCCACAATATGGTGACGTCGGATGTATATGGTGGATGAGGTCAACACATTATTTCGCCCTCAGCAGGGAGCTGCCGGGTGTATCCAGTATAGTGGGATTCCCGATGGTATACATGGCATCTGCGGGTTAGCCATGTCAATGGGGAGAAGTAGAGGAACTGAAAGAGGTCTCTCTATTAATGTTACAGCGTGCCCATGCACAGGACATCATGTTGGTGAATACCCACTGTCCTGGCAGCAGTCATGGCTTCTTCATTCGGAAGCAGTCAGCCATTCCCATCGACATCGGGTCTCCACGTAGAAAGAAATGAATATATCTTGGATAAAGGCCATCCCCTTGATGCACATTTCAAAACATCAACCCCACCACCAATCAACCACATCAAAGTATTCCATGTGTACGGAGAGCAATGGGGTCAGTTGGAGCGTCTGGGAGCTGATGATCAGGGATGGAGCAAAACCTCCCATGTCTGAAAGGGGCTGAGTGAACGCCCCCAGGACACAGTATCATTACGTCCTGGAATCCCTCTCCATTTCAGTCACATACTGCCTTCCATTACTCCTGTAAATGAAATGTTAAATTCCACCTGCGAAACTATTATCTATTGCCTTTACCTCTCTGAATCTATCTGCAGACTCTCCACCCTCTCTTGATAATTTAATCTCTTGCTTACCACAGCGACATCACCAAACTCAGCATCTGTATATCTGCTCCATCCTCCTGATCATTAATATAGATTGTAAATAGTTGAGAACCCAGCGCTGGTCACCGTGTGACCCTACTTTTCTTATGACCCTAAAGATGCTGGAGATCAGAGTGGAAGACTGTGGTGTTGGAAAAACGCATTCAGGCAGCATACTGAGAGCAGATAAATCGATGTTTCGGGCATAAGCCCTTCATCAGGAATGAAGCTTTTGGGCCAAGGGGGCTGAGAGATAAATGACAAGGGGGTGCGGCAGGGGGGAGGTAGCTGGGATTGCGCTAGGTAGATGACGGTGCGGTTGAAAGTGATAGGTGATGAAGGGAGACAGAACGCCTCCTCTACTGCATTCATTAAACCTAATGTGGTCTTCTCTACATTGGTGAGGCAGGAGGTCAACTTATGGATCATTTCAGAGAACATCTCTGGGACAGCCACATTGAACAACTCCATAGCCTTGTGGCTGAGCACTTTAACTCCTCTTCGCACTCTGCCAAGGACATGATGTTCCTCGACCTGCTCCATCGCCAAACCCGAGCCACCAGAAGCCTGGAGGAAGAAAGCCTCCTCTTCTGCCTTGGGACCCTCCAACCACAGGGGATCATAGTGGATTTCCCCATTTCCCCATTTCCCCTAATCCCACCTTATCCTACTCCAAACTTCCAAGTCAACACCGGCCTTTTGAATGTTCCTATGTGCACACCTTCGTTCCTATCAATCTGGTCCACCGTCCTCTCCGACTATCACTTTCAACTCCACCTTCATCTACCTATTAGATGAAAGGAAGCAGCTTAGAAAAATGCCAAGTTTTGCTGTAAGCTCGTAGATTCAAAGAAATGTAGGATCCAGCAAAGGATGACCAAGAAACTGAGAAGAAAATCAAAAAGAGAAAAAGCGTGCAAACGAAAGAAAAACATAAAGACTGCTAAAAAGCGTCTATCAATGTATGAAAAAAATAAAAACAAGGTCAAATGTGAAACACTTGGTGCGCGTTCAGGATAATTTATTGCAGAGAACAGAGAAATCGCCGGGAAAAGAAACAGTTTCTTTGTGTCTATCTTCATGGAAGAATGTCCAGAAATTCTTCCAGAAATACCAAGTGACCATGGGACTTGTGTAAGTAAAGTCTAAGATCATTCTTATCAGTGTTGAACTTATCTTTGAAAAGAAAGCTGGATTGAGTATTTATAAATCTGACAGACTAGAGGTACTTCATACAAGAATTTCAGAGGAAGCAGCAATAGACATGTTGATTGCATCGCGGATTTTCACTTTATTTTCCGACACATTCCCGAAAGGCATTTAGCCAATCTGGATAAGGCAAAGGTTATAAATATTATCCAACAGTTTAAGAAAGGATGAATTTGGAGAATGGTGAACTACAGACCAGTTACCTTGTCATCCGTAGTCGGGTATCTGGTGGACTCGATTACAAAAAACATGCTACTAGATATTTAGAAGGTAATAACATAACTGGGGAGTGTGAGAATGTACCGATGAAAGGAAAACCATATTTGGCAACCAATGTTTTTGGAATGGTTTGAAGATGATTCTTGTGGACATCGGCAATGAACAACCAATGTATAACGTATAGTTGGATACTCATGAGCTTTTCTAAAGAACTCACACTAAGCTCATAAGAAAAGTTAAAGCGAGAGGTATTGGGAAGAACATATGCAAATGGGAAAGTAAAAATTCGGTTTACATTCATGTGAATGTAATTGGAAGATAGAGGATGTCGTCCACCTGTTGTATCGAGTGTTAATTAGACTACACTTAGAGTATTGTGTACCGTTCGGAGTCCCAATCTAAGAAAGAATATACTGACTAGAGAGGAACTGCAAAAGATATTCTCCAAATTAACCCCTAAGTTGGCAAGGTTGTCTGACGGGGTAACTCAGCCTGTCATCTCGAGTTTCGAAACATGAGAGGTGATTGTAGTGAATCTTAGAAACATCTAAAGGACTGAAGAACAGAGGGGCATGAAGAAGTACAAGTAGGCGAGATCTGGGAGAATCCCACGATATTCTACACGGACAAGTAGAACAGAATAATCAGCAAACAATTAGTGTCCATTGGAAACCAAAGGGGTAATCTGTGTGTCAAGCTGGAGAACATTGATGGATTATTATATGAAACCTTCACACCTAATTTATTTGGGAGAAGGAGGATGCAGGTACAGAATTCAAGAAGATGGACTCTTGAACAGATTGATGTAAAATACGAGCAGGGATTTGAGGTTTGTTCTGTTTAAATTTGGACCAATCGCCATGTCTGAATGAGTTGTATCACAGGTGGCTGTTGGGGTCAAGGGAGGAAAGACCCTGACTGAATATTTTAATTAAAATCTGACCATCGGGGAGGTGCCAGAGAAGTGGAGAACTGCTAATACGATTCTACTTCACAGTAAAAGTGGGAGAGATAGACCAGGGAACTATAGACGAGCGAGTATTAGATCACTGTTAAGGAAAGTACTGGAGAAAATAGGGAAGGAAAAAAATGAACTCCAATCAGAGTCGCAAGGTTTGATCAGGGATAATTATCATGACTTTATCAGAAGGAAGTAACATCTAATGGATTTGATTTAATTAGTTTGAGGAGGTCGAATGTTTAGTTTTGTGGGAAGGCATTTGACAAATTTCCAGCTGGGAAACTAAGAAATAATGTAAAATCTCAGAATATGAAGGATAACTTGACAAGTTACAAGAAAAATTGTCTTAGTGGCAGCAGGCAGAGGGTGGTGGGAGATGGCTGTTTGTGTGACTGGAGACCAGTGTCCTCTGGTGTACCACAGGGATCAGTGCTGTGTCCCTTATTGTTTGTGTTATTCACGAAAAAAAGATGTGAATGTGGAGGGGGCTCGGTGGAGAGTGGGGGAGGTGTGATAAGTAAGTGTATGTTTGATATAAAGATTGGCTGGGTGGTTAGCAGTGAGGGGGAAGGCCTTAAGCTACAGGAAGAAGCAGATGGAATGGTCAGCTGGGCACATCAATGGCAGATAGAATGTAACCCTGATAAATATGAGGTGAGGCACTTTGGGAGAAGGGACCAGGCAGGAGGGGACTCAATGAATGGTAGCACACTGGGAATCTCAGAGAGTGCTACTCCACACATCCCTGAATGTGACTGAACAGGTTAATGGGCTAGTTAAGAATTGGACCTTGGGTGTAGCGTTTCCTAATCATGGTGTAGATTGTAAGAGCGATACAGGGCTTTGGTTCGTCCAAAATGGAGTACTGTATGTAGTTCTGGGAGCCACATTCCAGAAGGATGTGATTGTACTCGAGAGGGTGCAGAAGTGATTCACCAGGATGTTCCCTGGGATGGAGCATATCAGCTATGGAGAGAGGCTGGATAAGCTCGGGTTGTTTACTTTGGAGCAGAGAAATCTGAGGAGTCAGTGATTCAGAAGGATAAGATTATAAGCAACACAGATAGGGTGGATAGGCAGCAGCTGTTCCTTTTAGTCAGAGGGTCAATAACAAAGGACCATACTTTTAAAGTGAAGAGTTTGAAGTTCAGAGATGATTTAAACATTTTTTCACCTCGATGATGTGGGGTTCTGGGATTACTTCAGGAGAGGGGAATTATCATGGGTAACCTCACAATCATTAAAAAGTACTTGGATGAGCACTTGGGAGTGTCATAACATTCCCGGCTATGGGTCTGGTGTAGGAAAGTGAGACTAATATAGATCGTGCTGTACTTCTGTTGGCACAGAATCTATGCCCCTGTGAGTGTATGGTGTGGAAGGTCAATTATTGAGCAGTTTAAGGCAGGAATTGATGGCTTTCTGAAGAGTATATTCACAAGGGTTAAAAGAGTGAACTGTAATAGCTTGTTAAATTATGTCAATGTGAGAAATATGAAAAAAAACAAGTGCAGTTTCCTTACAGTTTGAAACCAGATAATAGAGAATGGGACATAGGGAAATGGCAGAACTATGAAGCCACTACTTCAGTTCTGTCTTCACAGAACATTCTAACAATACAAAGAAAACCTAGTCTGGTGTGGGAAAATAATAGAGCACATTGAACATAGAACATAGTAAGTAAATGGTTTAGGATAAATTATTGTGGCTGAAAGTAATGGTCATAGGCAACACTAACATTGATTTATGAAATGGGAATTATGTTTGAGAAGCAGACTGGAAGACAAATGAAAGAGAAGCAATGGATGCAAAACATGTTGATTTTTAGAAAGATTTTGGTAAAGCTCCAATCCCAATTTGCAAAATCAAATCTGAGTGGATTGGGGCTAATATATGGCTATGTTTCTAGAATGGGACAGCTGGCAGGAAACGGTGAATAGAAATAAACAGACTTGTCAAGCAACAGCCTGACATTGTCTGTAACGTATGATTCTGTGAGTATGACTATGTCCCAGACTCCCCATTACCTTCCCCAGATATCTCCTGTCTTATCAGCAGGACGGACACAGCAGAAGTGGCGGCACAGTGGGATACAGTTGGAAGGGAATTGCTCTTGGAGTCCTCAACAGTGACTCCGTATCCCATGAAGTCTCATGGCATTAGTTCGCACATGGGAAAGGAAACCTCCTGCTGATTACCATGTACCAGCCTCTCTCAACTGATGAATCAGTACTCCTCCATGCTGACCAACACTTGGAGGAAGTACTGAGGGTAGCACGGACGCAAGATGTACTCTGGGTGGGGGATTTCAATGTTCACCACCAACAGTATCTCAGCGATAGCATTACTGATCGAGCTGGCCATGTCCTAACGGATCTAACTGCTATACTGGTTCTGCGGCATGTGGTGAAGGAACAAACAAGAGGAAAATACATACTGACCACTGCCTTACTAATCTGCCAGTTACATAAATATCTGTCCATGACATTATCGTTAAGAGAGACCACCGCATAGTCATTGTGGAGACAAAGTCAAACTTGCATAATGAGAACAACCTCCATCATTTTGGGTGGTACTATCACGGTGCTAAATCGGGCAGACTTCGAACAGATCGAGCAGCTCAAATCTGGATGTCCATAAGGTGTTGTGGGTCAACAATAGCAGCCAAATTGTACTCCTGCATAACCTCATGGCCTGGCGTATCCCCTTCGCAACAATTGCCATCAATCCAGAGGATCAACATTGGTTCAGTGGAGTGTGCAGGATGGCAGGAGCAGCACCAAGCATACCTGACAATGAGGTGTCAGCCAGTTGAAGCCAGCAAACAGGACTACTTGTGCACCAAACAGCATAAGCAGTAAGTGATAGACAGAGCTAAGTGATCCCACAAGCAACGGTTCAGATCTAAACTCTGTAGTCCTTCCACATCTAGCCGAGAAACATTGGGGACAATTAAACACTTCACTGGAGGAAGAGATTCCACAAATAACCCCTTCCTCCATGATGTAACAGCCCAGCACTTCAGTGTATAAGATAAGGCTGATGCATTCGCAACAATCTTCAGTCAGAAGTGCTGAATGGATGATCTATTTCAGCCTCCTCCAGTGATCCTCAGCAATTCAGCTACCAGTCATCAACCAATTCGATTCAGTCCACGCGATATCCAGAAACGGTTGGAGATACTGGATACTCCATAGGGTCCATAATCTGACAATATTCTGACAATAGTACTGAAAACGTGTACTCCATAACTTGCCACTCCCCGAGCCAAACTGTTTCAATACAGTTACAACAATGGCATTCCCCGATTATGTGGAAAATTACCCAAGTATCTCCTGTATATAAAAAGCAGAACAAATCCAATCCGGCCAATTACCACCCCATAAGTCTAATCTCGATCATCAGTAAATTGGTGGAAGGTCTCAGTGCTTTTACGCAGCACCTGCTCAGCACTACCCTGGTCAATGACGCCCCGTTTGGGCTCCACCAGGGCCACTCAGCTCCTGACATCATTACCGTGGTTCGAACATGGACAGAAGAGCTGTGTTCCAGAGGTGAGGTGAGAGCAATAGCCCTTTAAATCAAGGCTGCATTCGACCCTGTGTGGCATCAAGGGACCTTCGCAACACTGGAATCAATGGGTATCAGAGGCAAAATCCCTGCTGGTTAGATTCATACCTGACACGTAGGAAGATGGTCATGGTTGATGCAGGTTTGTCAACTCAGCTCCAAATCTGTAGGAGTCCCTCGAGCAGTGACCGAAAACTTCTTCAGGGCTGCTTCATCAATGACCTTCCTTCCATTTTAAGGTCAGAAGTGGGGATGTTCGCCAATGATTGTACAATGTTCTGCAACATTTGTGCCTCCTCAGGTACTGAAGCAGTCTATGTTCAAATGCGACAAGATCTGGAGAGTATCCAAGCTGACAAGTGGCAAGTAATATTCAGCCCACACGAATGCCAGACCATAACCATCACGAATAAAATACAATGTAACCTGCCTCTTGGCATTCAATGGTGTTACTATCACTGAATCCCCCAGTATCAGATTCCTGGTGGCTAATCATTGCTCAGAAACTCACTGGTCTCGCCACATGAACACAATAACTATAAGAGCAGGTCCGAAGCTAGGAATACTGCGGCGAGTAACTCACATCCTGACTTCCAAACGTCTGTCCATCGTCTATAATGCATAAGTCAGAAGTGTAATAGGAGACTCCCAATTTGCCTGGATGAGTGCAGCCCCAACAACACTCAAGAAGCTTTATACCATCCAGGAAAAAGCAGCCAGTTTGACTGTCCCTTTATCCACAATGCTCCACCATCAACGCTCAGCAGCAGCAGCAGTGTTTTACTATCTACATGCTGCAATGAAATGATTCACCAAAGATCCTCAGAGACCATCTTCCCAAATCATGACCATGCCAATCTAGAAGGACAAGGGCTGCAGATGTATGGGAATACCATCATCTTCAGGTTCCCTCCAAGCCAGTCACCATCCTGACTTGGAAATTTATCACCGCTCCTTCACAGTCACTGGGTCAGAATCCTGGGATTCCCTTCCTAATGGCATTGGAGGTCAACCACAGCAGGTGGACTGCAGCGTTCAACAAGGCAGCTCACCACAGCTTCGCAAGGGCAACTAGGGACAAGCAATAAATGCTGGCCCAGCCAGTGACTCCGAGATTCACGAAATAAATAAATATAAATTAACAGAGGACGGTTGCTGACGTGTCGCCGGGATCGGTGCTTGGGGCCCAGCTGTTCACAATGCCCTTTAAACATTGGGTTGCTGGAATCAGATACAATATATCCCAGCCTGCTGACAGCACTAACGGATGTGGGATTGTGAGTGGGTGAGGAGGATGTAAAAAAGCACCGAGAAGACTAAGACAAGTGGAGTGAATTGGTAAATACGTGAAAGATGGAGAACAATGTGGATAGAGGTGACGGCGTGTCCTTTGGTGGAAATGATAAATTGGCAGCCTACCATTTGAAAGGGATTGGTTGAAACATGTTGATCTCCAAAGGGACGTATGCTCCTTTTTGTTGTTTCCTTCTGCATAAACCTCTGAGGCCCATGCAGCGCAGTGAGTTCTGCAACCAGAAGTCAACACTCTGCATGGCATTGGCACGCTGCCCAGTGTACACAGACTCACCAAGTGGGGAGCTGTAACACTGAAAAGGATCTCCATCTTGTGCACCAGTCGCTGAAAACAATATTGCAGAACCAGAAAGCAGTGTGGAAGATAAATGGTGTTCTGACCTTCATTTCAGAGGGATTTGAGTCCAGGAGAAAGGGTGTCTAACTGCAGCTGTACAGGGCCTTTGTGAGAGATAATCTCGAACATTGTGCAGTATTGGGGGGCGGTTTTGGTCTCCTTACCTAAAAAAGAACAAACCTGACATTAAGGGAGAGCAGTGAAGGATGACCAGACTGATCTCCGGGATGACAGGCTTGTTGGGGGAGCAGAGTTTGGGGTGACTCGGCCTGTATTCCATGGGATTTAGGAAAATGAGTGGAGATCTCAGTGAAATATACAAAACTCTGACAGGGTGAGTCAGTTTGGAAGCAGAGATGATAATTACCCTGACTGGGACGTCTAAAACAAGGGGCCACATTATTGGGTACAGGCAGGTCACTCTGCATTGAAATGAGAATAACTGGCTGCACTCACTGACTGGGAACCTGGGGAATTCGCTCGCACTTGGAAACCAAGGCACAGATTATAAATAAGGATTTACAGACAGTAAAGAGATGGTGGGAGAGCAGGAGTACAGTGTGGAAATGAACAGTTCATTCACTTCACCAACACCTTCCACCCCGACCTCAAATTCACCTGGACAGTCTCAGATTCCTCCCTCCCCTTTCTCGACCTTTCTATTTCTATCTCAGGCGACCGAGTCAATACGGATATCTACTACAAACCGACCGACTCCCACAGCTACCTGGACTACACCTCCTCTCACCCTGCCCCCTGTAAAAACGCCATCCCATTCTCCCAATTCCTTCGTCTCCACCGCATCTGCTCCCAGGAGGACCAGTTACAAAAACGCACAACCCAGATGGCCTTCTTCTTCAAGGACTGCAATTTCCCCCCCGACGTGGTCGACGATGCCCTCCACCGCATCTCTTCCACTTCGCGCTCCTCCGCCCTTGAGTCCCGATCCTCCGCCCTTGAGCCCCGCCCCTCTAACCGACACCAGGACAGAACCCCACTGGTCCTCACCTACCACCCCACCAATCTCCATGTACAGCGCATCATCCGCCGTCATTTCCGCCACCTCCAAACGGACCTCACCACCAAGGATATATTTCCCTCCCCTCCCCTATCAGCATTCCGTAAAGACCACTCCCGCCGTTTCTCCCTCGTCAGATCCACACCCCCACCAACCCAACCTCCACTCCCGGCACCTTCCCCTGCAACCACAGGAGGTGCAAGTCTTGCGCCCACACTTCCCCCCTCACCTCCCTCCAAGGCCCCAAAGGAAACTTCCATATCCGCCACAAATTCACCTGCAACTCCACAAACATCATCTATTGCATCCTCTGCACCCGATGTGGCCTCCTCTATATTGGGGAGACAGGCCGCCTACTTGCGGAGCATTTCAGAGAAGACCTCTGGGACACCCGGACCAACCAACCAAACCACCCTGTGGCTCAACACTTCACTTCCCCCTCCCACTCCACCAAGGATATGCAGGTCTTTGGACTCCTCCATCGCCAGACCACAACAACACGACGGTTGGAGGAAGAACACCTCATCTTCCGCCTAGGAACCCTCCAACCACAAGGGATGAACACGGATTTCACCAGTTTCCTCATTTACCCTCCCCCCACCTTGTCTCAGTCAAATCCATTGAACTCAGCACCGTCTTCCTAACCTGACCTCTCCGCCCCCACCCCAGTCTGACCTATCACCCTCACCTTGACCTCTTTCCACCTATCGCATTTCCGACGCCCCTCCCCCAAGTCACTCCTCCCTACCTTTTATCTTAGCCTACTGGACACACTTTCCTCATTCCTGAAGAAGGGCTTGTGCCCGAAACGTCGAGTCTCCTGTTCCCTGGATGCTGCCTGACCTGCTGCGCTTTTCCAGCAACACATTTTCAGCTCTGATCTCCAGCATTTGCAGACCTCACTTTCTCCTGGAAATGAAGGTCCAACCAGCAGTGCTAGCCGTTGTGGGTGGCACGGTGGCACAGTGGTTGGCGCTGCTCCCTCACAGCGCCAGAGACCCGGGTTCAATTCCCGACTCAGGCGACTGACTGTGTGGTGTTTTCACATTCTCCCCGTGTCTGCGTGGGTTTCCTCCCACAGTCCAAAGATGTGCACGTCAGGTGAATTGGCCATGCTAAATTGCCCGTAGTGTTAAGTAAAGGGGTAAATGAACGCGAATGGGTGGGTTACGCTTCGGCGGGTCAGTGTGGACTTGTTGGACGTACTACTGCGCCGCCTATTGTATAGCTTCCCAAGGTTACTCACATTAACGGATATGTATATCGTGTGGGGTAAGTGCATTGCGGAGATTTTTTCCATGAACTAGAATGGGAGAGGCTCAATGTGTTGTATGACCTACTCCGTTCCTGCTGTTTCTGTGCAGTCTGTAGGAAAGCTTGGTAAATGTTGTCACAAGCTCTCAGATGTTAGGAAGGAGGTCTCTGCAGGATCGACAGGACTGTGTTCCCATTCCCTTTTCCGATACAGATGCTGAAGCTGGGTGTTCTGTCCTGTTTCATCCTTTCAGATCTCAGAGTAGTTTGATACAAATGAATGCCTTGATTGACCGTTTCAGAGACCATTGAAATGTTTATCACATGTCAGGGTCTTTGGAGTCAGTTTTCGGCTAGCCCAGGAAATCACAAAGATTCACTTCCGAAAAGTACATTGGAGAATAAAATTCTGTTTACAATCGATATTGGCCTAAAGGTCTCTGTTACTGACCCCAGATTTTAGATCTCGATATTTTATTAATTGTCTTTAACTTCCACCCGCTGCCAGAGCATTAGCCTGGTCTGGATTAGTAATCCAGTGACATTTCCACAGCAGCACCATCTTCACATGGGGTCCTGTCAAAAACCACACTGAGCAGGTTATTTCTGTGCTGCTTGACAGCTCTGTCAAAAAGAACTCCCAACAATCTGACTGTCGTGATGGGAATGAGGAGGTGGTAATTGGTCAAATTGTAATTATTCCCCTCTGAGCAGACAGGAATAATTTTCCTCATTGCCAGGGAGATGTCAGAGTTGGAGCTGGAATGAAACAGCTTCCCCAGGGACACAGCTTGTTGTGTAGCACAAGTTTTCAGTCCCATTGCAGGAATGGGGTCATGGACCATCACCTTTGTCGTATCTGCTGTGTTCAGCTGTTTCTTTATGTCACGAGCAGCGAATCGAATTGGTTGAAGACTGGCACCTGTGATTCTGTGGGGATCATGATGAGGGTGATTTGTATCATCGACTCAACACTTCTGGCAGAAGATGGTGCAGATAAAACATCCTTCTTTTTTACACTGATGTGCAGGTCTGTTCCATTATTTAGGATGGGATTGCTTGTGGAGCCCTCTCCTCCAGTCATTTGTTTAATCGTCCATCATCATTTATGACTAAATATGACAGGACTGCAGTGCTTCGATCAGATCTGTTGGTCAAGTCTGGTAGCTTTAATGAGTTAGCATCAGGTTAAAGTTCATGTGATTCTGACTCTGACATGTTCACCCACACTCGTCACTGAGCCATAGATGGTGTTGATGGTAATGACAGACTGTGGTGTTACCCTGGCAAAATATTACAGGTTGTGATTGAATGCAGGTCTGTTTCTCCTGCTGCTGTGGTCTACAACACTATATAAATACGCAGTTTCCAGCTGCAATATCTGCAATGCAATTCTGCTGTCTGTTCCCCAAATTCTCACTGAGACCCATTCACCCATCAGCCCTGCACTCAGTGACCTAACCTGGTTTCTGATGTGGCAATACTTCCATTTTCAAACGCTCATTCTGCTGAGGGTCTGTCTCCCCGGGTCTTGCTTCCAATCTGACACATTCCGCAAAAGCATTTAACTGATCTTAATTCAAATATTTAATTCACCTGAATCTTTTTCCTTGAGAAATGCTGTCTTCTGTGTTTAAAGTGAATGTATTTCCTCTGTTTCTCTCCCTGACCATGACTAAGAGCTCTGTAGTGTCAGTGATGCCAGCCTTATGTAGGTTCAGAGCCAATGAATTCTCTGGATTCCCAATCATCTTCACCACATTATATGTTTTCTTTTTTGGTATGATGCCTTATAACTCATGGCTGCCTTGTCCTCCCATGAGTATGTTTCATCTGCTTGAGGTTGCATTTCTGGTATTATCTTCCGAATTATCCCCAGAACCTCCTCCCATTGCTGTTCCATGGTCTTTTCTGCTCAGATCCCCTTCCATTTAACTCTGGCCAGCTACGTCCGCATGTCTTTGTAGTTACATTGCTTAATTATATCCACATTACATCTTGAAGACAGCATTACTTATAAACTGAAAGAAGGAGTTTTGAGAGATAGGACATGAAGAATAATTGGTAGATGTCTTAACTAGATACAAAGGGAGAACGAGAGCGAGGATATAGATATGGAGATGTGGAAAATGAGAAAACTAGATTATCGAAAGAAGTAGACGCACATCCCTCAATGTTTTGGCAATGCCTGTGTGCTGTGGTCCTTTGTACAGTGCACGTACATCAGACTAATATGTTCAAATGTTGGGTCTGATGCCATAACTTTTCTCTCAAATAATATGTCAGACACTAGTTTTGGAAAGAACCCAGCAGGCCAATATATTTAATGGCTTGTAGAAAGGGGATTAACTGAAACACGTTGGGACACCAGAGGCAAAAATTTATAACACACATACAAATAAGAATGAGAGATTAGAGTTGGGAATCCCAGAAAAGGGAAACGTTGAAAGAAAGGGAAGGTATCACATCAGATGAGGATCAAATAATGTTTTAATGCTTTATAAATGTTATACATCATGTGCATCATTTTCTGTTAACAGTGTCTCCATTGTTCATTCAGAATGTATTGTACACATATGAACAATCTTCCTTATCTGAACACACACTGATTAAACAGCGTATATAAAATCATTTTTCCTCCATTTCAAACTCTCCAGCTGTCATGCTACCAGGATACATGAACGCCAACTGGCCACCAAAAGACATGACCCACTATCAGTAGTTTCCATACATACAGACAAAGAAGGACAACACGTTGACTGTGACAATACACGCTTCCTTGGACAAAGCCACGCACAAAATTTCTTAGAGGCATGAAATTCTAACCAGAAGTCCATCAATAAACACATCAGTTTAGATCCTATCTACCTTCCTTTGGAAAAAAAACGGAAATGACATCACGCAACTTAAGAAACCAAGACCTAAAAATAGAAAGACAGGACATACCACCAGTGCGTTACCAGAGACTCTCACTGATGATGTTACCTATTCATGGTGAGGAAACATCGGAAAACAAACCTTCAAGCTTAGCGAGCTAACTTACATACTTATAAATGGTTATTTTACTCTTAATAGTGGAATTTGGGACTTCTCTGTCACACATATTTTAACAGAGTACGAGGCGAGGTGAGCTTTTCTGGGTGTGTGGTTTTAATTAACAGAGGGATTTCACATCGACATCCTAACGGTTTAAGGGCTTGTCGTATGGGATTTGAAAAGATTTGGGGTACTAAAGGTCCCAGCAGATTCTATCACTTGGCAGCTCGTGACCCAGATCCAGACAGGCTATTTTGAGTGCTTATGAATTGGTGCAAGAAGAATATAGACAGCAGTTCAGAAATTTAGAGATGGAACCACGTCAGACTTATATTGAGTTTGAAAAAATTAACCACACTCATTTTGATAAATGGGTGCAAGTCTTAAAAATGGGCAAGACCTGTGAGGACCGAACGGAGATTATGCTGCTGGACGAGTTTAAAGACTCACTTCCAGAGATGGTAAGAATTCATGTGCATGAACAGGAAGATCAAGAAATGAGAAGCGCAGCAGAAATGGCAGTTAAGTATGCATTGGTGCATGAGATGAAATTTAGCTTCTGGAAGGATTTTCATCCTGTGAGGGATAGAAATAGGGAGAAGGGGAGACCCTACATTACAAAACATAAAGTAAATCACACTGCCAATGCTTTACCACAGGTGGAAAAAAAAGCCCAAAGGGTTTGAAAGGAAGTGAAAGGCCTCAGGCCTCACTATAACGGAGTGGAACACATAAAATTACAGTGCCGATGGTTTAAGAAGGGCACTGGGAAAAGTTGTTTGCACTGCAGGAAACTGGGGCACACCGTGCTGGGGGTTGAAGGAAGACACTTTGGGAAAAGATGTGGTAAAAGAGTTTAAGCCAGTGGCTTTGTGAACCTGGAAAAGGAGCCAGTAAGTAGAGCCGAGGAGCTTCAGGAGAGTGCACAGCCGAGGCAGGCGAGAGGGTCACCGGGAGGACGATACGAAACTTTATGTGGGAGTGATAGTGATATGTCGGGGGGGAAGGTGGAGTGGATAGGTGGGAAGGAAGATGCACAGTTAGAACAGTTCAACAGGACAATGCTAAGTTGAACGGTTGAATCTGGGATGAGGTTGGGGAGGGGCGATTTGGAAATTGGTGAAGTCAACGTTGATTCTGTATAGTTTGAGGGTTCCAGTAGTCCTACCACCTATCCACTTCACCCTCCTCTCCAACCCATCACCATCCGACCCCACCAGCATCAACCTTCGCCTTCCAGGCTATCTTCCACCCAGCTCCACCCCCACCCTCCTATTTAGTTCTCAGCCCCTTTCCCCTCCCTTACCTCCAACGTTCCTGATGAAGGACTTATGCCTGAAACGTCAACTCTCCTGTCCCTCGGATGCTTCCGACCTGCAGTGCTTTTCCAGCCCCACACTTTTCAACTCTGATCTCCAGCATCTGCGGTCTTCACTTTCTCTTGGCCTCTAATAGTAAGAGAAGAAGTATTTTCATTCTTTCTGACATGTTACTCAACAGCTGATAATTTCTGAAATGGGCACAGAAATTAAACATTCCGTTATGTAACATTAGGTTGGAATTCCAAGTCAAGGTTGGGGAAGTAACAGTGAGATTGAGTGACAGGGTGTCAGTTCCAGGAATGCAGTTTGTTCTTGGCAATGATTTAGCATCATCCAATGTGGGAGAGGCATCCCTTGTGATGGAGAAGACAAAGTAAGACTTCGGAACTGGGGAATTAAAAGGAAAATACCCAGGGATTTTTCCAGACAGTGTAGTAACAAGATCCCACTGTCATAAGTTACAACAGGAAAGAAAACCGAAACAAAAAGCCAAAGGAGTTGATGCACAGAAGACTCAGGCAAAAGCATTTCTAGTGGCTGGAATGCACAAGGACATGGTTAATTTTTGTTGTACATGTCATACATGCCAAATGGTTGGTAAGTCACAGACAGTTTTAAAACCACCAGCTTTGTTGTCAATTCGTGTATTCGAAGAAACCTTCACGTGTGTTATGATTAATTGTGTAGCTCCCCTTTCTAAAATATAAGTGGAAACCAATATCTGCTGATCATAATGCATGTGTCTTCCTGATTTCCAGGGATGATTCTATTATGGGGTGTCAAGGAAAAATGGGAGGTAGAGGAGTTGGTAGCTTTCTTTACTCGCTGTGGGCTACGCAGTGTGATTCAGTCAGACCAAGGGTCTCATTTTGCCGCACAGCTGTTTAAGGACGTCATGGATAGCTTCTGAATGCAGCAGTTTAAATCAAGTGCACCCCATACCGAATCCCAGGGAGCATTGGAAAGTTGGCATTGGATGCTGAAGGAAATATTGACAACATACTGTTAGAATTACCCGAATGATTGGAATAAAGGCGTCTCATTATATTGTTTGCAGTTACAGATGCCCCAAGTAAATAGAACATAGAAAATAGAACATAGAACAATACAGCACGGAACAGGCCCTTCGGCCCACGATGTTGTGCCGAACATTTGTCCTAGCTTAAGCACCCATCCACGTACCTATCCAATTGCCGCTTAAAGGTCACCAAAGATTATGACTCTACCACTCCCACAGGCAGCGCATTCCATGCCCCCACCACTCTCTGGGTAAGGAAACCACCCCTGACATCTCCCCTATACCTTCCACCCTTCACCTTAAATTTATGTCCCCTTGTACACTCTGTTGTACCCGGGGAAAAAGTTTCTGACTGTCTACTCTATCTATTCCTCTGATCATCTTATAAACCTCTATCAAGTCACCCCTCATCCTTTACCGTTCCAACGATAAAAGGCCAAGCACTCTCAACCTATCCTCGTACGACCTATTCTCCATTCCAGGCAACATCCTGGTAAATCTTCTCTGCACCCTCTCCAAAGCTTCCACATCTTTCCTAAAGTGAGGTGAACAGAACTGCACACAGAACTCCAAATGTGGCCTAACCAAATTCCTGTACAGTTGCAACATCACTTCACGAATCTTGAATTCAATCCCTCTGCTAATGAACGCTAATACACCATAGGCCTACTTACAAGCTCTATCCACCTGAGTGGCAACTTTCAAAGATCTATGAACACAGACCCCAAGATCCCTCTGTTCCTCCACCTCACTAAGAACCCTACCGTTAACCCTGTATTCCGCATTCTTATTTGTCTTTCCAAAATGGACAACCTTGGCAGGGTTGAACTCCATCTGCCACTCCTCAGCTCAGCTCTGCATCATATCTAAGTC
The DNA here is from genome assembly GCF_037043375.1 of Chiloscyllium plagiosum. Taxonomy (NCBI): domain Eukaryota; kingdom Metazoa; phylum Chordata; class Chondrichthyes; order Orectolobiformes; family Hemiscylliidae; genus Chiloscyllium; species Chiloscyllium plagiosum. The sequence continues at coordinate 77,134,607 of NW_028270180.1, read as the reverse complement.
CCTTTGCAGCCGACAACAGCCCTCCTCACTATCTACAACTCCACCAATCTTCGTATATCATCTGCAAATTTACTGACCCACCTTTCGACTCCCTCATCCAAGTCATTAATAAAAATTACAAACAGCAGTGTACCCAGAACTGATCCCTGCGGAACTCCACTTGTAACTGGCCTCCAGGCTGAATATTTACCATCTACCACCACTCTCTGACTTCGACCGATTACCCAGTTTTCTATCCAATTGGTCAAATGTCCCTCTATCCCATGCCTCCTGACTTTCTGCATAAGCCTACCATGGGGAACCTTATCAAATGCCTTACTAAAATCCATGTATACTACATCCACTGCTCTACCCTCACCCACATGCTTGGTCACCTCCTCAAATAATTCAATAAGACTTGTAAGGCAAGACCTACCCTTCACAAATCCGTGCTGCCTGTCCCTAATCAAGCAGCGTCCTTCCAGATACTCATAAATCCTATCCCTCAGTACCCTTTCCATTACTTTGCCTACCACCGAAGTAAGACTAACTGGCCTGTAATTCCCGGGGTTATCCCTATTCCCTTTTTTGAACAGGGGCACAACATTCGCCATTCTCCAGTCCCCTGGTACCACCCCCGTTGACAGTGAAGACGAAAAGATCATTGCCAACGGTACTGCAATTTCCTCTCTTGCTTCCCACATAATCCTAGGATATATCCCGTCAGGCCCGGGGGACTTGTCTATCCTCAAGTTGTTCAAAATGTCCAACACATCTTCCTTCCTAACAAGTATCTCCTCTAGCTTACCAGTCCGTTTCACACTCTCCTCTTCAACAATACGGTCCCTCTCGTTCGTAAATACTGAAGAAAAGTACTCATTCAAGACCTCTCCTATCTCTCCCGTCTCAATACACAGTCTCCCACTACTGTCCTTGATCGGACCTACCCTCGTTCTCGTCATTCTCATGTTTCTCACATACGCATAAATTGCCATTGGGTTATCCTTGATAAAATCTACTCACTTCCCTTCCTTTGAGTTAACATTCGTACATGAAGTGAGAGATCCTTTGAAATTAATTAAATATAAATTGGCAGGACCGAAGTCGAAGATCTCACACTTGGATTATGTATTTGAGGTGAGGGAGAAATTAGATGGAGTAGGTGAGTTATCTAAACAGCACCTGAAGAGGGCACAGTATAGAGTGATGCAGGTGGCTGATAAAAACTCTGAAACTTTGACGATTTCCCGTGGGAATGATGTATTAGCATTGCCACGAGTGGTAGGAAACCCCTTCAAAGCCAGATTTAGTGTCCCCTTTCAAATAAAAAAAAATGTTGAGTCAGTTAAACTATCTGATAAAGATACCGGATATGATAAAAAAAATTTAGAGTATGTCATATGAATGAATAATGCTCCAGCTACATTTAAGACTCAGGAACAGAGCCGTGGCCAGATGAACAAATTGTGCAGTTGATCTGTATGATGTCGTCATCTTTAGCAAGTGATTGAAAGCTCAGATGTTACAGTTGGCTGAGCATGTTGAACGATTACAAGAAGCAAACTTGGTAATAAACTTAAAGAAAACAGAATTCACGAAGGCAGAGGTGACGTTCTTGGGACCTTAGATTGGACATGGGAGGTTGACCCCATGGAACACAAGGAATTTCAACAACCATCCTCAAAGAAAGAGGTGGTTCGGTTTGTGGAATTGTAGACTCTATCTGACATTTGCTTCAAACTTCAGCAGCATATTGGCACCCTTGAATGACTTACTAGCGAGAACACAGAATTATGGTAGGCAGCACAATGCAAGGAGGCATTGAGAATTTTAAAGCAAGACGAATCACCGCACCAGTTTTAACAGCACCAAATATTTTGAAACCCTTTGAAAATTGTGTTTGATACGATGGATATAGGGGGCAGAAATGTACTGAAACAGAAAAATGACGATGAAATTGAATGGCCAATTGGCTACTTGTTGGAAAAACTCAATATCCACCAGAAAAAATGCAAAACCTCCATTATTGAACAAGGAAGAATGGGTTTCATACAAGTTTAAGTTTCGTACTGGCCTGACAATATTTTAATGTTTAAATGACAAATAAATTGTCGGAGATGGATGTGGACAACAACGACAATCATCTCGCATTTTTTGGAATATTTTAAGACCAGAATATGAGACTATTTCTTATGATACAGACTGTGAACTTACAACATGTACATTCTGTGGGTCGTATAAATGTGATAGCAGATGTGTTATCATGAATTTAAAGGAAGAAGTGTAGATAAAATTTGCCTTATTCCAGTGTTATATAAGTGTGCAGACTTAACATGAATGGTATAACTGAGATTAATACTTGTGTATTTCATAATAATGGGATTAAGAATTAAAGGAAAAGAAATGAAGCCATCTTTTCATTCTGATGGTTGATTTTATTTCTGAAGAAGGAAGGTGTTATGAAGCCGAAAGCATGTCTGGTCACTTTAAGACAGAACGGATTTTGCTGAATAGAAAATACAGCCACAGATGACAGCTAAAGGTCAGTCTGTTCCACATGTAACAATTAGGTGGGAAATGGATACCTGAGTTTTGGTTGCTGTTTTGACAACAATTCAAATACAACCAAAGAGTTTAAATAACGCTTAGCAGACCAGAAGCCAACGGAAATCGATATTATTGTTTGGACAACTGGAAAGTATGAGGTGTATTCTAACATGGCAAGTATATAAACACAGGATTTTGAACACTACAGGGAGAGCAACTGCCATCCAACAGCAGAGTAACTGCTGTAGAGCAGGAGTGCTAACTGGTCATCTCAAACACTCTCTATTAAAGATACATGTTCATGTCAAACCTACTTGCAGCAAAAAAAAAACATGACCCAAGGACATCAGCGGATGGAAGAGTGAACACCGCAGCGAAGATGGAGACTGGTTGGTCTTGAGATTGTAATGCTTTATATGTGGGTTGTTGGAACACCATAATTTTATAGAGTTGGAGTCAGATATTAAGCAGTTAACAAAAGAGGGGCTCGTATTTGGGAATAGTTGTTGTTTAGTGTTGACTATTAAAATTAAGAAATAATCTAGTTATTTTTTCTTAATAATGGAAGATCTGTGTCACTCACATTTTAACAGATTACGAGGTGAGGCGAGCTTTTGTCGGTGTTTGGTTTTAATTAACAGAGGGGTTCGAGTCCACCTTGTAAATGTCCACACACGCTAACCCCATTTCCCTGAGTAGGCCCATATCCTTCCAGTCCTTTCCTATCCACATATTTATCCTAATGCTTTTGAAATGTTGTTAATGTAACCCCCTCAACCACATCTGCTGGCAGCTCATCCACGTACCAGTCCTCTGTGTAAAGAAGTGAATCCTCAGGTTCCCTTTTATTCCTTCCCCTCTAACCTTAAACCGGTCCCCTATAGTCCTCGATTCTTTAAACCGTGGAAAAAGACTGAGAGCATTCACCCTATCCATACTACTCATGATCTTATACAGCTCTATAAGGTCCCCCCTCAGCTTCCTACACTGTAAGGAAAAGATCCTAGCTTGTCCATCCTCTCCTTACATCTCAGACCACTGAGTCCTAGCACTGTCCTTGTAAATTTCTTCTGCACTCTTTCTAATTTAATAACATCCTCCCTATAACAAAGGTGACAAAACTGAACACAATACTCCAAGTGCGGCCTTACCAAAGTCCTGTGTAACTCCAACAAAAATTCCCAACTTCTATACTCAATGTCCTGCCTGATGAAGGCCAGTGTGCCAAATGCCTTTTGCACTGCCCTGCCTACCTGTGACTCCAGTTTCAAGGAACCGTGCACCCGAACACAAAGGTCTTTCTGACCACGACACCCCTTAAAGGCACTCCCATTCAACATGAAACTCCGATCTTGATTTGAGCTTCCAAAATGCAAGACCTCACACATCTACATTCCATTCCATTTGCCATTTGTCGGCACACTTCCTCACCTGATTAAGGTCCTGCTGCAATTTCTGATAAACCTCCTCACTGATCACGATACCACTTATTTTAGTGTCATCTGCAAACTTACCAATCACGCCTTGTCCATTCTCAACCAAATCATAGATAACAAACAGCTATGGACCCAGCCTCCAGAGCAGCTTGCCATGTGGAACCTTATCAAAGACCTTACTGAAATCCATAGAGACTACGTCTACCGCTCTGCCCTCATCAAATTTCCTGGTCATTCCATCAAAGAACGCTAACAAATTTGGGAAGCATGATCTCCCACTCACAAGTCTATGCTGACTGCTCCGAATCAAACCCTGTGTCAGTAATGGGTGCACTCAGTGGTATGCTGTCCTTCATTGTCAGATTATTCGAGTACATAAGCAAAGCCATCTTCCTGCTGTTGTAGAGCTTTGCTCGGGGAGTATTTGGGGCACTCTGTACAGATTTGATCTCCTTTGTAAGTATTTATCTCCTTACCACAGACACAGGTGATGGTAACATGAGAATAGAGTGAATAAGCTGAGTGTTTAATCTGTAGAGCTGTGAGAGACGAAGAAATGGTGATGCTGAAACACGAGATGTGGCAGAGATCACTTATTTCCAAAAGAGACATTGACTGGAGAGAAATTCCATACTTTACCCAGGATTGATTGGTTTGATTTATTACCATGTGTACCTCAGTACAGGGAAAAACTTTATTTGTGAGCAGTAGAGGAAGATATAGTAAGCATGGTCAGACAGATCATTGGATAGAAATAGACTTGGACAGAGTACGGCATACACGCTACACTGCTGAAAGTGTGTTGCTCGAAAAGCGCAGCAGGTCAGGCAGCATCCAAGGAACAGGAGAATCGACGTTTCGGGCATAAGCCTACATGTTACACTGAACAGGACATGCACTAGACAAGATCAACATGAACAAGATCAGCATTATTTGAACTTAGAGAGTCCATTCATCAGTCTAACGTGACTTTCCTAATAGTTTATATGCCTAAATTAACTCTCCCCACGTTATTGTGCAGTCGGCGTGTGAACCCGTACTGAACGTCATGTTGCTCACAATCCCCAACAGCAGCCACAATACCTTTTATCTAAAACAGGTAGCCATTCCTACCAGCTTCCGACCGACATAAAGAACACCAGGTTGTCTTCTCGGAGATGAAAGATACCTTCTTGAGACTTCACAAAAGACATATGGCTTCCCTCCTCACCGCTAGAAAACCACGTTAAAGTCCCACGTGTGTATCATAAGCAACGGAGCCACCTGGAACAACATGGAACAGTCTGTCTGTACAGCCTCTGCTCCACTTGGTCATCACGTTAGAGCATCAATTAGGAGACAGTGAGGACTGCCGATGCTGGAGATCAGAGTAGAGCGTTGATTGCTGGAAAAGCACAGCAGGTCAGGCAGCATCTGCGAAGCAGGAGGATCGACGTTTCGGGCATAAGACATTCATCAGGAATCAGCATCAATTACCTCATTCTGCCCCCGTGTAAGTGCATTGAGGTGGGAATGGCCTCCTACTGTTACTGTGTTAGTGACTCAAGGGACTGATTGGCTTCTTCCTCGTCCGATTGGACAAGCCCAGGGGCCTGGCTGAGTTACCTCTGGTTCCTGTTTGACAGCTCGATGTGCTGACAAGTGTGATGATGATGCAGTTTTAAGAGATTATTTTGTTCTGGTTTCTTTTCAGAGAGAGATTGAACGATCGTTACCAAGCTGGCTAGTTAAGATCACTTGAGTAAACAGCGAAGGAGGCCTTGGGTTTATTTTAATGCAGACTGAATGGGTGTGGCCAGCTCTCACAGATTAGGATCACTGGGTTTTAGTTACTCAGTAACATCAAAAACTATAGGGGTCTCCACAGAGTCGGAAGCTTCAGGGAATGTTTCCTGGCTGCTACACTCTCTGAATTTTTTCTTGATGCTGTTTTCAATTCCTGATATTTCCTTTTTGCCAAGGGTTGTGTTTGTGTGAATTTCCTATGTTGGACTAAGTCATTAGTAATAGTTCCTAGATCTATTATTCTGTTAACTTGTCCAATAGAATTACGTTATTCTAAAGTACTCTTTCTTTGGTTTCATTTTCTCTTCCGTGTTTAAGTAAATGGTATTTTGCTTCACACCGAGTAGTTTGACCAGTCACATTGCATCTGGGACAGGCAGTTTACATTTCCTTTAAAATAAGAAAACATTAGAGTCAAGGCTACTGCCTTCAAAGATTTTCCAGGCGCTCTGGTGTGGCCCATCACACTAGACTCTTTCTCTTCCTGAGTAATAGGCTGGATGCACTGAATGGGCTGTCCCTGTTCTTCTCCAATAGTGTCAATGGGCTGAATGGTTTCCCCATATTTCTGTGAAACCAGCGTTAGGTGCTGAATGAATTCTTGTTTTACTGTGGCAATGTGCAGTGTCAGGCAGTTCTGAAACATGAATGTTACAGACTCGTTAACAGCACAAGTCTCAATGGAGTCTGAGTCTTGTTGCAGGTGGACACAGACCAGTTCAGGAGCTGACGAGGGGACAAAATGTTCTGAACATTGTGAAATCTTCAGCGAACCTCCCCACTTCTGTTCTTATGGTGGGGAGATTGGGGGCGGGGAGACATTGATGAAGCAGCTGAAGATGTTTGTGAAGGGGAAGCTACCCTGAGGATCTCCCACAGAGGTGACCCAGGACTGAGATGATGAACATCTTCCTTTGTGCCATGTTTGACTCCAAACACTGGAGAGTTTACTCTGATTCCCATTAAGTCAAGTTTTGTTCAGCTCCTTGATGTAAACAGAAGTCAACCACTGCCTTGATATCGGGGCCAGTCATTTTTACCTGAACCCTTGAGTCAACCACTTTTGTTCACATCAATAGGCCATGATATAGGAGCAGCAAGAGTTTTCTTCAAACAGGTGGTATTGACTGTCAGAATTCCTCTCCTCAAGAGTGTTCAGGGAGCTAGATGACTGAAAGTATTTGAAGAGGAGGTCGATGAATATTGACCTGTCAGAGAGGCGAGGGCTATGAGGAAATGGACATTAAAGAGAATTTCAGACCGAGAGCAGATCAGCCACAATTTTGGTGAAGGGCAAGTCAGTCTTGGGGAGTGAACGACCTGCCCCTGTTTCTGATTTTCTCACATTCTGTTATTGGAAAGTTGGTGGGTGTTATTTTCATGAATGTTTGTTATTGAATTTTGCAGTCAGGAAGACCAGACGATTTAGTGAGCCATCTCTGGGTGAGGTATAAGGGCTGTATTCTCAGTGAATTTGGGTCTACAACATGACAAACAAATGAAGCACAAGTTGCAGAGAGGGGAAGCTCTGTAAAGAGAGATGAGGGGCCTCTTTCATACCCAGCCTGGGTTTTCCAATTACATTTCCCAAATCATCTCACAGCGTGTGGGACAGTCTTGTGGACCGAATGGTCTCCTCTGTTTCTGTGCAACAGGTTATAGGAGTAAGTAGCCTCCAACTGTCCCTGTCTACCAGGAACGAAGGGCTGAATGGAACACAGGAACATGGGACTGAGGAGCAGGAGTGGGTCATTAGACACTTTGAGCCTTCTCCAACAGGCACTAAGATTGTGGCTGATCAGGTTGTGGACTCAGCCACACTTTCCTGTCTCCATCCCATTATGCATGACTCACTGTTCTGTCAACTATTTACCTAACGCAGTTTTCAATCAATATGAACAGAGAGGCACGTTTAACTTCCAGCGAAGAGAATTCTGACTTGAAATGTCCTTTCAGACGTTTTTGTCATCCCTCTTATAGAATCAGAGAGTCATGCAGAATGGAAACAGACCCGTTAGTCCAATCTGTTCACTCCGATCAGAAATCAAATCTGATCCAGTCCCATTTGCCAGCATTTGGTAAATATCCCTCCTCTTTCAGATACTTTTTAAATAAGCGATTGTAACCGCCTTCACCACTTCCTCTGACAGCACTTTCTGTACACACACCACTCTCTGTGTGAAATATTTATCTTCATGTCCTTTCTAAATTAATCGTCCTCTCCCCTACAACCTATGCTCTCTTGTTCTGGACTCCCCGACCCTGGGGAGCAGAGCATGGTTGTTCGGAATATCCATGCCCCTGATGGTTTTATAAACCTCTGCAATGTCACCCCGCAACCTAATCAGCCTCTCCCTAAATCTCAAACCTCCAGTCCTGGAACATCCGTGTAAGTTATTTCTGCAGAAAACCGAGTTGTTCGCAGTATTCTTAAAGTGGCCTCACCAACATCCTGTACAGATACAACATACCACCACAACTCCTATACTCAATGCTCTGACTGATTACAGCAATTTTTCCAAATGTGTTCTGCACCACACTGTCTACCTGCAACTCTGCATTCAAGGAACAATGTACCTGCAGCCCTATGTCCCTTTGTTCCACAACACTCCCCAGGACCTTCCCATTAAGTGTATAACCTCTGCCCAGATTTGCCTTCCCAAAATGCAAAGCTTCATATTTATCTAAATTAAACTTCATCTGTCCCTCCTTGCCCATTTGTCCCATATAATTGTGGTCTTGTTGTACTCTGAGATAATCTACTACACCACCTTTCTGACGTCACCTGTATACTTACTAACTATTGCCCCTATATTCACATCTAAATCCTTTACATAAATGATGAAGTGCAATGAACTCAGTTCTGATTCTTGCAGCACACTGCTGCACACAAGCCTCCAGTCTGAAAAATATCCCTCTTCCTTCAAGCCAATTATGACTAGCTTCTTCTGTATCTTATGTGACTGAAACTTACTAACCTGTCCACCAATAAGGATGAAATACTAGCTATGAAGAGAGGCTGAGTAGGTTAGGTTTATTTTCACGAGAGAAAAGGAGATTAAGGGGGGATCTGATTGAGATTTACAAAATCATGGAGGGTATAGACAGGGTGGACAGAGACAAGCTTTTTCCCAGAGTGAAGGATTCAATAACGGAAGGTTATGCTTTCAAAATGAGAGATGGGATGTTTAAGGGAGATACACGCGGTAAGTACTTCACACAGAGGGTGGTGGGCGTTTGGAACGCGTTGCTCGCAGAGGTAGATTCATTTAAGATGCGTCTGGACTGCTGCATGAGTAGGTGGGGAGCAGAGGAAGACAGATGCTAGGGAATTGACCGACAGATTTAGACAGTACATTTGGATCGGCTCAGGCTTGGAGGGCAAGGGATTGTTCCCGGGCTGTAAATTTTCTTTGCCCTTTGTTCTTGTTCTTGAAATCCATATAGTCAATGTCTACCAAACTGCCTTCATCAATCTTTTTTGTCACCTCTTCAAAAAACTCAATCAAAGTAATGAGACATGATTTCCCATGCAGAAAGACACGTTGTCTACCCCTACCTTCCCAAATGTATGTAAATGCTATCCCTCAGAATCTCCTCCAACAACTTACCCACCATTGACATCAGGCTCAGCGGTCTATACTTCACCGGCTTTTTGAGTCACTGTTTCCTTTTCTAGTCCCACTCCTCCACTGCTCACAACAAATGTTAAATGTAACCAGGTTGGTGATATCGGTCTCAGAATGGGTCAGGGTCAGTTTTAGGAACAAGTCAGGCTAGTTTCTTTAATCTGCTAAAACAGATGATCCAGAGCAATGTTACTCCAACTATGGTGGAAAGATGAATGACAAATTGTTTGGGTATTGCAAATATAATTAATATTTCCCTTTCTAAAAATGCTCACTCTCTCTCTCTCTCTCTCTCTCTCTCTCTCTGCAATTTTAACTTGAAAGAGCTTTGTCCAGATATTATTGTAACTAATGACAAAGGAAAAATTGAGAGATTGTCCAAAATGTTATTCTGCTTCTGAAGATGTTGTACACACACCAGCTGCTAGCAATGGGATTTCATCCTTGGAGAATTGGATTTGGCTGAATTCCCTTTGCTTTAGGCAGTGAGGAGATTCCAGTGAATTCTGGTTAGGGATCACCCAAAGGGTAGCACGGTGGTTAGCACCGTTGCCTCACAGCACCAGGGACTTGGGTTCGATTCCAGCCTTGGGTGGCTATCTATGTGGCGTTTGCACGTTCTCCCCTTGTTTATATGAGCTTCTAATGGGTGATCTAGTTCCCTAACTTAGCTAAAACTGTGTAGGTTCGGTGGATTGTTCATGCTAAATTTTCCATATTGTTCAGTGATTTCTAGGTTAGGTGCATTAGTCTGGGGTAAATATAGGGGAATGGGTTGGGAAGTTTTGTATGGACTTGTTGGGCCGAAGGGCCTGTTTCAACACTGCAGGGATTCTTTAAAAATAAGAAAGGTAACGATGACTGCAGAGGCTTTTTTAGCTCGCACACATTGCTGTGATGAGGAACAATGAAGGAGAGAGAGTGCAATAGGCCATTCCTTCTCAGGCAGATTACATTTTCTCCCTCTCTGAGCTGAATCACACAGTAATGTCATCCTCTCCCAAACTGGACCATGTGAGGTTTCCTTGTACATTGTTCAAACTATGTCTCCATCACATTCCCTGTTCCATGTAGGTGCATCATTGCTGCTGCTATACACAGAGCCATACCCTAAACAACAAATGGTCTCAGTCGATTTGAAGATATGTTTATATGTCACTGCGTCATTAAAAAATTAAAAATGTTTAATTTATTCAGAATACCTGTGTTAAACTGAATGCATTTTTAAAAGAAATACAGAAATGCTGAAAAAGCTCGCCAGGTCTCTCAGTACCCAGATGCTGTAGTTGTACCAGCCTCCACCATTTCCTCTGGCAGCTCATTCCATATGTACACCACCCATTGTGTGAAAAGGTGCCCTTTAGGCCTCATCAAAACATTTCCCCTCTCAATTTCAACCAATGCCCTCTAGTTTTGGACGCCCCTAAACAGGGGAAAAACCCTGACTACTCACCCTATCCATGACCATTCTGATTTTATAAACCTCTACTGCTACGAACTGTGACTCCAGTCAACACGAATAGCTGTACTTTCAGTCATCCTGGGCCTAAATTCTGAAATTCAATACTGACACCTCTTCCTTCTCCATCAAGCCACAATTCTAAATCCATTTTAATCAGTTTGTTCAGATGCATCACGAGATACATCTGTGAGTTTTACACCTCGGCCTTTGTGCCCTGAGGTGGGGACACCAGCACCACTCCGCAAGACCCATAAAGCTGTAACAGTATTCTCCTGTGTGTTTGTTCATCAGCCTATTCTGACATGATGTGTCATACCTTTGCAACAGGTAGGACTTGAATCCAGGCCTTCTAGCCTAGAGCTAGGAACACTACCACACATGTTCAGGAATTGGAATCAAATCCAGAGCTCTGGATCAGAGACAGGGACACTACCCACTACACTACCATACCCAGATTTTGAGTCATATTCTAGTGCCCACTTTCAGCTCGGTGTGGATTTATTATAATCAGGTTGCCATTACTGAACTACACAAAACACTTTGTATTGTTAAACAAATGCAAGATATTTGTCTCACGTGCTGTGCCATCGAAACTATGAACGTCTATAATCGCTATTATCTGTAGTCTGCAATATTAAGGAAAGAAATCCTGCAGACACACTCTGCACAATGAAGGGTCTCAAATAGATATTTATTACTGAACACCAGAGACGAAGGAAGACCTTAATTCCTGACCCCAAAACACCGATCACTCTTACCCACCTCTAACGTGCGACTGCCCTCTTCCTAAAACCATGAAATGATAACAGGCCGCTGATTACAGTCCAGCCTCTCCTCCGCACTGACTGTATGTGCAATCTGTCCCTCCTCTCCCTAACCACACAAGTCAATCCAAGCTCAGGGTCTTTGTGAAAATCAAGGCCGGAGTGTGCAGGCCTCCTGGAGAGGGGGATGGGTATTTTAAAATTGAAGGGGGAGGGTGAGGTGGCAGTAATATCACACACTGGGCTGAGGAGTGGCAGATAGAGTTTAGTTTGGATTAATGCCAGGTATTGGATTTGGTAAATCAAACAAGAGTAGGACCTATACAATTAAAAGTAGGGTCTTTGGTAGTGTTGTAGGACAGAGACCTAGGCCGTCAGGTATAATTCTTTATAATATGCATCTTATACAGATGGTGTGGTTAAGAAGGTGTTTAACACACTTGTCTTCATTTGTTAGACCTTTGAATATCAGAATTGCGACATCATGTTGAGGTTGTACAGGATATTGGTGAGGCCCCTTCTGGAATACTGTGTCCAGTCCGGTCACTTTGCCCGCTCATTCCATAGGCACACCATTCTCTGGATGAAAAAGCTGCCCCGCTAGGTCACTTTTAAACGTTCCCCTCTCATCTCAAGCCTATGTCCTCTAGTTTTGGTCTCCCCTATCCTTAGAAAATACCTTGACTATTCACTTTGATATTATTGACCTTGATATTATTAAGCTGGAGAGGGTTCAGTAGAGATTAACCTGGATGTTTCTGGGAATGGATGGGGTGAGCGATAAGGAGAGGCTGGGTAGGCTGGGACTTTTTTCACTGGAGAGTATGAGATTAAGGGGTAACTTTACAGAGGTTTATAAAATAATGAGGGGTACAGATAAGCTGAAGGGCTGATGTCTTTTCCCTCGAGGTGGGGATTGAAAACTGAGGGATGTTTTAAGGTGCAAGGAAAAAGATTTACAAAAGTCACGAGAGGTAAATATTTTAGACAGAATTTGGCTTGGGTGTGGAATGAACTTCCAGAGGAAGTGATGAAAGCAGGGACAGTTGCAATGTTTAAAGGACATTTAGATCAGTACATGGATAAGACATCAGTTTGGATGGTGCTGTGAGCAGTTGCCCTCCCCCTCCCCCTCTCTGAATGAATCGCTATTGGTTTTCATCCTCTGCCAATGCCTGTGCAGTGGCGTGTGGAGGCCGGCCGAGGTTGGCATTGCATCACTTTAAGCACCACTTTAAGCACCAAAGAGACTGCCAGACCTGCCCCACACAGAGACACAGAGATACACACACGGGAATGGTTCGGACACGACGTGAAGCTCATCTGGTAACTTAAATGAAACATAAAGAAATGCTCAATTCGTCTCGTAAACTGTTAAAATATGATGGACAGATCTGCTAAATTCCACTGTTTAAATAAAAACATCAATTTTTTTTCACTCTGAAAGTGACCATTTTACATCAACTATTCACAACTCTGGCACCCCCTTTCTCTTAACCACTTATTACCCGTCTCCAGCTCTATAGCAATATACTGTTTCTGGGTCTGCCATCCTCTCGTATCACATGAGCTTGTAAGCTCTCTGTTCAGAACAGCATTCACCCTCGCTTAAAGGTACAGTACACACTTTCAACTTCATCACATTATACCCTGATGAATATCAATAAGTGGAACCTATCCGATTTCTCTAGCTCTGCGGTTTGTCAATATTTCATCTACTCTGTCTCGTATGTGTCAGGACTTTTGTTGCTCCATTGACAGCATGTCATTATTCGACTCTGTCCGTGGGAATATAGCAGTATTTCACTTGCTCAAACTTGTGAGCATGGCAGGATTTCAGTTGTTTCATGGGGACTGTGATGCTATGACAATCTCAATGTTTGTAGATGGCACCGAAGCTGGAAGAACTCTGAAGTCTATGGAGGACAGTGTGGAACTCTAACAGTACAATCACACATTGGTGTCGTTTTCAGGTGTAAGGCAGATGGGGATCAATGCAGAGCAGTGTGAGGTGATACACTTTGGTAGGAAAGACAATGAAAGACAGTTTAAAACAGGCTGTGCCATTATAAAGGGGCTGCAGGAGCAGAGAGTGCTGGCTGTATATAAGCACAGATTGTTGAAGATGTCAGGACAAGTGGGGAGAGCAGTAATTATCACGGATTAGTTTCAGTATCTGCGCTGCTTACAGGGGGTGGTGTAGGAGGAAGCCCCCGTGCTCCCTTCCTGGGAGGTGGTGTTGACGATGTGTTTTGAGCCCACCCTCCTGCCCACCGAGACCGTGGGGATTCCATTTGTACCAGCTCGAGACAAAAGGGAGATGACATCAGGGCCACGGCTTCTAAGTTGTGCCAGGGGGAAACGGAGCTGCCAGTGGGTTTAAAGTGAAAATTGCCCTTCACTGAACATTGTTCCTTACTCTGTCGGTGGGACGTGGATGTTTCAGAATCTCCACACGAGGTGTCCCGGTCTTCTTCGGATCGTACCAGGTTCTTCACTACATGGCAGGGGGAGGGGGTGAGGGAACGGATATCGGGCACTCCACCACCCGGCTTGGCCCTTTCTGTCCTATTCCAGGCTGTTTCTCCTGGAATGGGAGAAGGGGAGGGAGGAAATGAGGGTGGGAGTGGGTGGCCCTATTGAAGTACTGATGTAGGTGGGGGACTTGGGAAGGGGTCCGGTGGGAGTCAGTCCACAGTGTTAGGTCCATGATGTGTTATTAGTGTGAGGGGTAAAGTGGAGGGAGGGAGTGACGGAGAGAGAGAGAGAGAGAGAGAGGGAGAGAAGGGAGAGAGAGAGAGAGAGCGCGGTGGAGGGGAAGGTGCTGTAACAGATATACAGTGAGTGAAGGGAGCTGAGAGAATAAGGTGATTCTTATCCTGACAGAGTGGGAAAGGTTATTGATGCTTATCCTGTTTTGCTGGCCATTTATTCAGACCACAGATCCTGCACTGAGCTGGGTGGTGTGCTCAGACCGTGCACGGTGGGTCTGGTGGTGTGGACCCCTCTGGGAAGAGAATGGTCCCCCTCTGTACTAGCCCATCTACCAGGACCTCTGTGCCCCTGTCGACAAACCGTGGTGTAATTGCCACTTATCTGCCATGCTCAGGGAAAACTGTGCAGGACAGCTCTGAACAGAGAAAGCTCAAATCAGTGCCCATTGCCCTTTTAAAGGTGGCACCAGTGCCAGGGATCAAGGAATACCCAGGGGTATCCGGGCAATGGTGAGTACCTTCAGTCATGATGGGTGGAAGAATCGGGCTGGCATTGAATGAGAGGGACACCATGGGGTGGGCTGGGTTTAATGAGGTGAGTCCGATAAGATAGCACCAGGAAACTAGCTCGGTCTCGTGCGGATGATCCCTCTGTCACACTCATTCAAAATGGCACTGAGAAATTATTGTTAGAATCTGCTCAATGAGCATTGGACTCTGTTGAAACCAATGCCATTTACAAAGCTGTAGAACAAATGTTCATCCAAAACTCTCCATCATTTCACCTCACACCAATATCCCTTTTTCCCATCTTTCCTGGGAAGACTGACTCATGTTACCGGTTGCAGTCAAAGTGTCTACATTTCAGCATTCTGAAACCTGGGAACACAAACTTCCATGATACTGTCTCTCAGTCTCCCCCTCTCTGTCTATACCCCAAACCCCTCCCATGTGGTAATATTTTAACTGATCCCCCCTCCATCTCTGTGTCTCTCTGTCAGTGATATTCACACCCTCATCGCCCCCTTGTCATGGCACAATGGAGATATGGAGCTGTAAATGGATGGGGGCTGCACATGCTGTCACTTCCAGCATGGGCTGCAAGTTTCCCCACACTTGGCAGTGATCTAATGCAGTGTGACTGAGAAATGTACTGGGTTGGGGTACACAGCTCTACATGCTGGGAGGGTAACTGCTCCTCGTTTACAGATCAATGCACTGAGGTGGGGTACACAGCTCTACATGATGGGAGGGTAACTGCTCCTGGTTTACAGATGAATTCACGGGTGATCACTGCACAGGTCGCTGTGCTGGTCAGACTATCTGGTTGAGGTTTATAGATAATGTAATGATGTGGTCTGTGCAGCTCCCGGTGCTGGACAGATACCTAGTCCGGGTTTATAGATCAATGCCCTGCTGTAGTCTGCACAGCTCCCGGTGCTGGACGGATATCGAGTCCGAGTTTATAGATCAATGCACTGCTGTGGTCTGCATAGCTCCCCATGCTGGGCAGATACCTAGTCCGGGTTTATAGATCAATGCACGGGTGTGGTCTGCACTGCTTCCAATGCTGATTACTTGCTGGAGGAACACAGCAATCCAAGCAGCATCAGGAGGTGTAGAAGTTGATGTTTCGGGTGTAGCCCTCCTTCAGGACTCTTGAAGAATTGTTACACCCGAAACTTGGACTTCTCCATCCCTTGATGCTGCCTGGCTTGCTATGTTCTCCCGGCTTCCTGCCTATCTACTTTGGATTCCAGCATTTGCACCTTTTCTGTCTCTATCCCGGCTTCCTAAACTGGACAGATGTCTTTTCTGTGTTTGAAGATATGTGCTCTGACAGGATTTATGCAGTGTTTCACTCTGGACAGATTCCCGGATTGTATTGACCAGAGCAATGAATGAATCTGCACAGTGTTCCACTCTGGCCAGATTGCTGGGTTGGACTGAGCAGTTCACTGGCCTGGTCTACATAGTGTTCCACGGTGAACAGATATATCCTCTGGGTTGATGGTGTCTGGGCTGGTTCTGTGAGGTGGATTGAGAATGTGGTATAACTAAACATTTCGGTTGATCTGGAAATGCCTTTAGTTCCCATTCCTGCGATTGGACCCTCCATCTCTCACCCCATTAATGTTACAGTGTGCCCAGGCACAGTACATCATGTTGATCGGGTGGGTAGGGGGAAAGGTGATGGACAGGCAAGGGGTTTTGCGGAAAGTTCTGTCCTCAACATTCTATAATTGACATTCCCCGGAACGTTCTGTCTCCGACATTCTATAACTGCCATTCCCTGGAACGTTCTGTCCCTGACATTCTATAACTGACATTCCCCAGAACGTTCTGTCCCCAACATTCTATACCTGACATTCCCCGAAAAGTTCCGTCCCCAACATTCTATAACTGACATTTCCCGGTACATTCTGTCCCTGACATTCTATAAATGACATTCCCCGGAACGTTCTGTCCCCGACATTCTATAACTGACATTCCCCGGAACATTCTGTCCCCAACATTCTATGACTGACATACCCCGGATAGTTCTGACCCCGTCATTCCATAACTGACATTCTCCAGAACGTTCTGTCCCCGACATTCTATAACTGACATTCCCCGGAACGTTCTGTCCCCGACATTCTATAACTGACATTCCCCGTAATGTTCTGTCCCCGACATTCTATAACTGACATTCCCCGGAACGTTCTGTCCCTGACATTCTATAACTGACATTCCCCGGAAAGTTCTGTCCCTGACATTGTTTGTGAACGGCCGGACGTCAGTGAATTGAACAAACGATATGATCCCGAGGGAAGAGATCCCCTTCCAGGGAGAAGGAGACACTGTTCCGAAGGCCCCTCAGGCAGTTGAAGGGGTGAATACATTTTCCCTGCGTTTACATTTCTCCACGGCACAGGATCGACCTCAATTTAGACGAAAATACAAGAATTCCCAAACTCTGTTTGTCTTCAGGAAACTGGTAGAGAATCCTTCAGGACAGCAACGTTTCCACACTCCGTATTAGGAACAGGGAAGGAGTGACCTGTGTCTGCTCTCGAGTGATCGAGTGTGTGGGGATGTTCTCGAAACCATCTGTCCTCATAGATGTTTCTCTGTGTGTTTGGGGAGGGAAGGGTTTCTTGTGGTTTATGTCACATTTTTGTCAGTAATTCCGACCTTCCCATTTGTTATTCCAGCTCCAATTATTTTAATAAATCCCTGAATACAGGGACACATATGAAAATCTCACTGTGTGCCCAATCAAACGGGTCCCTTTGCCTCCAGCCTGATGGATAATGGGTTTGTTTTCCTTCCTCACAGTTAACGTAGTGACCATCTACGTCCTGCTTTATAAAGATTGTGGATTGTCTCCATGTGTCAGACGTTACCTGGGGGCCATGGCAGCGGCAGATCTCCTGGTCATTATCCTCGACCTGATACTGAGACACATTCCCATTGTTTATCGGGAACAGTTTTATTTCCTGGCGTACTCCGTCCCCGTGTGTAATATCCACGCCGTCCTGCTTTATGCAGCCACTGACTGCTCTGTCTGGTTCACCGTCACTTTCACCTTTGATCGCTTTGTGGCCATTTGTTGCCAGAAGCTGAAAAGTAAATATTGCAGTGAGAAAACGGCGGCTGTGGTTCTGGGAGCAGTGACTGTGCTGAGCTGTATAAAGAACATTTCCTGGTATTTTATGCTCAATGCTCGGTATTCTCTGCTGAACCTCCCCTGGTTTTGTTATGTAACAGACGGTGTTCAATACTCCATTGTCTGGGTCACAATCGCGTTCCTCCACCACATTCTAACCCCGTGTGTCCCATTTCTCCTGATTCTGCTGCTCAATGTTCTCACCGTCAGACACATTTTAGTGACCAGCAGAGCCCGCAGGAGACTCCGCGCTCACACCAATGGGGACGCTCAGTCTGACACTGAAATGAGAAACCGAAAAAAATCCATAATTTTACTGTTTGTGATCTCAGCCAATTTCATCCTGTTATGGTCAACGTTAATGCTGTTTTCTATATGGTACCGGATGTGGGATATTGGGTATAAGTCGGTGTACCTCGATTGGTTTGTGCAGGAATTGGGCTTCATGCTGCAGCTCCTCAGTTGCTGCACAAACACGGCGATTTATACCGTGACCCAGACTAAGTTCAGGCAGCAGCTGAAGAAAGTGCTGAAATATCCCTTCACCCAAATCCATCCATCAATCAAATTCCCTCATTAATCAATCCATCCGGAATTTTCTCATTTCAGTTCAGTGTTTCAGCGATGGAGCAGCCTGTCGCTATCGTAACAGACTGAGGGTAGTCCGGGTTTGTCCCTCCTTATCCCACAGAGGGGTTACAGGGAAACATTTCAATGTTTCTCACAACTCAGGGGCCAGTGAGAAATTGCACCATCCCACTGACTGTATCCATCACTTCCATTTGTAAACAATAAACATGTTCATTAAAGCGTGCAGAGTAGCAGAGTGACCGATGTTGTTGTGTGTCTTTGTGGTGGAGAAGGTGACCTGGAGAGAGACAGACTCAGCCCCAAGTTGTGGTCCTCAGGGAAGGGGAGGGCACTGCGCCTTGAGCTCAAGAGCTGGGGTTAACTCCCCCTGTTCCCCCACTCCAACCTGGACTCCCCATTTCGTCTCCCTAACCCTTTCTCCTCATTGCTCTCCCTCTCTATCTCTGCATACTCTTTCCTTCTCAACACCTCTCCTTTCACTCTCACTCATTCCCCCCTCTCTATCACACACACACCCAACCCCGGTTTCTCCACCTGTCTCCACTCTTCCCTCTCTCCCTCCCTGAGAGAGAGAGAAGATAGAGAGATGGACTAGAGAGAGTGAACGAGAGAAGGGCAAACAGAGGCGTCAAGAGAGTGAGGGAGATGGCAGCAACAGAAAGAGAGAGAGACAGGAGCAAGAACGAGAGAGAGAGGGAGGAGAGAAAGGGAGATGAGGCGACAGAGATTCGAGAGACAGAGAATGAGCAGGGAGAGACAGGGGGTCGAGAGAGACCGGCAACGAGAGAGACCGGGGGCGATGAGGGATACCAGGGGCGAGAGAGATCGGGGATGAGATAGAGGGGTTAACAAGAGAGACCGGGACGAAAATATAGACAGGGGTCGAGAGTAAGACCGTGGCAACAAAGAGAGTCCAGGGGCGAGAGAGAAACTGGGGGGCGATAGAGACCGGGGTCGAGAGATGGGGTTCATGAGAGAGACCGGGGCGAGGACACAGACTGGGGGTGAGAGAGAGACCGTGGCAAGAGAGAGAGAGAGATACCGGGTGCAATAGAGACCGGTGGCGAGAGAGAGAGACCAGGTGCGGCGAGAGAGACCAGTGGCGAGAAAGACCGAGTCAAGACAGACCTGTGGCAAGATAATGCGTGTGACGAGAGACAGGGTCGATGAAAGACTGAGGGTGATGAGAGACCAGAGGAGTGAGAGAGACCAGGGGTGTGAGAGTCCGGCGGCGAGAGAGACTGGTGGAGTGAGGGAGACTAGGGGCGAGAGAGAACAGGGGCAAGAGAGACCTGGGCCGATTAGAGACCGGGGAGTGAATGAAACCGGGGGCGAGAGAGACTGGGGGCGAGCGAGACCGGGTGGAAATGAGGGACCGGGGGCGAGAGAGACCGGGGATGCGTGATTGACCGCGGGTGACGAGAGACCGGAGGCGGTGAGAGACTGGGGTGAAGAGGGAGACCGTGGGCAAGGGAGACCGGGGGTAACGATACAGACCGGGGGGCTTGAGAGACGGGGGGCGAGAGAGACCGGAGCGAGAGAGACCGGGGGAAAGAGAGAGACCAGATGCGAGAGAGACCCAGGGCGACAAGACATAACGGGGGGGCAAGAGAGACTGGGAGTGAGAGAGTCGGGGGGGCGAGACACTGGGGGTGACGAGACACCGGGGGCAACAAGAGAGATCGGGGGCGAGAGAGAGCGGGTGACTAGAGAGACCGGGGACGAGAGAGAACGGAGTCAAGAGAGAGACCGGGGGCGAATAGAGAACGGGGCCAATACACCGGGAGTGACAAGAGACCGGTGGCGTGAGACACCGGGGGCGAGAGAGACCGGGGGCGGTGAGAAGGACCGTGTGGGTGAGAGACAGTCCAGGGGCAAGAGAGACCGGGGGCGACTAGAGACCGGGGGCGACGAGAGACCGAGGGCAAGAAGAGAGACCGAGGGTGAGGGAGACTGGGGGCGAAGGAGACGGGGGCGAGGGAGACCGGGGGCGAGAGAGACCTGGGATGAAAGAGAGACTGGGGGCGTGAGAGAAACCGGGGTCGACTAGATACACTGGGCGCGAGAGTGACCCGGGGCGATGAGACAGACCGGGAGTAAGAGGGAGACCGTGGCGACAGAGAGAGACCGGGGGTCGAGAGAGACCACCGACGAGAGAGACCGGTGACGAGAGAGACCGGGGGCAATGACAGATACCGGGGGTGAGAGAGACGGGGGGTGAGTCAGAGGGATTGAAGAGAGACCGGGGCAAAAAGACAGACAGGGGTCGAGAGAAAGACCGTGGAGACAGGGAGACACCGGGAGCGATAGGAACCGGGGGCGAGAGAGTCCAGGGACGAGAGAGACCGGGGACGAGAGAGATGAGACAGACCGGGCCGAGAGAGACCGGGGGAGGGGCGAGAGACCGGGAGCGAAAGAGACCGAGGGCGACAAGACATAACGGGGGGAAAGAGAGACTGGGAGTGAGAGAGTCCGGGGACGAGACACCAGGAGTGATGAAACATCAGGGGCAAAAAGAGATATCGGGGGCGAGAGAGAGGTGGTGACAAGAGAGACCGGTGATGAGAGTGACCGGGGGCGAGAGCGACCGGGGGGTGGGTGAGGGGGACCGTGAGTGCGAGAGATATTCCAGAGGCAAGAGAGACCGGGGGTGACTAGAGACCGGGGGCAACGAGAGGCCGAGGGCAAGGAGAGAGACCGGGGGCGAGAGAGTCTGGGGGCGAGAGACCGGGGGTGACGAGAGTCCGGGGGAATGAGAGACCGGAAAGGAGAGAGACCGGGGGCGAGAAAGACAGGGGGTGAGAGAGACAGGTTGAGACGAGAGACCGGGGCGAGAGAGACTGGTGGCGAGAGAAACCTGGGGATGAAAGCGACAGGGGGTGGGAGACACCAGGGGTGAGAGAGACCCGGGGAGGCGGCGAGAGTGAGACCGGGGGCGTGAGAGATAGTCCTGGGGCAGCGAGAGAAACCGGGGGCAAGAGAGAGAGTGGGGGCGAGAGAGAGACCTGGGGCGAGAGGGGCCGGGGCGACAAGACACCGGGGGCAACAAGAAAGCCCGGGGTGAGAGAAACCGGGGGCGAGAGAGAACCGGCTAGGGTGAGAGAGAGACAGGGGGCGTGATAGAGAGTCCTGGGGCAGCGAGAGAGACCGGGGGCAAGAGAGACCGAGGGCTACAGAGACCAGGGGGAAGAGAGAGAGCGGGGGCAAGAGAGAGCGGGGGCGAGAGAGAGACCTGGGGCGAGAGGGACTGGGGCGACAAGACACCGGGGGCAACAAGAAAGCCCGGGGTGAGAGAAACCGGGGGCGAGAGAGACCCAGCTGGGGTGAGAGAGAGAGACAGGGGGCGTGAGAGATAGTCCTGGGCGAGAGAGTCCGGGAGATACTGGGGGTGAGAGAGACCGGTGGCGAGTCAGAGGACTCTCTCATCACCGGTCTCTCTCGTCGGTGGTCTCTCTCGACCACCGGTCTTTCTCTGTCGCCACGGTCTCCCTTTCACCTCCGGTCTGTCTCATTGCCCCCGGTCACTCTCGCGCCCGGTGTATCTCGTCGCCCCCGGTCTCTCTCACGCTCCTCGTCTCTCTCTCGCCCCCCCAGAGTCTCTTTCGCCCCCGGTCTCTCTCAGCCCTGTCTCTTTCATCCCCTGGTCTCTCTCTCCACCGGTCTCTCTCGCCCCCGGTCTCTCGTCACACCCGGTCTCTCTCGCCCCCGGTTTCTCTTGCCCCCAGTCTTTCTTGTTGCCCCGGGTCTCTCGTCGCCCCGGTTGCTCTCGCCCCCGGTCTCTCTCTCACCCCCGCTCTCTCTTGCCCCCGGTCTCTCTCGCCCTCGGTCTCTCTTTCCCCCGGTCTCTCTCGCTGCCCCAGGACTCTCTCTGACACCCCGGTTTTCTCTCTCGCCTCCCCAGGGTCTCTCTCGCCCCTGGTTTCTCTAGCCCCCGGTCATTCTTGTTGCCCCCGGTCTCTCGTCGCCCCGTTCGCTCCCGTCCCCGGTCTCTCTCTCACCCCCGCTCTCTCTCTTTCCCCCGGTCTCTCTCGCCCTCGGTCTCTCTTGCCCCCGGTCTCTCTCGCTGCCCCAGGATTCTCTCTCACGCCTCTGGTCTCTCTCTCGCCACCCCGGTCTCTCTCTCTTGCCCCCGGTCTCTCTCGCAATCGGTCTCTCTTGCCCTCGGTCTCTCTCGCTGCCCCAGGACTCTCTCTCTCGTCCCCCAGTCTCGCGTCTCACCCTGTCTCTCTCGCCCCCTGAGTTCTCCCACCCGGTCTCTCTCCTTCCCGGTCTCTCATTGGCCCGGTCTCTCATCACACCCGGTCTGTCGCCCCTGGACTTTCTCGCCCCCGGCCTCTCTCCTTGCCCTCGGTCTCTCGTCGCCCCCGGTCTCTAGTCGTCCCCGGTCTCTCATGCCACCGATCTCTTGTCACCCGCGGTATCTTGGCCCGGGCCTCTCTTCGCCCCCGGTCTCGCTCTTGCCCCCGTTCTCTCTCATCACCGGTCTCCATTGTCACCCCCCCTCTCTCGCCCCCGATCTCTCTTGTTGCCCCCGTAGTTTGTCACCCCTGGTGTCTCGTCCCCGGACTCTCTCACTCCCAGTCTGTCTTGACCCCCCCTTACGTCTTGTCATTTTCGGTCTCTCTCGCCCCCAGTCTCTTGCCCCCGGTCTCTCTCTCTGCCTGGTCTGTCTCATCACCCCCTCTCACTCGCCCCCGGTCTCTCTCGTCCCCGGACTCTCTCGCCCCCGGTTTCTCTAGCCCCCAGTCTCTATCGCCCCCGGTCTCTCTCTCGCCCCCCCCCCCCCCGGTCTCTATCGCTCCCCGTGTCTCTCTGTTGCCACGGTCTTTCTGTTGACCCCTGTCTGTCTTTTTGCCCTGGTCTCTCTTGTCAACCCCTCTGACTCGCCCCGGTCTCTCGCACCCCCGGTATCTGTCATTGCCCCCGGGTTCTCTCGTCACCGGTCTCTCTTGTCAGCGGTCTCTCTCGACTCCCGGTCTCTCTCTGTCGCCACGGACTCCCCCAGGTATCTCTCGCTCCGCACGGTCCCTCTCCCCCCTCCCCTGGTCTCTCATTGGCCCCTGTCTCTCTCTTGCCCCCCGGTCTCTCTCTCTCGCCGGCGGTCTCTCGTCACCCCCCGGTCTCTTGCCCATGGTCTGTCATCACCCCCGGTCTCTCTCTCACCCCCGGTCTCTCTCACCCCCAGTCTCTCTCACGCACCCCCTGTCTCTCTCACCCCCACGGTCTGTCATTGCCCCCAGTCTCTCTAGCCCCCCAGATCGCTGTCATCACCCCCCCAGTCTCTCTCTCGCCTCCTGTCTCTCTCGCTCCCTGTCTGTCATCGCCACCGGTCTCTCTTGCCACCGGTCTCTCACCCCCAGGTCTCTCATCACACCCGGTCTCTCTCGCCCCCAGTTTCTCTCGCCCCCTGTCTTTCTTGTTGCCCCCGGTCTCTCGTCGCCCCGGTCTTTCCCGCAATCCCAGTCTCTCTCGCCCCAATCTGTCTCGCCCCCCGGTCTCTCTCACCCCCAGTCTCTCTCATCACTCCGGGGCTCTCTCATCGCCTGCAGACTGTCTCATCACCCTGGTCTCTCTCGCCCGCAGTCTCTCTCATTGCCCTCGGTCTCTCGTTGCCCCCAGTCTCTCTCTCGCCCCCACAGTTCCTCTCACCCCACACCAGTCGCTCTCGCCCCCGTTCTCTCACGACCCCATGTCTCTCGTCATCGCGGGTATATTGGCCCCAGTCTCTCTTCGCCCCAGGTCTCTCACTCGCCCCCGGTCACTCTTGTCGCTCTCTCTCGCGCGCCCCCGGTGTCTATCGCCCCCGGTCTCTCTTGTTGCCCCCGGTGTCTCGTCACTACCAGTGTGTCGCCCCCTGACACACTCCCTACCAGGCTCTCTCGCCCCCGTTCTGTCTCGTCACCCTTGGTCTCTCTCGCCCCCGGTCTCTCGCAGCCCTGGTCTCTTTCATCCCCTGATCTCTCTCTCCACCGGTCTCTCTCGCCCCCGGTCTCTCGAAACACCCGGTCTCTCTCGCCCCCAGTTTCTCTTGCCCCCAGTCTTTCTTGTTGCCCCCGGTCTCTTGCCCCCGGTCTCTCTCTCGCCCCCACTCTCTCTTGCCCCCAGTCTCTCTCGCCCGGGAGCGAGAGATTGGGGGTGACGAGAGACCAGTGCCGATGAGACGCCGGGAAGGAGAGACCGGGGGCGAGAAAGACAGGGGGCGAGAGAGACTAGTGGCGAGAGAAACCAGGGGATAAAAGCCACTGGGGGTGAGAGACACCGGGGGTGAGAGAGACCCGGGACGTGGCGAGAGAGAGACCGGGGCATGAGAGAGAGTCCTGCGGCAGCGAGAGAGACCAGGGGCAAGAGAGACCGAGTGCGAGAGAGACTGGGGGCAAGAGAGAGAGACCGGGGATGAGACGAACCGGGGGCGAGAGAGACCGGGGGCGAGAGAGAGGGTGACAAGAGAGACGGGAGACGAGTCAGACTGGGACAAGAGAGACTGTGGGAGATAAGAGAGACCGATGGTGACGAGAGAGACCGTGGGCAACGAGAGGTACCGGGGGGGTGATGAGAGAGACCGGGGCCGAGACAGACCGGGGGCGAGAGAGAGATCGGGGGCGAGAGAGACCGGGAGCGACGAAAGAGACCGCGTGCAAGAGAGAGACCGGGGATGAAGTGGGAGACCAGGGGCGATAGAGAGACCAGGGGTGGCAAGAGAGACCGGGGACGAGACGAAACGGGGGCGAGAGAGATCGGGTATGACCAGACCCCGGGAGCAATGATAGACCGGGAGCAATGAGAGAACGGGGGCGAGAGAGACCAGGGGAGATAAGAGAGACCAGGGATGACGAGAGAGACTGTCTCGAGAGAGAGGGGTTGACGAGAGAGACCGGGGCGAGAGACAGACCAGGGGCGAGAGAGAGACTGTGGGCGAAAAGAGACCGGGGGCAAGAGAGACCGGGGGCGAGAGAGAGACCTGGGGGTGAGAGAGAGACTGGAGGCACGAGAGAGAGTACTGGAGTAGCAAGAGACCGTGGTCCAGAGAGACCGGGGACGAGAGAGAGAGACCAGGAGGGTGAGAGAGAGACCGAGGGCGATAGAGAGCGGGAGCCAGAGAGAGACTGGGGGTGAGTGAGAAACCGGGGGCGAGAGGGACCGGGGGTGAGAGAGAGCTGTTCACAAGAGAGACCGGGGCGATTAGACAGACCAGGGGCGAGAGAGAGAGACCGGGGAGGCAAGAGAGAGATCGGGGATGGCGATAGAGATGGAGGGGGAGAGAGACCGGATGAGATAAGAGAGATCGGGATGATGAGAGAGACTGGGGGTGAGAGAGAGGTGTTGACAAGAGAGACCGGGCGTGAGAGAGAGAGAGACGGGGCGAAGAGACACCGGGGACGAGAGAGTCCGGGGGCAGCGAGAGAGACCGGGGACATGACAGACAGGGGACGAGAGAGACTGGAGGGCGAGAGAGACCGGGGGGGGATAAAGACAGGGGGCAAGAGAGACCGGGGGAGATAAGAGAGACCGGGGGTGATGAGGGAGACTGGGGGCGAGAGAGAGGGGTTGACGAGAGAGACCAGGACGACAAGACAGACCAGGGGCGAGAGAAAGAGACAGGGGCGAGAGAGAGACTGGGGCCAGAGAGAGAGAGACCGGGGTTGAGAGAACGACCGGGTGCAAGAAAGACTGGGTCAAGACACCTGGTGCGAGAGACTGCATGTGACAAGAGACCGGGTCAACGAGAGACACGAGACCAGGGATGAGCGAGACTGGGGGCAATAGAGACGGGGGGCGCGAGTGAGACCGGGGGGCGGGAAAGAGACCAGGGGTGGCAAGAGAGACCGGGGGCGAGAAGAACCAGGGCAGAGAGAGATCGGGTGTGACCAGAGCCCAGGAGCAATGACAGACTGGAAGCAATGAGAGATCGGGGGCGAGAGAGACCGGGGGAGATAAAAGAGACCAGGGATGACGAGAGAGACGACTCGAGAGAGAGGGGTTGACGAGAGAGACCGGGGCAAGAGACATACCAGGGGCGAGAGAGAGACCGTGGGTGAAAAGAGACCGGGGGCGAGAGAGACCGGGGGCGGGAGAGAGACCGGGGGAGGCGAGAGAGAGACTGGGGGTGCCAGAGAGAGTCCCGAGGTAGCAAGAGAGACCGAGGTCGAGAGAGACCGGGGATGATAGAGAGACCAGGAGGGTGAGAGAGAGACCGAGGGCGTGAGAGAGAGAACGGGGGGTGCGAGATAGACCGGGGGCGATAGAGAGCGGGGCCAGAGACATACTGGGGGTGAGAGAGAAACCGGGGGCGAGAGGGACCAGGGGTGAGAGAGAGAGAGAGGTTCACAAGAGAGACCGGGGCGACGAGACAGACCGGGGCGAGAGAGAGAGAGACCGGGGACACGACAGGCGGGGGGGGGGTGAGAGAGAGAGAGACTGGAGAGGCAAGAGAGAGATCGGGGGCGGCGATAGAGACCGGGGGCGAGAGAGAGCGGGGGAGATAAGAAAGATCGGGGGTGATGAGAGAGACTGAGGGCGAGAGAGAGGGGTTGACGAGAGAGACAGGGACAACAAGACAGACTGGGGGCGAGAGAGAGAGACGGGGCGAGAGAGAGATCAGGGTCCGAGAGAGAGACCGGGAGGTGGGAGAAAGACCGCGGGTGGCGAGAGAGATCGGGGGAAAGAAAGACCGGGACAAGAGACCTGGTGTGAGAGACTGCGTGTGACGAGAGGCCGGGTCGATGAGAGACTGAGGGTGATGAGACACGAGACCAGGGATGAGTGAGACCGGCGGTGAGAGAAACAGGAGGGTGAGAGAGACCAGTGTTGAGAGAGACTGGCGGCGAGAGAGACCAGGGCCGAGAGAGACCGGGGGCGACATGAGAGACCGGGGGTGGGAGAGAGACCGGGGTCAAGAGAGACCGGGGCCGAGAGGGATCGGGGCGAGAGAGAGATCGGGGTCGAGAGAGACCGGGAGCGACGAAAGAGACCGGTGGCGACGAGAGTGGCTGGGAGTGATGACAGAGACCGGGGAGCGCCAGGGAGACTGGGGGGCGCGAGGGAGACCGGGTGCGAGAGAGACCGGGGGCGAGACACCAAGGGTGACGGGAGACCGGGGACGACAAGAGAGATTGGGGGACAGAGAGAGATTGGGGTGAGAGAGACTGGGGCCGGGAGAGAGACTGGATGTGAGAGAGCGCGGGAGGCGAGAGAGACCGGGGGCAAGAGAGACCTGGGGCGAGAGAGACCGGGGTGGGCGAGAGGGACCGGGGGCAAGAAAGACTGGGGGTGAGAGAAAGGGGGTGACGAGAGGGACTGGTTGGCGATAGACGCTGGGGGCGAGAGAGACTCGCGTTGAGAGAAAGGGGGTGACAAGAGACCGGAGGCGACGAGAGAGACTGTGGGCAATGAGAGATAGCAGGAGGCGACAGGAGAGCAGGGGCGAGACTCCGTGGCGAGAGAGCCCGGGGGCGAGAGAGACTGGGGGACAGAGAGATGGGAGGGCAAGACACCGGGGGTGACGAGAGAGAGGGGGCGACAAGAGAGACCGGGGGCAAGAGAGACCAGGGGGCGAAAGAGAGCGGGGGGCGAGAGAGATCAGGGGCGAGAGAGAACGGGGTGACGAGAGACCGAGGGCAAGGAGAGAGACCAGGGGCAAGAGACCAGGGACGAGAAAGAGCCGGGGGCGAGAGAGACCGGGGTGCCTCAAAGACCAGGGAAGAGAGAGACTGGAGGCGAGAGACACCAGGGGCAAGAGAGACTGGGGGCGAGAGAGACGGGACACACCTGAGAGACCGGGAGCAAGTGAAACGGAGGCGAGAGAGTCCTGGGGTGATGAAAGACACGGGGGGGGGGGTGTGCCAAGAGAAACCGGGAGTGATGAGAGTCCGGGGGGCGAGAGCGACCAAGGGCGAGAGACCGGGGGTGACGAGAGAGACAAGGGGCGACGGGAGAGACCAGAAGCGACAAGAGAGACTCGGGGCGAGAGAGACCAGGGCCAAGAGAGAGAGAGACCGGGGGCGAGAGAGACCGGGGGAGATGAGAGAGACCGAGGGTGACGAGAGGCGATGGGAGAGACGTGGGCCGAGAAAGATCGGGGGTGGGAGAGAGACCGGGGGCGAGAGAGACCGGGGTGAGAGAGACCGGAGGGCAAGAGAGACCGGTGGTTGCGAGAGAGACCGGGAGCGACAAAAGAGACCCGGGGCGACGGGAGACACCGGGGGCGACGGGAGAGACTGGCGGCGACGAGAGTGGCCGGGAGTGACGACAGAGACCGGGGGGGGTGCGCGAGGGAAAACGTGTGATTGAGACCCCAGGGGAGAGAGAGACTGTGGGCGATAGAGACCGGGACGAGACACCAGGGGGTGATGAGAGACCGGTGGTGACATGACAGATTGGGGGAGAGAGAGACCGGGGGTGAGAGAGAACGGGGCCAAGAGAGATCGGAGGAGAGAGAGACCCGGGGCAAAAGAGACCTTTGCGGGTATGAGAGACCGGGGAGAGAGAGACTGGAGGTGAGAGAAAGGGGGTGACGAGAGAGAGACCGGGGGCGAGAGACCAGTAGCGAGAGAGACCGGTGGGGAGGCGAGAGAGACTGGGGGTCGAGAGACCAGGGGATGAAAGAGATCGGGGGCGAGAGAGACTGGAGGTGAGCGACCAGGAGCATGAGATCGGGGGCGAGAGAGACGACGTTACGAAAGAGACCGGGGGCGAGAGAGACAGGGGGCAAGAGAAACGGGGTGACGAGAGAGACCGGGGACGAGAGAGAACGGGGTCGAGAGATACCGGGGGGGGGGGCAAGAGAGACCGGGGGGGTGAGAGACCAGCAGTGAGAGAGACCGGTTGGCAAAATAGGCCGGGGGCGAGAAAGACCGGGAGCGAGAGAGACCGGGGTGGCGAGAGAGAACGGGGTCGAGAGATACCGGGGGGGGGCGGGGGCAAGAGAGACCGGGGGGGGGTGAGAGACCAGCAGTGAGAGAGACCGGTTGGCAAAATAGGCCGGGGGCGAGAAAGACCGGGAGCGAGAGAGACCGGGGTGGCGAGAGACCAGGGCTGACGAGAGACTGGTGGGGGAGAGAGACCGGCAACAGGAGGCACCTGAGGCGACGAGAAAGACCGGTGGCGAGA
The DNA here is from genome assembly GCF_037043375.1 of Chiloscyllium plagiosum. Taxonomy (NCBI): domain Eukaryota; kingdom Metazoa; phylum Chordata; class Chondrichthyes; order Orectolobiformes; family Hemiscylliidae; genus Chiloscyllium; species Chiloscyllium plagiosum. The sequence continues at coordinate 77,104,945 of NW_028270180.1, read as the reverse complement.
GAGACCGGGGGTGAGTGAGAGACCGAGGGCGAAGAGAGACTGGTGGTGAGAGAGACTGGGGATGAGAGAGACCAGGGGTGCCGAGAGACCAGGACCGACGAGAGACCGGTGGGGGATATAGACCGGGGGTGAGAGAGACCGGGGTGCCGAGAGACCAGGGCCGACGAGAGACCTGTGGGGAAAGGGACCGGCGACTAGAGGCACCTGGGGCGACAAGAAAGACTGGGGGCAAGAGAGACCGGGGCGAGAGATCGGGGGCGACAGAGACCGGGGGCGGAAGAGACCGGGAGCGAGAGAGTCTGGGGGCGAGAGACCGGGGGCGAAAGAGACCGGGAGTGAAAGAGACTGATGGGGACAGAAAGGGGGTGACGAGAGAGATCTGGGGCGAGAGACTGGGGGCAAGAGATCGAGGGCGAGAGAGAACGGGGTCGAGGGATACCGGGGGGTGGGAGAGACCAAGGGGTGAGAGAGACCGGGGTGCGGCGAGAGAGACCGGGGGCGAGAGAGACCGGGGCGAGAGACTCCGGGCGTGAGAAAGACCGGAGTGGTGAGACAAAGGGGGTGACGAGAGACAACGGGAGTGAGAGAGTCCAGGAGTGCCGAGAGACCAGGGTCGACGACAGACCGGTGGGGGAGAGATACTGGGGGCGAGAGAGACCAGGGTGGCGAGAGAGAACGGGGGCGAAAGAGACCAGAGGCGAGAGAATGGGCATGATGAGAGACCGGGACCGATTCGAGACCGGGGTGCGATTGATACCGGGTGCGAGAGACACTAGGGGTGAGAGAGACCGGGGGTGTGACGAGATACCGGGACCGAGAGAGAGCAGGGGGCGAGAGAGACCGGGGGTGCCTCAGAGACCAGGGAAGAGAGAGACTGGAGGTGAGAGACACCCGGGTGCGAGAGACACTGGGGGTAAGAGAGACGGGGCACGCCTGAGAGACCGGAAGAGAGTGAGACAAGAGGCATGAGAGCCTGGGGGTGACGAAAGACACGGGGGGGTGCCAAGAGTGACCAGGAGTGAAGAGAGACCGGGGGCGAGAGTGACCACGGGTGAGAGACCGGGGGTGACGAGAGACTGGGGTTGACGGGAGAGACCGGCAGCAGCGAGAGAGACCGGGGACGATGAAAGAGACCAGGGGCAAGAGAGAGAGAGAGAGACCGGGAGTCAGAGAGACCAGGGGAGATGAGAGAGATGGAGGGTGACGAGAGAGACCATGGGCAACGAGAGGTAGCGGGGGGCGACGGGAGAGACGTGGGCCGAGAGAGACTGGGAGCGACAAAAGAGACCGGGGGTGACGGGAGAGACCAGGGGCGACGAGAGAGACTGGCGGCGACGAGAGTGGCCGGAAGTGACGACAGAGACCGGGGGGCGCGAGGGAAAACGTGCGCGTGAGAGACCAGGGGAGAGAGAGACTGTGGGCGAGAGACCGGGGATGAGACACCGGGGTTGACGAGAGACCATGGGCGAAGAGAGAGACCAGGGGCAAGAGAGAGAGAGAGACCGGGAGTGAGAGAGACCAGGGGAGATGAGAGAGATGGAGGGTGAAGAGAGAGACCATGGGCAACGAGAGATAGCGGGGGGCGACGGGAGAGACGTGGGCCGAGAGAGACCGAGGGGCGGAGCGAGAGAGACCAGAGGGCGAGAGAGACTGGGGGGGCAAGAGAGATCGGGGGCAAGTGAGACCCGGGACGAGAGAGACCAGGGCGGGTGAGAGAGACCGGGGGCGACGAGAGAGACTGGCGGCGACGAGAGTGGCCGGAAGTGACGACAGAGACCGGGGGCGGGTGGGAAAACGTGTGCGTGAGAGACCAGGGGAGAGAGAGACTGTGGGCGAGAGACCAGGGATGAGACACCGGGGTTGACAAGAGACCGTGCGCGAAGAGAGAGACTGGGGGAGAGAGAGAGAACGGGGGTGAGAAAGACCAGGCCAAGAGAGACCGGGCAGAGAGAGACTGGGTGCGTGAGAGAGCAGGGGCGAGAGAGATCGGGGGCAAGTGAGACCCGGGGCGAGAGAGACCAGGGTGGGTGAGAGAGACCGGGGGAGAGAGAGACTGGAGGCGAGAGAAAGGGGGTGAAGAGAGAGAGACCGGGGGCGAGAGACCAGTGGCGAGAGAGACCGGGGGGGGCAAGAGAGACTGGGGGTCGAGAGACCAGGGGATGAAAGAGATCGGGGGCGTGAGAGACAGCATTATGAAAGAGATCGCGGGCGAGAGAGACTTGGGGCAAGAGAAACAGGGTGACAAGAGAGACCGGGGACGAGAGAGAACGGGGTTGAGAGATACCTGGGGGGGCGAGAGACACCAGGGGGCGAGAGACCAGAGGCGAGAGACCAAGGACGAGAGAGACTGTTGGAGAAAGAGGCAGGGGGCGAGAGAGACTGGGGGTGAGAGAAAGTGGGTGACAAGTGACCGGCAGTGACGAGAGAGACCGTGGGCAATGAGAGGTAGCAGGGGGCTACAGGAGAGCAGGGGCGAGAGAGACCGAAGGCAAGAGAGACCCGGGGCGAGAGAGACCGTGGGAGAGAGAGTGGGGGCGAGAAAAAGGGGGTGATGAGAGAGACCGGGGTCAAGAGACCGCGTGCGAGAGACCAGGGGCGGGAGAGACTGGGGGACGAAAGAGACCGGGGGGCGAGAGAGACTGGGGGCGAGAGATCGGGGGCGAGAGAGAATGGGGTCAAGGGATACCGGGGGCGTGGGAGAGACTGAGGGGCGAGAGACTGGGTGCGAGAGAGACTTTGGAGAGAGAAAGGGGGTGCCGAGAGAGACCGGGGTCGAGAGAGACCTGGGAGCGAGAGACCGGGGTGAGAGAGCCCGGGGGCGAGAGAGACTGGGGCCGCGAGAGACGGGAGGGCGAGACACCGGGGGTGACGAGAGAGAGGGGGCGACAAGAGAGACAGGGGGCGAGAGAGACCAGGGGGCGATAGACACCGCGGGAGAGAGAGACCGGGGGGGCGAAAGACCTGGGGCCAGTCATCCCGGGGGCGAGAGAGACTGGGAGGCGAAGAGAGACCGGGGGTGAGAGAGACCGTGGGCGGCGAGAGAGACCGGGGGCAAGACAGACCAGGGCGAGAGAGACCTGTGGGGGAAAAGCACCGGTAACGAGAGGCACCTGGGGTGACGAGAATGACTACGGGCAAGAGAGACAGGGGACGAGAGAGCCCGGGGGTGAGAGAGACCGGGGGTGAGTGACAGACCGGGGGTCAAAGAGAGACCAGGGCGAGAGAGACCGGGGGCGGCGACAGAGACTGGGGGAGGCGAGAGACACCGGGGGCAAGAGAGAGCGGGGTGGCGAGAGAAAGAGGGTGACGAGAGACACCGGGGTGAGAGAGACTGGGGGTGCTGAGAGACCGGGGCCGATGAGAGACCGGTGCTGGAGAGACTGGCGACGAGAGGCACCTGGGGCGACGATAAAGACGGGGGGGCGAGAGAGACCGGAGGGGGCGAGAGAGACAATGGGAGAAAGAGACTGGGGGTTCGAGAGAGACTGGTGGCGAGAGAGAGAGGTTGACAAGAGAGACTGTCGGCTACAAGACAGACCAGGACCGAGAGAGAGACCGTGGCGAGAGGGAGACTGGGGGTGAGAGAGAGCGCGGGAGGCGAGAGCTAAACTGTGGGCGGTGAGAGAGACCGGGGCGAGAGACCGGGGGTGACAAGAGACCGGGGGAGACGAGAGACCAGGGGTGATGAGAGACCAGGGAGCATAGGGTAGGAGAGTCTAAAACGGAAGGTACAGGTTTAAGTTGGGAAGAGAAATGAAAAGCAACTTTTTTTCCTGCAGAGGGTAGTGCATCTTTGGAATACGCTGCCAGAGAAACTGGTGGAAGTTGGAACAATTGTAGCATTGAAAAGGCAACTGGGCGGCTATATGAATAGTGGTTTATGGACCAAATGTTGTCAAATGGGATTTGATTATTTTAGAATATTTGGATGGCTTAGAGAGTTGAAGGGTCTGTTTCCCTGTTGTACATCTCAATGAATCATTGATTTAATTCATGAAGTTCTCTTTGTAATCTTTAATTGTTCACCATTATACAAACACTGTCCACTATACACCCAAACTTGATGTCATCCGCAAATTTGCTAAATGTACCTTCTATAATTCTCATCTGAATCATTCATATAAATGACAAGCAAAAATGGACCCAACAATTTTGCCTGTGGATCATCGCTGCTCACAGGCTTCCAGTTCGAAAAACAACCATCCGAGACCACCCTATCTCCTGCCAGTAATCAGATATACACAGAAACACACACACACACTGACATACACAATGAGACATGCATATAAAGACACAGACACAATCATTTCCATAAGACAGAGGTAGGTAAATTTGGATTAAAACAATAATCAAGCGTTACAGTGCGAAGGTGGGAGTTTTGTGTTGAGAAACACACCAGACAGGATCAAACGGCAAATTAGACTTGATGGACCAAATGACCTAATTACAATTTCCATACTGTGTGGCCATAACGGGTCAGGATTATTTTTCCAAGGGTGCAGTAGAAATTAAGTTTGATAAATACTTGAATAATCTGTCAATGAGACTGTAGGATAGGTTTGAGGGGTTGAATGGTCTATGTTTGTTTTTATTTGCAGTTCCCTTGTTCCTGAAAAGAGGAGGTGACTTGCTGTGAGGTTAACACACTTTAAAATGAAAGGGGTCTCTCATTTCCATTTGAGATAAAACAGATCCTTTCTCCTTTGGATTTTGCGATTTATGGCGTTCTCATCTCCCGGGAGCAGTGAAGTCTGGGTCATTTAGGATATTCAAGGCTGACCTTGTCTGACCTTTCGCAATGTTTATTGAGAAAAGACAGGAAAGGTGTGTTCAGCTATAATCAGACCAGCCATGATGTTTCTAAATTGAGCAGCAGGCTGAAGGGGCCGAATGACCAACTGCTGCTCCTATCTCATATGTTATTCTGTCTATTCACTCCTCGAGGCTGCTGCAGAGGGAGAGAAAGATCCCATTCATCCAGTCAGCATTGTGACAATGCAGCAGGGGGAGGAAATAATGCACCTCCATGGGCTTTCTTAGGAATAGACTGAAATATTCGTGACATTTCGGTAAATAACACAGCACAGGAGGATGCCATATAACCTTCCCAGGCTGTTACACAGGAGCAGGGACCCGTGAGGTAGCGTCAGGAAATGCAAAGTAGAGATCATTACTCATTTTGTATTTGGAAAGCTGTAACTAGTGGAATTCTTCCGGGATCTGTGCAAGGTCATCAACAAATTACAATCCATACCAATGAATTGGATGAAAGGGATGGAGCTCAGTTTGCTCATGCACCTGGATAGTCTTTCAATAACATGTCAAATGGAGATAGAGTGGCTGCAATGGCATACAGACGGAGGACGGAAGAGCGTCTGCAATAAGATAACGATGGGGAAGGGCAGATCATCTGCAATGGGATAGAGACAGGGGAGTGCAGAGCGTCTGCAAGGAGATACAGAACATGGGAGGGCAGACCGTCTGTAATGGGCTACAGAGAGGGGAAGAGCAGAGTCTCTGCAATGAGATACAGCCAGGGGAGTGTCGGGCGTCTGAAGTGGAATACAGACAGAGCGAGGGCATAGTGTCTGCAATGGGATGCAGACAGAGGGACTGCAGGGCGGCTGCAATGGGTACAGACAGAGGGAGAGCAGAGCGTCTGCTTTGAGATACAGAGAGGGGAGGGCATAGATTCTGCAATAGGATACACACAAAGGGAGGTCAGAGAGTCTGCAATGGGATACAGACTGGGGAAGGTCAGAGCTTCAAACAATGGCATACAGACAGAGGACAGTTCTGAGCAAACCTTCACCAGAAAAAAAAAACAGTACTATATGATGGGAATTTACTGTTTGGGAAAAGACAAAACAGCAGAAAATTATTTAAATGCACGGAGAATGCAGAACTGTGTGGTACCGAGGGATTTGTGTGTTCTGGCACATGACTCACATCAAATTACTCAGAAGATGCAGCAAATGATTTGGAAGGTAAATGGAATGATTCCGTTTCGTGCGGGGGGTGGGGGGGTGTTAGGTATGATCTTAGCGATGGTTTTCTGCTTCAGTACAGGGCATTGCTGAGATCACATCTGGTGTATTATGTGTAGTTATAATTGCCTAAACTGAAACAAAAACACAATTGCTTTCGAAACTTTTCAAAGTGTTTTTTCTCTTTACTCATTCTTGGGTTGAAGGCATTACATTATGAAGAATTAACAGCTCGGCCCGAGAATGGGGGTTGTTGTATTGACCATATAAGATCTTGAGAAGAGTGTAGTTGGTGAATTCCGGATGGATATGTCTTCTTGTGTGGGCGAATAAAACTTTGGAAATAATTTCAGAATAAGTCAGTTTCAAAGGAAAGATCATTGGACTGAAAAATTGAACTCTAATTTCTCTGCATACATGCTGCAAGACAAGCTGAGCTTTTCCAGTAATTATTGTATTTGTTTAAGAATGCAACATATTCATCTTAACACAGATATTATGAAGACATGAAACGCTTATTTTTTACATTATCCAGCACATATTAACAGATCTTCAAAACAAGTTGGGCCATCTATTGTTCATGAATTGCTTCTGAGTACGACAACAGCAATAATGCACTGACCTGGAGTCAAGAATGTGATGGAGTCATATAGTTCGGACAATGTTCAAGGAGAGCTCACATGGTACAGTTTGGGGTTTGATAACGTTATTGATTTAACTTAGAGATGGAAAAATGTAGCCTATCTGTGAAGGAACAGTCTATTGCTGCCTTTCTGTTTCCCTGTTGCTCATCACAGCAACGTGTGGGAGTGAAAAAAAAGTCGTCTTTCCCACTCATGGAGGATTCCTGATGAAGATTCATTTGATCTCCCCACTGACTGAAGCAAAGCAATTCAGCCAAATCCAACTATTTCAGAAGAAATCCCATTGTCACAAGGTTGTGCGAGCAGAATAACTTCAGAAGTAATTATTCAGACTCGATAGTGAGGATGACAGACAAGAAATTCTGTGTCTGCAAATGGGAATCTGGGATGGTGTCTAGCCTCCCACGTGCCAGGGTCCAGGATGTCACAGAGCGGCTGTAGAACGTTCTCACCGGGGTGGGGGAGAAGCCAGAAGTCATTGTGCACATTAATACAAATGATGCAGGTAGAAATAGTCTTGAGGTCCAGAGTGACTATAGAGAGCTAAGAAAAGGGTAAAAGACAGGACCATGACAGTGGTCATATCCGGTTTACTTCCAGTGCTCCGTGCTCGTGAGGGTGAGAACAGGAGGATATGGCAGATGAATGGGTGGCTGAAGAATTGGTGCAGGGGGCAGAGATTTAGATTTTTGGATCACTAGGATCTTTTGTGGGGCAGAGGTGATCTTTTTGGGAAGCACGGGTTGTACCTGAACTGGTAGGGGACCAATATCCTGGCAGGCAGATTTGCTCGTGCTGCAAGGGAGGGTTGGCCGTGAAGATTAGGGTGAAACCAAAGACATTACTTCAGTATATTAAAGTTAAAGGAATAACAAAATGAGAATATGACCCCTCAAGGTCCAAACTGGACATGCATGTCTGGAACCGTAGGAGATTTGGGAGATTCTCAATGAATATTTATCCTCTGTCGATACCGTGGAGAAATACATGAATTCTTGGGAGCTGAATAAAGGTCGTGGTGTTAATTTGGGGTGTGTTAATATCACAGGAGAAGACGTGTTGGATGATTTAGAATGTAAGAAGGTGGATAAATCTCCTGATCCTAAACAGATGTATCCAAGAGGTTGAAACCGCCTAACCTGCAATCTTCTTCCTGACCTCTCCGCCCCCACCCCAGTCTGACCTATCACCCTCACCTTGACCTCTTTCCACCTATCGCATTTCCGACGCCCCGACCCAAGTCCCTCCTCCCTACCTTTTATCTTAGCCTGCTGGACAAACTTTCCTCATTTCTGAAGAAGGGCGTATGCCGGAAACGTCGATTCTCCTGTTTCCTGGATGCTGCCTGACCTGCTGAGCTTTTCCAGCAACACACTTTCTGCAGATGTATCCAAGAACATTACAAGAGGCTACAGAAGAATCTACGGGTCCTGGTTGATATTTTTGCATAATCGTTAGCCACAGGTTAGGTTCCAGAAGGTTGGAGGGTAGCAAATGCTGTGCCATTATTCAGAAAGGGAAGCAAAGAAAAATCCGGGAACTATAGGCCAGGAAGTCCCTACAAACAGTTCCGCCCCCCCCCCCCCCCCAGTCCCATTCCCCTACCCTATATTAAACCCTGACGAAGGGCACATAACACTATGGGTAACTGAGCATGGCCAATTCATTTAAACTGTACATCCTTGGATTGTGGGAGGAAAATCAAGCACCCAGAGGAAACCCACACAAACACAGGGAGAATGTGCAAACTCCACACAGACAGTCTCCCGAAGCTGGAATCAAGCCCAGATCCATGGGACTACGAGGCAGCAGTGAGCCACCATGCCACACTTGCTTGTTGTTAACACAGTTCAGAGACACAGGTACAAACTCTACTTTGCCCTTCACCCATGATGCAAGATCCAATAAAACATACCATGGATAGTTTACTCTCCACTGAAAATATCATAATATTGTTATTTATTATTGATTGTTATTACTAATTTTAATAATTAACATTTATTGTTGTTTGTAGACTGAACAGATTACATGGTTTTGTGAGTGGGAGATCACGCCTCACAAATTTGTTTGAGTTCATTGATGAAGAGACCAGTAATGTTGATGAGGCAGGGTGGTAGATGTAGTCTGTATGGTTTTCAATAAAGCCTTTGACAAGGTTACCATTGATAGGTTGTTCTGGAAGGTTGGAATCGCATGGAATCCAGAGGTAGCTGGCAAATTGGATACACAATTGGCTTGATGGTAGTAAGCAGAGCGTAATAGTGTAAGGATGCTCTTGGACTGGAGGACTGAGACACATGACGTTCCTCTGGGGTCAGTGCTGGGTCGATTGCTGTTTATTATCTATGTCAATGATATTCTTGAGAATGTACAAGGTATGATTAGTAAATTTGAAGATTGCACTAAAATAGGTGGTATCGTGGACAGTGAGGAAGCATATCAGAAATTGCAGCACGATCTTGATCAACTGGAGAAGTTAGGTCAAGGTAGGGGTTTCATGGTGAATGGGAGGGCCTTCAGGAGTTCAGTTGAGCAGAGGAACCATGAAGTTCAGGTACACCGTTCTCTGAAATTGGAGTCACAGATGGACATGGCAGTGAAGAAGGCTTTTGGCACACTGGCATTCATCGGTCAGGATATGGAGTAGAAAATTGGGATTAAATGTTGCAGTTATACAGGATGTTGGTTAGGCTGCAGTTGTAGTGTTGTGTTCAGTTTTGGCCACATTGCGACCAGAAGGATATTTTTAAATTGTGATGTGTGCAGACGGAATTTGCAAAGATTTTGCCAGGACTCAACAGTGTGACTTATAGGGAAAGGTAGGACAAGCGAGAACTTTTTTCTTTCGAGCGTAGTAGACTCAGCGGGATCCAACAGAAGTGCACAAGATTATGACAGGCATGGATAGGGTGAATGGACTCAGCCTATTTTCCCAGTTTTGTGGAATTCAGGACGAGAGGGCACCAGCTTAAGGTGAGAGGAGAAAGCATAATGGAAAACTGATGGAAACTGTTTTACACAGTGAGTGGTACGCAAAGGGAATGATTTGCCAGCGGAAGTGTTGAAGAATTTATATTAACAATATTTAAATATTTGGACAAGTACATGGACAGGAAAGGGAGAGAAGTCTATGGTCCAAGTGCTGGGAAATGGGGTTAGTGTGGATGGACATTTGGGTCAGCATGGACCCGTTTGGGCCAAAGGGCCTCTCTCAATGCTGTAGGGCTTGATGACTCTATAAATAGAACACCATTTATGTCAAACTCTCGTTTTCACTTTGGTCATAGGTTCGAATAATTTTTGGACACATTTCTTTCAAGTTAACTTTGCAGATATTTTGCTTTTCAGTTTGTTATCAAACGTGTGTGTGTGTGTGTCTGTGTATGTGTTCCACAGTATTTTTCAAAGGGAAATATCAATGTACATATTTGCAAATCCTCTCGTCATTCTTGTTTCCATCATAGTTTGAGGAATTTTGCTTTTTTCATAAACGTGTTGTTTTAGCAGATTAAAGAAATCTATCTGACTTGTTCCAACACTGACCCTGACGCACTCTGAGAACTATATCCTTGGCCACATCACCATACTAGTTATATTTTCTTTGTGGAGGAGTTGGACGAGAAAAGGAAACCGCGATCCAAAAGCACACGAAATTATTGACTCAGTGAGCCTAACGTCAGTGCAGGGGAGTTTGTTGGAGGGGATTCTGAGGAATAGAACATCTATCCATTTAGAAATACAATGACTGATTAGGGATAGTCAACATGGCTTTGTGTGATGAAAATCATGTCTCATTGATTTGTTTGAGTATTTTGAAGAGGTGACAAAAAGACTGAAGAAGGCACTGTTGTATATATTGTTTAAACGTCAGCAAGGTGTTTAATAAGGTTCACCATCAGAGACAGGTTACTAAGGTTAGGTCACAAGGAATCCATGGAAAGCTAACCAATTGGATACAAAATTGTCCTAAAGGTAACAGATTATTTTCCAGACTGGAGTCCTGTCGCCTACGGTGTGCGAAAAGAATCAGTGCTGAGCTCACTGCTTTTCATCATGGATATTAAAGACTTAGTTGGGAATATCGGAGGCATGGTTAGTAAGTTTACACATAACATCAAAATCGTGGTGCAGTAGACAGTGAAGAATGTTATCTCAGAGTAAAACGGCGCCGTTGACCACAAAGGGCCAAGGACTGGCAGATAAAGTTTTATTTAGATATTTGTGAGGTTTTGCATTGTGGGAAATTAAAGCAGGGTCGTGCCCTGGGGAATGTTGCTGAACAAAGTGACCTACGGGTGCAGGTTCATAGTTCCTTCAATGTGGAGTGACAGGTAGACATGTTGGTGAACAATGCAGTTGGCATGCTTGCCTGAATCGGTCAGAATATTGTGTATAGAAGTTGGGGTGGCATGTTGCGCTTGCACAGGGACGCTTGGGAGGCCACATTAAGAATACTGCGTACAATTTGGTTGAATCTGCTCAAGGATTGATGTTGTTACGTTTGAGAGGGTGCAGAAAAGATTTACAATGGTTTTCTGGAACCTGAAGGTTTCATCGACAGGGAGAGGATGAACAGGTTGGCGCTTTTTCCGCTGGACTGTCGGATGCTGAGGGGTGACATGAAAGTGGTTTATAAAATCATATAGGGTATGGATAGCCTGAATGGCAAAGGCCTTTCCCCCAGGGTCGGGAGTCCACAAGTAGAGTCATAGGTTGAAGGTAACGGGGAAAAGATTTACAAGGGACATTAGGGGTAACTTTTTTCATGCAGAGGGTGGTGTATGTACGGAAAGTACTGTAGGAGAAAGTGGTGGAAGCAGGAAAAATTACATGTTTAAATGTATCTGGACAGGTACATCAATAGGAATGGTTCAGAGCGATATGAGCTAAATGCTGGCACGTGGGACTAGATCACATTGTGATACCTGGCCAGCACGGACAAGTTGGAATAAAAGATCTGTTTCCACGCTGTATGACACTGTGATTGAATAAGAGGGATGAGGAAAAATTCTAAAACGGGCCCTTCAAGTGAAAATTCTCTTCCCCAGACGTTTGAGGTGCCTCTCTGATTACACGAGTTCAAAGCTGAGTTAGTTAAATATTTGACAGAGACGTGAGTCTCGGATAATGGGTTACAGACATAAAAGTGGGGCTGACAACACAACCTGATTAGCCACAATCTTAGTGACTGGTGGAAAAAGCTCGAAGTATCTCATGACCCACTCCTGCTCCTCAGTCCCACGTTTCTGTGTTCCATTCAGCCCCTAAAACCTGCTAGACAGGACCAGTTGGAGACCACTTGCTGCTATAAGCTGGTGCATAGAAACAGAGGCTACCATTCAGTCCCTTAATACTGTCACATACAGTTTGGGGTGATTTGGAAAATGTAATTGGAAATCCCAGGATGATTATGGAGGAGAACTCTAATCTCTCCTTACAGAGCTTCCCCTCTCTGCAACTTGTGTGTCATTTATTGGTCATGTTGCAGACCCAGATTCATTGTGAATACAGCCCCCATACCTCACCCAGAGATGGCTCACAAAATTCTCTGGTCTCCCAAGCTAAAACATTCAAACATACCTTCCAGGAAAATAACACCCACTAACTTTCCAATTACAAAATGTGAGAACATTAGAAACAAGAGCATGTTATTCATCCCCCAAGACTGCCTTGCCCTTCACTAAGATCGTGGCTGATCTGCTCTTCGTCTCAAATCATGTTTAAAGTCCAAATCATTATAACTCTCAACTCTCTGACAGGTCAAAATCCATTTCCAGCCTCTACAAACACTTCCATCGAACACAGAACATTGAATTGTACAGCACAGTAGAGACTCTAGACCTTCGATGTTGTGCCACCCGTTTATCCTACTCTAAGATCAGACTCACCTACATTCTTACGTGCACTTTTTTCCATGTGCCTATCCAAGATTCCCCCTAGTTTCCTTCACGTACTTGACTCTACACCCACTACGGTCTGTGTGAAAAAACCTACTGCTGACATCTCCCATAAACCTTCCTTTAATTACCTTAAAATTATGACCCCTGGTGATAGACATTTCTTCCCTGGTGAAACGTCTCTGGCTATTCACTCTCTCTTTGCCTCTCATCACCTTTTGCACCTCTATCAAGTTATCTCTCATTCTTCTTAACGCAAATGAGAAAAAAACCCTAACTCCCCCAATCTTTCTTCATAAGACCTGCCCTCCAGTCCTGGCAGCATTCTGTTAAATTTACTCTGCAACCTTTCTAAAGCTTCCTCATCCTTCCTATAATGGGGTGACACGAAGTGAACAAAATACTCCAAGTGCAGTCTAACTAGGGCTCTACAGAGCTGCAGCATAACCACACGGCTCTTAAAGTCAATCGCCATTATAATGAGAGCCAACACAGCATTCGCCTCCTTATTAACGCGATCAATGTAGGTTCTGGATTAGTGGTGTTGGAAGAGCACAGCAGTTCAGGCAGCATCCGAGGAGCAGCAGCAAAATCGAAGTTTCGGGCAAAAGCCCTTCATCAGGAATAAAGGCAGTGAGCCTGAAGCGTGGAGAGATAAGCTCGAGGAGGGTAGGGGTGGGCAGAGAGTAGCATAGAGTACAAAGGGTGAGTGGGGGAGAAGATGAAGGTGATAGGTCAGGGAGGAGAGGGTGGAGTGGATAGGTGGAAAAGGAGCTAGGCGGGTCGGACAAGTCCGGACAAGTAATGGGGACAGTGCTGAGCTGGAAGTCTGAAACTAGGATGAGGTGGGAGAAGGGGAAATGAGAAAGATGTTGAACTCCACTTTGATGCCCTGGGGTTGAAGTGTTCTGAGGCGGAAGATGAGGCGTTCTTCCTCCAGGCGTCTGGTGGTGAGGGAGCGGCGGTGAAGGAGGCCCAGGACCTCCATGTCCTCGGCAGAATAGGAGGGGGAGTTGAAATGTTGGGCCACAGGGCGGAGTGGTTGATTGGTGCGGGTGTCCCAGAGATGTTTCCTAAAGCGCTCTGCTCGGAGGCGCTCAGTCTCCCCAATGTAGACGAGACCGCATCGGGAGCAACGTATACAATAAATAATATTAGTGGATGTGTAAGTAAAACTCTGATGGATGTGGAAGGCTCCTTTAGGGCCTTTGATAGAGGTGAGGGAGGCGGTGTAGGCGCAGGTTTTACAGTTCCTGCGGTGGCAGGGGAAAGTGCCATGTTGGGAGGGTGAGTTGTAGGGGGGAGTGGACCTGACAAGCCACCTACAACTCACCCTCCCATCCTGGCACTTGCCCCTGCCACCGCAGGAACTGTAAAACCTGCGCCTACACCGCCTCCCTCACCTCTATCCAAGGACCCAGAGGAGCCTTCCACATTCATCAAAGTTTTACTTACACATCCACTAATATCATTTATTGTATATGTTGCTCCCTATGCGGTCTCATCTACATTGGGGAGACTGGGCGCCTCCTAGCAGAGCGCTTTAGGGAACATCTCTGGGACACCCGCACCAATCAACCACTCCGCCCTGTGGCCCAACATTTCAACTCCCCCTCCTATTCTGCCGAGGACATGGAGGTCCTGGGCCTCCTTCACCGCCGCTCCCTCACCACCAGACGCCTGGAGGAAGAACGCCTCATCTTCCACCTCGGAACACTTCAACCCCAGGGCATCAATGTGGACTTCAACAGCTTCCTCATTTCCCCTTCCCCCATCTCATCCTAGTTTCAAACTTCCAGCTCAGCACTGTCCCCGTTACTTTTCTGGACTTGTCCGACCTGCCTAGCTCCTTTTCCACCTATCCACTCCACCCTCTCCTCCCTGACCTCTCACCTTCATCTCCTCCCCCACTCACCCATTGTACTCTATGCTACTCTCTCCCCACCCCCACCTTGCTCTAGCTTATCTCTCCACGCTTCAGGCTCACTGCCTTTATTCCTGATGAAGGGCTTTTGCCCGAAACGTCGATTTTGCGGCTGCTCCTCGGATGCTGCCTGAACTGCTGTGTTCTTCCAACACCACTAATCCAGAATCTGGTCTCCAGGGTCTGCAGTCATTGTTTTTACCTATCAATTTAGGTAGCAACTTTGAGGTATCTATGGACATGGAAGCCAAAATGCCTCTGTTCTTCCACACTGCCAAGAATCCTGCCTATAACCTTATATTCTGCAAATTTGAGCTTTCAAAGGGAATTACTTCACGCCTTTCAAGCTTGAATTCCATCTGCCACTTCTTAGCCCAGCTCCGCATTATCTCAATGTCCTGTTGCAACCTACAAAAGCCCTGCAAACACCCATGTACCACTTCAGAAATCTTCGTGTCATCGGCAAACTTTCTAACCCACTCTTCCACTTCCTCATCCAAGTCAGGTATAAAAATCACAAAGAGAAGAGGTCCCAGAACTGAGCCCTTCGGGACACCACTGGTCCCTTTCAGTGATCTAGATCCCCTAACCCTCTGTGTAAGAGAATTCCTGACATTCACTACCCTCTGTATAAAGAAAACTTTCTCTGCTTCTACACCATGACCTATTGATATGAACAAAAGAGGGAACACGAGTGATTAGACAGAGAGACTGGCCCTGTACTCAAGGCAATATTAGACTGAGGTTGATATCAAGGAGTCTGAAGAAAATCGTAGTTAATGAGAATTAATTATGAACTCTATGCTGTTTGAAATCATTCACAGCACAAGGGAAGATGTTTACCATCAGTGGACAGCAATCATCTCAGCCGTGGGGCATCACTGCAAGAGATTCTCAGGGTAGCTCCCTCAGCCCAGACATCCCCAATTTGTCATCATAGAAGCCATACAGCGTGGAAAGAGGCCATTCAGCCCATTGAGTCCAAACTGAGCAGAATTGCGGATCTTCACTGACGTTTACATATTTTTCAGAACAACCTTCCTCAGATCTTGAACATTCTGTGTCTATGTGCAACAAGAACTGGACACCATTCAAGATCGTGCTGCGAAAGTCTGGGTAACACTCATGTCACAGTACTGCTAGACACTGTAAACTGGATGATTTTCAGTAAAGGTGCAGTTCATTCGGCACATCAATCTGTGTTCACAAGAATATGTGGAAGTCTGCAACCCAACAAAAACTTTGGACAAGATGCGTGATAGCTCATTCAGTCCCTCCTGCCAAATACACAGTAAGAGAAGGAATCTGCTCACTCCCTCACTCACACGTGATCAGAAAGAGAGTGTTTTGCACTTGGAGTTACTTACTGAGGGACAGAAAGTGATCATTCAGCTTCCTCAATTCACTAACCCAGGAACAGGAAGGTGTCAGAGGTGCTCCAACTTGACAAACAAACGGAGCAAGGACTAAACAGAGAGACTGCGCCATCTTGTTCCTCGTGGCTTAATTATTCATAGTACATATGTGTAACTTTAACATGGTTTTCTGGCAGTCGGAATGAAGCCAACGTTTTTTAACCATTCACCAAGGTGTCTTGCATCTCCAAGATAGTATACCCATGGTCTCTATGGAGGTCAGACGGTGGTGCGGAATTGTTAACTCTTTCAGAATGATGGTATTGTGACTGCTGACAGGATTGTGTCCAAAGTGACATTCAATTCAGTTTCACATATTAACTGTGCATTAAAGCGTCAAAGTTCATTCAGAGCCTGTATCCCTCTGTCAATAGACATGAGGGTTCTTCACAGGCATGTAAACTGGCGGGAGAAAATCGTCCAGTTAAAAATACGGAATTTCCCCTATTTATTTGTTTGGGATGTAATGAGTATTCGTCTTTAGCCATCAAGTTTCAACTTATTATTCTCTCACAATGCTACAGATTAAACACAGAAATGCCCTCTCTTCTCATGGTGCCATCATGCCAGGGTTTAGTCCGTTGAAACTCCTTTGCATTGTCTTGGTGACAAAGACATCATTATTAATAAAGCTGACCAAATGTGTACACAATGCAATAAAATACTCTCTCAACAAAACACACCATTAGGAAAGATATACTAACTCTGGTCCTTCAATCGTTTTGTACGAAGAGCCACATATCATTTACTTTCAGCCCCATATGAATTCTGTTAGTGATTTATAACCAAGGACATTCAGGTCCTTTTCAACAACAGAACTTCCCAACCTCTCACCATTTAATAAATATAAATGAGAATCACAATATTTGCTGTACCCTTCTGAATCATTTTATACCAAGAGAACAGTTATTTCCCTAGCACTGATCCTTCCACCCAGAGGAAAAAACACTACTCTCTTCATTTTGCCCATTATCCAATTTTTGGTCCATTTGGTGTATTCCACCACCACCTACCCATGGACTCTGGCATTCCCCACTCACCAGTATTCAACCGTGTCAAACTTTTTGTGAAACTTCAAATACGTTACTCCCACTGATTCTCAATTGTCGATCTCACAACGGACAATCTACACCAACTCCAGCATTTTTTATCAGAGATAATTTCCCTTTCCTGAATCGAGGCTGACTCTACCAAATCATATCATTATTCTCGAAATGTCTAGTTGTCACGTTCCTGTAAAATGTTACAATGTGTTTCTCACAGCTGATGTAAAGCTATTTATTTTCCTGCTTGCCCTCTCCATCCTGTTTTAAATATTTAGTTAAAAATCACGCAACACCAGGTCATAGTCCAACAAGTTTAATTGGAAGCACACTAGCTTTCGGAGCGTCGCTCCTTCATCGGGTGGTTGTGGAGGGCTCAATCCTAACACACAGAATTTTTAGAAAAAATGTACGGTGTGATGGAACTGAAATTATACATTGAAAAATTGGTTGTCTGTTAAGCCTTTCATCTGTTAGAATACCGTGATAGTTTCACTTCTTTCATGCGTAAATCACGAAACACTTTTCTCGGGTTTGCTGTTATCAATGGTGAAAGCTAGACAATGCGTTGACGGTTTTGGCCCCCTGTGTTCCCTTTCTATGCCATGATGTTTAGGGGGTAACCATAGCTTGGGTGTCTCTGAATGGACACAGCAGCTGATAACACAAATCCGAAAAATGCGTCCATAGAAACTCTCTTTACTCTGTAATGACAGGAGCAAGTCAAATCCCCACACACACGGTGCACCCATTTTGTGTTGAAAAAGTTTCTCTTCTTTGTGGAAAAAAGCTGTTACATCTCTGTACAGTCCCACACTCACAGTTCCTCTCTCCAAAGAAGCAGTTGACAATGTAACATTACCTTTCTCTGTATCGCAGCAACTATAATGGCAGCACTTGTATTGCAGATGGAGTGGATCACCACACTTAGAAAAGAAGGGCAGAGGGAATATAACTCAATTTAAACAGGGACACATCAAAATTAACATGATATTCAGGAATATGGGAAATCGGGAAATTTTAGAAGAAGCTCCCATTTTATTTTCCTTCTGGTTCAACATCAGCAGTCCCTTTGTTCGCTTTTCATTTCTGTCACTCTCTCTCTTTCTCTCTCTCTCCGGACATTTCGCCATCCATTCAACTAATCTCCCCATCACTCATCCGGCCATCCCTGATAGAAATAATGTTATTTCCCAATTACTTTCAGTTGTGATGTAGAGTCACTAGATTTGACACTTTATCTGTTTTTCTCCTGACAGACGCTGCCATAATTGCTGAGATTCTCCAACATTTTCAGACACTGGAGAATTTTATTTCAGATCTCCCTCATTTACAGTTCCTTAGTTTATTTCACCTTTGATGTTGTTGTTTCACAGAATGTCAGTATCACTGGCAAGGGCAGCATGTGTCATCCATCACTAATTGTTGTTGACTGCGAGACCATTTGTCAAGACAATATGGATCTGTTCTTTTTTTGTCACACGCAGTTTCTTTATCAAAGGCTATCAGTGAAATAATAAAATTAACCCTGATTGTTTATGGTTGCCGTTTATAAAATGAGGTTTCATTCCAACTGTTCCGATTCAAAATTAAGTTCTAACGGCTGTGGTAGGATTTGAAACAATGTTTTTAAAGTCATAACTTGTGCCTGTGAATTGCATCTGAATTGCACGGCCAATGACATTATTACTCTGATATGAGGTACCTATTATAAAATAACTGGAGAGACAAGAAAAAATTTGTCGTCAAAATATTTGTAACTGGAAGAGTGGTCAGAAAAGAACTGGAGCCGTAAGATATGAAGTTATGAAGGAGGCAGATGATGGCTAATTCAACAACAGCACTGAGGTAGAGTTGGAGACTGGGGATTTTATAAAGGTCGGTGTAGGCAGTTTTGATGACAAAGATAATACAGAGACATAAAACAGTTCAGGGCAAAAAGGAGACTGAAGATAACAGATTATGCATTTTTAAAATAAAAATAGAAGAAATGGCAATAACCTTCACCATCGTTTATAGAATGGGCAGAGATTGGCTTACCAGGAACACCGATAATAGCGAGGATGGGAAGGTACCCAACTTGAATAATCCTCAGTACGGCGTCTATCCGCAACTCTAATCATGCCCAGTCCTGAGAAAGCCAGTAAAGACTCGCAGATAAACTCCTGTCCATTGTTGGAACATTCCAGTCAAAAACATTCAGATTCTGATCCATTTTTGGAACATTCCAGTTGAATATTCTCAGATTCTGATCCAATGTTGTAACATTCCAGTGTAATGTTCTCAGATTCTGATCCATTGTTGGAACATTCCATTCTATTGTTCTAAGATTGTCTTCCACTCCCTTTCTCTGTAGCTGCTGATCCCAATCAACTTGAGGATAACTCTGCCGCTGATGCTATGAGATAACAGGTTGAAGAAAGCCTCTTATTAATAGAAGAGAAAGCCTTCAGGGACACAGTTAGGATCCATGGAGACTGACATCAATCACAGTCACCGAACAAACCGCTCAATTTAACCCCTTTCACAAAAACCCTGACAAATAACAATAATACTTGGTCTTCATGAGATGTTGGCATCACTGACTATCGGGCTAATTGAACGTCACGAATTGTAAAGTTAGAGGTGAGGAAGAGAGATGATGCTTTCTCTTCACTGGCTCAGAGATTCTCCTCTCTTTTGGCAGGGTAGGAATTGATGGGCTCCTGAGGCTGTGTCTGATTACCAGGCCTGCTGCATCCTTTGGCGTTATTTATTTCTATTTAACTTTGACATTTATCTTACCGACATTGCATGGCTTAGGTGGGGTTAGGCATTTTTGAGAGACCTACTTCAGTTGTATAGACGGTGTAGATACAGTCCATTCCTCGTTGTCCTTGCAGCCGCGGCCTGGTCCTGTAGAGTGATGGTCAAACTCTCACGTAACCAGGAATCTTAGTTTTAGGTTTCACCAGTTATTGCCGGGGTCTCAGAAGCGGTGGAAGGCAGTAAATCTCTCCCAGCTGCTACACACTCTGAGATTTCTCTCAGAATTGGCTTTTGATGTTCATTCCTCCTGGATTGAAGAACTGCTTGTCAGACAATATATTTTCTGCACTGATTTTTGGAAAAGTGTGAGTTTCTAGGATGTTACCATATCAGAGCAGATACTGTTTAGTAATTAAATAACCTATTAATCTGTTAGGTTTTCCAATAAATTAAGTTATTCCAAGTTTCTCTTTCTTTGTTTTTTTTGTCTACAGTGTTTGAATAAATTGCGTTTTGCTTAATGTCAAACGTTTTGACCAAACGAATTGCACTTGAAACACAGCGCCTCACAATTACTTTTAAAATAAGAAAATGTTCAGGTCGATACGACCTTCGTCATATATTATGAGATGCGTCTGTTCTGGTCCATAACAAGAAGGACAGATATTCACGTTTATAATTGGATAATTATTTAATGACCAATAAATTTCTGGAACACGGGCTTTGACAGCGGAATGCGCCGAACTGGATGAGTGATAACTCTATCAGGAATTATATTAGATACACAACCCACACCACAGTTCCAGCCCAGGTATAAGATCAGATGAGATATCTGCTCAGCACGGAGTACTGTGCAGACCAGGCTCGGTACAACTCAGCAATCTGTCCAGGATGGAATACTGTGCAGGTGTCAGTAATCCACTAGCTATCTGTCCAACATGGGGAGCAGTACAGAACACACCGGTGTATTGATTAAGAAGCCTGGACAAAACGGTCTGTCCAGCATGGGTGACATGTAGCCCACACCAGGGTCTTCCTCTATAAACGCGGACACAGTATCACGTTCAGCGTGGGGAGCTGTATTGTGAATAGCAGTGAATTCATCTGTTACCCTCCCACCATGCAGAACTGTGTGCACCACCCCAGTGCATTGTTCAGTAACACTGTGTTAGATCCCTGCCCAGTGTGGAAAAACTAGCAGCCCATGCTGGAAGTGAGAGGATATGCAGCTCCCGTCTATTTACAGCTCCATACCTCCGTTGCGCAATGACAAGGGGTGTTGTGGGTGTGTAAATCACTGGCAGAGAGTGATGACAAAGGAATCAGTTAAAATACCTACAAACAAAATCATTATGTGAAAAAGAGAAAGAGAGATTGAGAGACGACTTCATGGAAGATCACAGGTTTAAGAATGCTGAAATGAAGATATTTTGAGAGCATCCTACAACATGAGCCAGTAATCTCAGGAATGATGGGTGAATGGGACATTGGTTTCAGTTCAGATAATGGAGAATTTTGGATAAGCATTTGTTCTGCAGCTTTGTAACTGGGAGTGAGGTCAGCAGAGTGTATGACTCATTAGGCTGAATCGAACAATAGTTTGTCTCAGTGCCATTTTCATTGAGTGTGACTGAGGGATTGTCTGTACGAGGCTGAGCTAGTTTCCTGGTGCTATCTTATGGAACTCATCTCATTAACTACCCGCCCCACCCCATGGTGTCCCTCTAATTCAATGGTGCTCCCTCTACTGCATGCAGTACTCTCTGTCTCTCTCCCCCCGCCCCTCATCTTTGCAATACCCGCACACGGCGATAGAATGTTCTGGAGAATGCCAATTATGGAATATACAAGACAACGTTCCAAGTAATTCCAATTTTCAGAAAAATGTCAATGCCCCAGTATGTAGTGCGTAAGGTGAAGGAGTAGATATGTATGTTTTTAAAATCACATACTATTCAAATCCATCATGAGACCATTCAAACATTTAAACGTTCTCTAGGATTAATAATATCGGGGGTGATCTGATTGTGCCCTGAGCTCCATGTTAGAAGAGCTTCAGACCTTGAGTTTTTGTCACTGACCAGATGACACTCAAGAACTTTTACCCCGGATTTTTCCAAGCACCTGTTCGAGACCATTTCCCATGGGGGACAGACTCTCCTAACAATATATTCCACCAGCTTTATTTGTCTATGTAATGGTAAGCACATTTTACACAAACCAATCAAAAATATACTCTTATTTTATGGTTATCAATATCAAATTACAATGAATAATTCTGGTTATTTCTCTTGTCTCACCTTATCGTATTCAGCGAAAGACAGCTTCTCAACACTTTTCTCATTATAACATACAAATCATAGCAAGAAACATTTTTATCCGCAGCCATAATCTTGACCACTCTCTGAATTGTACCGTTTTCCTTGTTATGAAAGTTTCTATTGCCCTTTATCTGTGACTTTTTCGGTCTGTAGCAGTTGCATGGTCTCCCACGCAGTTGGCTGGACGGCTGGTTGCGATGCACAGGGAAACCAACAGCCCAGGTTCAATTTCCCACACTGACAGAGGTTACCATGAAGGGGACGCTCTCTCAACCTTACCCCATCACCCGAGGTGTGGTAACCCTCAGCGTAAACCACCACGAGTGGGGTCTCTCTCTATTGACAGAGTAGCCCCATGGTCCTTTGGAACGGTATTCTCTCACTGTTAACATTTTAAACTGTTATCCATGTCATCGTTTCGTTTTGCCTTATATTCCTATATGATGTGGAGCAGTGTCATTTGGTACCACTGTTAGCATTACTCCCACACTGTACATTATCCAAAAATCCATGGCTCCGTCGTTATTTATGAACCTTGCGGTCTGTGTCTTAAAAACATTCAATATCTCTACCTCCAATTATATACAAACAAATTAACAAATTATCAAAAACAAAATTAACATCATATCTGTGTGTCAGAATTTTTTTGTGTGTACTTACCTTAGAAAGGATATAATTACATCGGAAGCAGTTCAGAGATGTTTCATTTCACTGCGATGAAGGGCTTATATTATGAAGGCTTTAACAGGTTACTCTTGGAATGAGACATGATTTGGTTTAAACATTAAAAAAATGAGGATAGTGGATCAGGTAAATGCACACTGGGAGTTTTTATAGTCTAAACTTGTGTCATTTTCGTAGAACTTCAATAATGTTGAAGCACGACATTCTGCCCATCGAGTCCACACTGACCCACTGAAAAGCATCCCAGACAGCCCTTCCCCCTCCACGTAATCCAGCTTTTCCCATGACTAACCCACCTAACCTACACGTCCCTGGGCTCTATGGGCAATCTGGCATGGCCGATCCACTCTAAACTGCACTCTTTAGATTGTGGGGGGAAACTGTAGCACTGGGAGGAAACCCACACAGACACCGGTTCAATGTGTTTACACTCCACATAGAGGGTCGCCCAAGTTTGGAATTAATCTCAGCTGCTTGCTGATGTGAAGCATCAGTGCTTAACACAGATCAACCATGCTCCTCTGTAGCTTAAGAAAAAAAAACTGTCTAACTTGTTCCTGTCACTGAAACTGACCCAGTCTGAGACCTTTATCATCGGCCATATCACCAACCTGGTTACATTTAAAGTTTGTTGTGAGTAATGGAGGAGTGGGATTAGAAAGGCAAACTGTTGACACCCTCCAACCTCAGTCAGGACTAGAGTGAGGAGAAATTCACAAAGTGGGATTTAATTCAAGTGGGAATTCTCTTTCCCAGAAGTTTGATGGCTGAATCTTTATATTATATCGATGCTGGATTCTTCTGCTTTTCCATATACAAGTGAATCAGGGATAATGGTGCATGGAGAGAAATCAGCAGCTGAGAACACAATGAGATGAGCCATGTCCTTATTTACTTAGTGTCAAAGGGCTGAAAGGCCCAATTGTGTCTGTCAGCCCTATGCTCTGATGTTCCATTCAGCCCTTAGGACCTGCTATACTGGGGAAGATCGAGGCCACTCGGATGGTTAGGTGTAGTTTCATAAATGTACTTGGAAAATTCAGGCTGAGTCAGGAAGTGACCGCCACCCCCCAATCCCTCTTTCTAGGCCTACCCTCTCTGTAACTTCTGCTCCCCACTTGGGTTATGTTACAGACCCAGATTCGTTGTGGATTCAGCCCCATACCCCACCCAGGGTTAACTCAAACAAATTCTCGACTCTCCCTGAATGCAACATTGTACAAAACGACTTCCAGGAAAATAACCAGTTACTTTTCAAAAGCATAACATAAGAACGAAAGAAATAGGAACAGGAGGTGTCTATTCGGCCCCTCAAGCCTGCACTGTCATTCAATAAGAAGATGGCTGATCTACTCCAGGGCTTAACTCCACTTTCCTGCTAACCCCTTGTATCCTTCGACTCGCTGATATGTCAAAAACCATTCCACTCCATCTGTAAGTACATTTAGCGTCCCAGCCCCCACAACTCTCTGCGTTAGGGTATTCCAGATCTTCACTACCTTCAGAAAGAAGACATTTTGTTGCATCTCGGTTTGAATTCAGTATCCCTTATTCTGTACCTATAATCCCCGAATTCAAGACTCTGGCCAAGAGTGGACCCATATTCTCTACATTTACCTTTCAGCCCTCTCTGTATTTTGTAAGTTTCATTAACATTACTCTCATTCATTTCAACCACAATGAATAATCGCCTCACCAATTTAAATGTACTCAATAATTCAACCTTTTCATCCTAGGAACACGCCTAATGAACTAACCTGGTTAATTGCTTCATCAGTTCGCTGACTTTATGTTTCATACACAGAAACACTCCAATCCCCTTGAACTGCTCCTTTTTTGGGAGTCATTTTCATTAAACAACAGCCTGACTTTTGGTTCTCAGTGTCACCCACAAACTCGGATGTATACTGCACTCAGCTTCCACCGTCAGGCTATCAGTATAGATGGTCAATAACTCATGCCATCGGAATGATATTTGTGGTCCTCCACTCGATAAATTTTATCATAATGATCGATTAATCGTTACTCTCCAATTTTTATGTGTTGACCAATCGTCATTGCAACAAATATATTATCCGTCATATTATGAGGTCCAGTATTGTGCAAAAAACCTTTATTTTGTGATACCTTATGGAAAATATTTGGAAAGCCACATGTCTACCAGTTCCCTTTCATCAAGTCCGCTTGTTACATTGTCAGGAGTATCCAGATAAACTTTACATGAGTTTTTTTATAGATCCCCTTTCATAAAACAATAATGATTCTGCTTTAAGCATTACTAAATGCCCTGCAATTCCCTCCTTAATACCAAACTCTCGCAGATTCCCAGCAATAATGGTGAAGCTAAATGGTTCCTGCTTTCAAGTCTCGCTCCTTTCTTGAACACAGGCGCCACATTGGAGGTACTCCAGTTTCGCTGGAACACTCCTGTAATCAAGAGAGTTATGGAATATTTTACACAGTGCCACCAGTCACATTGTAACTACTTCCTTTAAAACTAGCTATGAATTTCTGCTGACTTGTCCCCCCCCCCCCCCCTTACACTTCTCTAGTTGTTTAAAAAAGAACTTGTTCTTTTTGTTCAAACTTCCCTACTAATACCATTTTGTTTATAGTATTGAAATATTTACAGAGCCTCACCTTGTGAGGACCAATGCAAAATATTGCTGTAAATTATCTGTATATTCCCTCTGGGCAATTCCCCCGTCACACCCTCCAAATATCCTCAATATACTTTCCTGACTTCATTTCCACAAAAAGTCACGCACTCATCCTGATGGTTTTTTTGTTATAAACACTGAAAAGCTCATGCTGCTTGGTTTTATATTTCTTGCCAATTTACTTACATTGTATCTTTTATTTCTTTTCCCTCACTTTCTAGATTCATCCAGCCATATCACCCACAAACAGACCCTTTGGTTCAACTTTTCCATTCTGACCAGGTTTTCCAAACTAAACTACTTCCACCTGCTTGAACTTGGCCCAACTGCCTCTGTACGTTTCCCATTAATATGTTTGTCCAACTGTCTTTCCAATATTGTAGCTGTATCTACCACTTTTCCTCTGGCAGTTCATTCCATGCACACGTCACCCTATGCATGAAAAAGTTGCTTCTTTGTCCCTTTGAAATCTTCCCCTTTCACCTTAAAGCTATGTCCTCCATGTTATAAATTAACTATCCTGTCGAAAAGACGTTGGCTATGCAACCTATCCATGTCTCTCATGATTTTATACACTTCTTTCATTTCACCCCTCAACCTCCTACATTCCATCTGATATTAACTTCAAGACCAAGCATTTAAAAATAATCACTGGAAATTTGAAACAATATTAAAAGCGAATGGTAAACAGCACTAAGCCCCAAACTTCATACTGTGATTCGTTTTTCTCCATATTACGTTACTAAGGCAGCATGAAACTCTTACTAGGGCCAATAAGAAGTCAAACACCTGAATTTCTTTGTCTGAAGGGGGCGAAGGACTCTACAGTGAAAAAGTATCTCTGCCCAAATCTATGCAATGCCACATAGTCAACATTCTTCCTCCTGGTCTCCCCATGTGGTTGTGCCTTCTATAGCTTGCACTCAGCATAGAAACCCTTTCCCCCAACTCACACGTTAATGTAAACCCGTTTTACATCAATTTCTCGTTCACCACTGATAAAAGCCCGATTTATCTTTTGCCACACCGTATTTACACTGTCATCCATCCACCACCTCTGACAAGGGAATAAAAAGCCCATTTTCCAAACATTTGCAATCCTGAACAAGCGTTACACTGGACTTGAAACCCTAACTCTGTTTCTATGTCTCTCCAAATGCTGCCAGACCTGCTGTGTTTCTTCAGAATAGGCACAGCATAAATTTTCAATTAAACAAACACTATGGATACTGGAAATAAAAATACAAAAAACGCTATAGTATCTGGGAGCTTTGTAGAAGGGACACTTAGCCGAAAGATTCACACTGCATTCACTCCAGAATATGCTGCCAGACCTGCATAGTTTGTTCAGCAATTTCTGTTTTTGAACAAGTTCCAAAATTGTGTCAAAGCTGCTCATACGCCCTGTTCAGCATGGACTTCCATACACCAGGAAGTAAACGATAACACAAGGTGCACAAATTCCTTGGTTCCATAAGTTTGGAATCACTGATACTATAGAGCTCTTAATCATGGTCAGGGAGAGAAACAGAGGGAAACACATTCGCTTCAAACACAGAAGAAGGCATTGCAGGAAAAGAAAATATTCAGATGAATATGTTAAAGTGTTTGAGTAATGAAACAAATTGGAGGCGTGACACCCGGGAGAACCCCTCAGCAGAATGTGAATATGAAAATGGAAGTGTTACCACATCAGAAACCAGGTTTGGGCACTGAGTAGAGGACTGATGGGTGAATGGGTCTCGATGTGAACTGTGGGACGGTCAGGAGAATGGAATAGCAGATATTGCAGTTCGAACTGGTCTTATAATGTGATGCTGCAGACAACATCAGCAGCAGAAGCAGCATTGTAATCAATTACAATCTGTAACTGTTTACCCAGGATAATCCACCAGTCTACCATGAGCATCAAGCTGATCTATTGTTCAGTGACGAATGTGGGATGAAAGTGCCAGAGTCAGAATCGTGTGTCTCTGGATTTGTGGTGCTGGAAGAGCACAGCAGTTCAGGTTAAAATCAACGAGGTAAAAACAATGACTGCAGGTGCTGGAAACCAGATTCTGGATTAGTGGTGCTGGAAGAGCACAACAGTTCAGGAAGCATCCAAGGAGCTTCGAAATCGACATTTCGGGCAAAAGCCCTTCATCAGGAATAAAGGCAGTGAGCCTGAAGCGTGGAGAGATAAGCTAGAGGCGGGTGGGGGTTAACCCTACTGCGGATCCTCTTGCAAGGATGCCTGCCTTGAAGAAGTTTTCCTCCTCTCTCTGCAAGAAATTCAGGAAGTCCCTCTCCCACTGCAACTCCCAGGTCATTTCCTCTGCCCTGAAACTCTTTAACCATGTCGTGAAACAAACTCGCTACCACAGCCACATTTGCTTACTCTATGCTACTTTCTCCCCACACCCACCCTCCTCCAGCTTATCTCTCCACGCTTCAGGCTCACTGCCTTTATTCCTGATGAAGGGCTTTTGCCCGAAACGTCGATTTCGAAGCTCATTTTATGATGCTTGAACTAGTTTGCTCTTCCAGCACCACTAATCCAGAATCTGGTTTCCAGCATCTGCAGTCCTTGTTTTTACCTCAGAATCATGTGTATCTAAACGTAATGATAACCCATTAAAGCTACCGCACTTGACTGGTTGGATTCCAGACATCAGGACTATCATCTGGGAGGGAGGGAGATATTATTCCAAGACTAACAGATCAGATCTAAGATTTGCAGTCCTGCCAACTCCAGTCATAAATGTAAACTGACAATTAAAAAACTTACTGGAGGAGAGGACTCCAGATATATCACAATCCTAAATAATGGAACAACCCTGCACATCAGTGTAAAAGACAACAATACAGTGTATGCACCATCCTCAGCCAGAAGTGTTGCTTGGAAGATGCAGATCACCCTCGCCATGTTGCATATGGAATCCCAGATGCCAGTCTTCAATCAATTCGATTTGCTGCACATGACATGAAGAAACAGCTTAACACAGTAGATACGACAAAAGCAATGGGCCCTGACCCCATTCCTGCTATAGGACTGAAGACTTGTGCTGCACAAAAAGCCGTGTCACTGGGGAAGCTGCTTCATTTCAGCTCCAACTCTGACATCTCCCTGGCAATGCGGAAAATCACTCAAATATGTTCAGTCTGCTAAGAGGAGAATAATTACAATCTGACAAATTACCACGCCCTCAGTCCCATCTGGATACTCAAATTGGTGGGAGTTTTTTTTTCTGACAGAGTTTTCAAGCAGCACAGAAATAACCTGCTCAGTGCGGTTTCTGATAGGTCCCCATATGGAGATGGTGCTGATGTGGAAATGTCACTGGGTTACTAGTCCAGACCAGGCTAATGCTCTGGCAGCTGTTGGAAGTTAAAATCAATTAATAACATATAAATATCTGAAATCTGGTATCAGTAATGGTGACCCTAAAGCCAATGTCGATTGTAAACATCTACTTCCTTCCCCAATGTACTTTCAGGAAGTGAATCTCCCGTGGTTTCCTGGTCTGGCTTAAAAGTGACTCCAGACACACAGACATGTGATAAACTCTTCAATTGTCTTTGAAACGGCCAAGCAAGACACTCAATTGTGTCAAACTGCTTCGTGTACTTCAAGGGTAAAACGGACCCAATACCCAGCACTAGACTCAGTATTGGAAAAGGGAATGGGAGACACAGTCCTGTCGACCCTGAAGAGATTTCCTTGCGAACATGTAAGAGCTATTCACAACTTTTGCAGAGCTTTCCCACAGACTTCACAGAAACATCAGGAAAGGAATAGGGCATTCAACACATTGAGGCTTCCCCATTCTAGCTAATGGAGAAAATTTCCTCAGTGCAGTTTTCCTTACACAGTGTTCGTATCCCTTAATATGCTTAAACATCGTGAAATATGCAATAAGAATTGCTGTCGTCACTGTTGTCCATCAAATTTGCTCCTCCAATCAATATACCGGCCGTTCTGTGATGACACATGCCTATTAATCATGATTTGGCTGCCATGCCGGTCATGAATTGTGTGTTTTTCTTAAAAAATAAAGCAAGCTCCTGTTCACTGGTTACGCGGTTCCATCTCCAACATTGGCTGAACAGCAAAACCCAAGCTTGTGATCCTCTACCTGCAAAATGCACTCTCAGTGTGTTCAGCTAAAACAGGGATGCAATCCCTGTGCAAGCCTTGAAATTGAGCCTCGCACTAGGAATTTTCGGCTACATTTCGAAGAAACATCATTTCAATCTGGGGGAGAATTTTGGGGAGAACTGGAAATCCATGGCAACATCACGTGGTCAGTCAGCCCCAAAAACGTCTGGTGAAGAGCATCGTGAAAGGGACAGCGCTGTAGTCAGTGGCTGTATTTTATTGAGGTGTTACATGTAAAATACTATTTCATTGCAATATAGGTTTTAAAGATTAACTTAGACTGTGTTAGCGTGTGTGTTAGACAACCTTTCATTTTTGGTTTTTACTGATATTTCAGGGTTCGCTCCTGAACCTCTTCTTTCCCATAGCCCCCGGTATTTA
This sequence comes from Chiloscyllium plagiosum, assembly GCF_037043375.1. Taxonomy (NCBI): domain Eukaryota; kingdom Metazoa; phylum Chordata; class Chondrichthyes; order Orectolobiformes; family Hemiscylliidae; genus Chiloscyllium; species Chiloscyllium plagiosum. Next base: position 77,075,100 of record NW_028270180.1, on the reverse strand, counting down.
TATTGCACCATTATCAAACTGCTCCAAGATTTGGAATGATAAAACCTACAGAACATTCGTTGTCGGAAAAGGGAACGGGAAACACAGTCCTGTCAACACTGTAGAGATCTCCTTCTTAACATCTGAGAGCCTGTGACAGCTGTACTCCAGCTGTCTATGCTGATCCCTTTTGTGTCCAGAAATCCTTATTTATATTTAATGTCCCAGTTTCCACAGCCTTATGTGGGACAGAACTCGCCAGGTTCGCCAGTCTCTGAGTACAGACATTTATTTTCATCTCAATGCAGAGTGACCTGCCTGTATCTAATACTGTGGTCCCTTGTCTTAGACATCCCGGTCAGGGGAATTACTCTACCTGCCTCCAGTCTGTCTCGCCCTGTCAGAGTTTTATACACTTCTCTGAGATCTCCACTCATTTTCCTAAAGCCCACTGAATACAGGCCCAGTCGCCCCAAACTCTGTTCCCACAACAAGTCTGTCATCCCAGAGATCAGTCTGGTCATCCATCGCTGCTCTCCCTCAATGTCAGGTTTGTCTTTTATTAAGTACGGAGACCAAAACTGCACATAATACTGCACAATGTTCAAGATGGGCTCTCACCAAGGGCCTGTATAGATGCAGTAAGACACCCTTACTCCTCGACTCAAATCCACTTGGAATGAAGGTCAATACACCGTTTATCTCCCTAACTGCTGTCTGTTCCTGCAATAATGAATTCAGTGAATGGTGTGAATGGAGATCCAAACCCTGTTCAATGTTACAGCTCTCCACTTGGTGGCTCTATGTACACTGGTCAGCGTGGCGAAGCCATTCCCAGTATTGACTGCTTGCTTCAGAACGCACTGCCTTGCATAGACCTCTGCGCAGAAAGAAACAAAAATGCAGCATAAGTTCCTTTATAAATCAATATTTTTTCAACCAATCCCTTTTCAAATGGTAGGTTGCCGTCCTGTTTTCCCACCAAAGAGCACGACGTCACATCTACCCCCATTGCTCTCCATTTGCCATGTATTTACCTATTCACTCCATCTGTCTCAATCACCTTGGAGCTTTTTTACATCCTGCTCCACGACTCACAATCCGACTTCGACATTTAGTGCCATCAGCAGAATTGGGAATATTGCATTTGATTCCCACAACCAAAAGTTTGGTGTTTATTGTGAATAGCTGGGACCCAAGCCCCGATTCCTGCTATACCCCCAAGCTTTCCACTCGATAACACATTGTTTTGTTCCTATTCGCTGTGTCATGTCAGCTCTCCCATTCTAAATTATGTCCACATACTAACCCCAGTCCCATAAAATTTTAAATTGTGTGGTAGGCTTGGAGCTTTATCACCTATTTTCCTAAAAATCCACTCATATTGTATTGCTTGCTTCCCCATAATTTTGCTCAGTCAGTTTCTCAAAAATGATTCCCATTTCATAAATCTCTATTGACTTTGTCTCTGCCCATTACTTTCGGTTCCAATACTTCCTCTAAAACTTTAGTTGCCAATTCCATTCTATTTCCTTTCTTTCTCACCAGATTAAAGTTTCCTGGTATTGCTGGGAAGATTGTTTTTTTTATTTTATTTCTTCTGTGAAGACATAACTGAAATATTTGCTTCATAGTTCTGCCATTACCCTGTCCTCAATTCTCTGGTTTCAGCCTGTCAGGAAACTGCACCGTTTTTCCCTTAATTTTGCCACGTACATTTTTTTTAGAACCAATTATAAATTCACTTTTATAACCCTTGTTAATATACTCTTCAGAAACTCATCAATTCCGGCTCAAGGTACTGAATGACTGACATTCCACAGCCATACAATCAGAGGAGCATAGACTCTGTCACCGTCACAAATACAGCACGGTCGACATTAGTCCCACTTTATGACCCATGACCGTAACCGGGAATGTTATGGCATTTCAAGTGCGCAACCTTGAATCATTTTTTAACGGTTGTGAGGTTACCCGTGACAACTCCCCTCTCAAGAAGTGCATCCCAGGACACACCACCAGCTGGGTTAAAAAAATCCTCAAATTCTCACTAAACCTCAAAACCTCCGCTTAAAAAAGTGCACAGGCCTGTTGTTGACCCTTTGACTAAAAGGAACAACTGCTGTCTATCCACGCTCTCCATGCCACTCGTAATCTTATCCTCCTGAATCACGTCCCCCTCAGCCTTCTCTGATCCAAAGTAAGCAACCCGAGCTTATCCAGCCTCTCTCCATAGTTGATATGGTCCATCCCAGGGAATATCCTGGTGAATCTCCTCTGTACCCCCTCCAGTCCAATCACAATCTTCCTGTAATTTGGATCCCAGAACTACGCAAATTATTTCATCTTGGATTAATTAACATGCTGCATAGCTCTTATAATCTATGCCTCGATGAAAAAAGACCATGTTTACAGTCGCTATGCTTTATCAACTTGTGTGTTACCCTGTCCATACCCATTCAGGGATGTGTGGAGAAGCACCCGCTGAGCTTCCTAATGTGCTGCCATTCATTTAGTTCTACCCTTATTCATCGCCTTTATTCGGGTTACGATCCGTCTGTCATTGATCTGCCCATCTGACCATTCCATTTACATTTTCCTGTAAATTTAGACATTCCGCCTCATTTCCAACCACCTGGTTAATAGTTTTTAAGGTTACAAAATCGCACCAGGTTATATTCCAAAAGTTTTATTCAGAGGCACTAGCTTTCGATGCACTGCTTCTTCATCAGGTGATGATGCGCTTCAAAAGCTGCTGCCTCCAAATAAACCTTTTGGACTATAATCTAGTGTACTCTGACTTTTAATTTTGTCCACCCCAGTCCAACATTGACACATCCGAATTATAAGAAACAAGGGCACAGCACTGATACCTGTGGTGCACTTTTGGACATCCATCTCCAGTCACGCAAACAGCCTTCTAACACCATGCTCTGTATGCTGACACGAAGTTAATTTGGATGAAATTTGGCAAGTCGTTGATGAGTGCGAATTGTTCCGTTCTTTATAAGATTAGATTCCCTACAGTGTGGAAACAGGCCCTTCGGCCAATCCAGTCCTCAAAGAGTAGCCCATCCAGACCCATTTCCCTCTGACAAAAGCACCGAACACTATGGGCAATTTAGCATGGCCAATTCACCTGAACTGCGGGAGGAAACCAGTGCAACCGACGGAAATCCACGCAGGCACATAGGAGAACTGGCAAACTCCACACAGACAGTCGTCCAAGGTGCGGATTGAACCTGGGACCGTGAGGCAGCAGTGCTAACCACTGAGCCACTGTGCCGCTTAATGGGCCTACAGAATACCTGGGGATTCTCCCTAATCTTACCCTGCCAGCAAGTTTCCATGCTCCTGTGTTAGTCAGTCGCCTTCAAGTGATGGATTTGTTTCTCCTTTCTATTTTAAATGGCCTGTCCCTTATTCTGCCATTATTTGCCTTAAACGTAGATTAAACAGCCAGAGAAACAGTTCGTTTATTTCCAACTTGTCAAATGTTCAGTGAATTTTCTAAACTTCACTGTGGTCACCTCTCAATCTCGCTATCTGAGGGATTAACCTGGAGAATGTCCATTGCACTTCCTCTTCGGTCAGTATATTCTTTCTCAGATTGAGTCACCAACACTGTACACAATACTCCAAATACAGTCTCACCAACACGCTGTGAAACTGCTTCAGCACATCCTTCCATCGATATTCTGATTCCCTTAAATGAAGGCGAACATGACTTTAACTTTCCACTTTCCACTCAAAATGCCTTTCACATTAATTGGTTTACGAACTCACTGTGTGAGTTCTTATCGAAAGCCTTCTGATAATCCAAATATGCCAATTCTATTGGTTCCCCAATCACTATGGTGTAAGAAACAATTTCAAATAATTCTGAAGTTTGTCAAGTATGATTTCTCTGTCAGAAACACATGCTGATACTCTCAAAAGTTGCTGTTAATTTCTAAATATCGAACATCACGTGATATGTAGTAGATTCAAACAGTTTTCTTACAGGTGTCAAGTTAATTGGTCTGCAGTTCTCCACACTGTCCCCTATTCCGGTGCAGATGCTCGGATCCATTCTATTTACTTGCAATTCTTGGAACACGTTTACTTCCTTCCATTTATCTACAATGGCTTCCGGCCTATGCACAAAGTGCAGGAAAATAAAACACAGTCATCGACAGCACAATTAATACGTCTATTGCTGATTTATTGCTAATATTTTGATGTGAAGTACATCAGGTTTGTCAGACTTTGAAATGCGCAATCCAGCGACAGGTTCACGTACTACCTTGTTACTGACATAAATTGACTTTATGTCTTTAGTGTCAAAAGTTCCATATGATCATTTGGTATTTCTGGGTGATTTTCTGGCTCTTCCTCCATGAGGACAGATGCAAAGTAACTGGTTGATATCTCGGCCATTTCCCTGTTTCCAACAATATATTCTCCTCTCCCGATTACACAATTTCCTATTTGACCTTGCTTTATTTTGTTTTCTTTGAAATACAGATTGTCGATTTATGCAGATTTGTGCTCTTAGCATGCTAACATTGTGAAAAAGGCCCTTGGCCCAGCAGTTCCACACTTCCCCTTCGAAGAGTAACCCACGCAGACCCATTTCATACGATTCTACGTTTACGCCAGACTAATGCACCTAATGCAGACATCACCGAATAATATGGAGCAATTTAGCATGGCCAATTCACCTAACTTGCAGATCTTTCTATTGTGGGAGGAAACCGGAGAACCCAGAGGAAAGCAACGGAGACAGTCGGAGCATTGGAAACTCCATACACACAAATGTCTGAGTGTTCTCACGTTTTCACAATGTCTGCAATTCTTCTGGAGTCACTTCCTATGATTAATATAAGTTTTAATTTGTTATGTTAACCATCATTAAGTCACTTCCCCTTTGTTTGGTAATTGTACTTTAAAAAATATGTACTTTTCAGACTATGCAATATTTCTATAGATCTCCTGGTCCTGACCAGATATATCCAAGAACACAGAAATTGGGGAGAGAAGAAATTGCGGGAGCCCTGGCTGATAATTTTGCATCATCTTTAGCCACGGGTGAAGTCAGCGAAGAGTGGTGGGGAGCAAATGTTGTGCCTTATTCAAGAAGAGCTGCAACGAAGAACATAGGAACTATAAACCAGCTAACTTCACAACTGTGATAGGTGTGTTACTTGAGAAGACTCTGTGATAAGATACACACACATTTGGAAAGACATGGAGCAGTCAGCACGGCTTTGTGCATGGAAGATCACAATTTACTAATTTCTAAAGTTCTTTGATGAACTGACCAGTAATGTTGACGAGAGTACGGTGACAAACATAGCCTACATAGATTTCAGAAAGGCTTTTAGATTAGATTAGATTCCCTTGGAGTGTGGAAACAGGCCCTCCGGCCGAACAAGTTCACACCACCCCTCCGAAGAGCAAACCACCTTTACTCATGCACCTAACACGACGGCAATTTAGCATGACCAATACACGTAAACTGCACATCTTTGGACTGTGGCAGGAAACCGGAACACCCGGAGGAAACCCACGCAGACACGGGAGAATGTGCAAACTCCAAACAGTCAGTTGCCTCAGGCGGGAATTGAATCCAGGTCCCTGGCGCTAACCAATCAGTCACCGTGTCGCTCCAAGGTTCCACATGATCGGCAGCTCTGAAATGTTCGATCACATGGAATCCAGAGGGAGCTGGAAAACTGAACACACAATTGGCTTGATGGTAGGTAGCAGAGTGTAATAGTGGAAGGATGCTTGTCTGACTGAGGCCTGTGGCAAGTGGAGTGCCTCAGGGGTCTGTGCTGGGACTATTACTGTTACCTCTGTCAACGATTATGTTGAGAATGTACAAGGTATGATTAGTAATTTTGCTGATGACGCTAAAATAGGCGGTATCGTGGACAGTGAGGAAGGTTATCAGAAATTGCAGCAGTATCTTGATCAGCTGGGGTAGTGGGTCAAGAAATGGCAAATGGAGTTTAATATAGATTAATATAAGGTCTTGCATTTTGGAAAATCAAATTAAGGTGGGAGTTTCATGGTGAATGATTGGACCTTAAGGAGTGCAGTGGAACAGAGGGTCCTTGGAATTCTCAAAGTAGAGTCACAGGTAGACGACAGTGAGGAATGCTTTTGGCACACTGGCCTTCATTAGTCAGGGAGTTGAACAACGAAGTTGGTAAGTTACATTGCAGTTATACAGGATGATGATGAGGCTGCGCTTGGAATACTGTGTTCTGTTTTGTTCAATTTGCTCCATGAAGGATATGATGAAATTGGAAAGAGTGCAGAAGAAATTCACAAGGATAACGCCAGTACTCAATAGTGGAGTTATAGGGAGAGTTTTTCTTTAGAGTGTACAAGGCTAAAATAATCTATTACAGAAGTATATAAGATCATGACAGACATAGATCGGGCGAATACACTCAATCTTTTTTCCCAGTGTTGTGAATCATAGACTAAAGGGCATCAGTTTAAGGTCAGAGGGGAAAGAATTAAAGGGAACCTGAGGGACAACTTTTTTTACACAGAGGATGGTTCACAGATGGAATGAGCAGCCAGTGGTTGAGGGGGTTACATTAACAACATTTAAAAGGAATTTGGATAAATACACGGATAGGAAAGGATTAGATAGAAACGGGACAATGGCAGTGAGATGGGGTTAGTGTCAATGCACATTTTCGTCGGAATGGACTGGTTTGGAACAAAGGGTCTGCCTCTGTGCTGTCGGACTCTATGACTCTGACAACCATTGCTTACCTCCAACTGAATGCTATATTGTATTTTCCCAAATCACTGGAGTGAACTTGAGCCTCCAGCCTCCAGGCTTCCATTGTGTTTGACCATCATGTTCAACATTCGATATTGTATGCAGATGCCGTGTAAAATGCAACATATTAATGTCACTTTTCCTCAGAACAAGATTATTAATTAGTCCTTCTGAGCACACATCACCAAATCCAAACTAAGCTTGTCTCTAGTTTGGATCACAACATACTCTTCAAGCTACCTGATACACACTTCTGAAATTTAATTTTCACAGCATTAGCAGTCACTTAGTTTACGCAGTTTAGATGTAACGTGAGATAATTCAGTATTACTGCAGCACCAACAATACCAATTTTCCACAGCATAAGATATACAAAATTTGCACGACAATTTTGCACGGCAGAACACACCAATGCTTGTTTCTCATTGCTAACGTCCTCCCAAACCGATTCTGTGGGATCTGAGGGACAGGGCCGGTGGCATTATTAGTGACAGACTTAGAGAAGACGTTCACCTCGACGCTGAGATGATCTGAAGAAATATCCAGCAATACAGCACATTCTGTATCCTCGTTCTGCCAGGATAAGCGTCACCATATTCTGTCTGCTCCCTCACACTCACTGTATATCTGTTATAGCACCTACCACTGAACAAGGCTCACGCTCTATCTCCAAATAAAGTTCACGTACAACCACTTCCACGGTTGAATTCACCACCTTCCTTCCACCATTTTGTCTGTCGCCTATGCAATACCCCCACACCAATAACAACTTATGGATTCTGCACTGTGGACTGACACCCTCCAGACACCTCACCATTCAGCAACCCTCTACCCCACCACCACCTACAACAGACGAACAGCTCATTTCCCGCTTCACTTTCTCCCATTCCAGGACAAAAAGCCTGGAACAAGACAAAAAGGGCCAAGCCGGGTGATGGCATGTCTGATATCCGTTCCCTTTCCCCCTTCTCCCCGCCATGTTGGGAGGACTTTAGCATGAGCCCGAGTGGACCAAGTGAATCGTATGGAGATTCTGTAATATCCACATCCAACCAACTGAGTAAGAAACAATGTTCTGTGGAGGGCAATACTCACTTTAACCGCTCTGTCTGTTCTGCTACTTCTTTCCCTCCCAAAACAACAAATATCCCATTGCAGAAAGATGCAGACACAGAAATACTTAGAGACATATGTAAACACCCCAATATACTAACACTCACAGCACATGCACTGAGACGGATCCGCGGACATGTAGAGGCATACAGAGACATACACTGTCACACACAAACAGACTTAAACAGATAACACGCAGAGGCTAATACACGTAAGAATAAATGTATACGCACAAATACACAGACACACAAACACATGAACAAACACACACGCACGCAGACAGACACACAGAAACACATACACTTGAGTCTATAAGCCAGAGATAGGTTTTTGATGAATAAGGGTACCAAGGGCTACAGGGAGAAGTCAGGAGATTGATGTTGAGAAACCTCTCAGCCTTTATTAAATGACATTCAGACTCGATGGGCCGAATGGCCTAATTCTGCTCCTTTTTTAAATACTCGTGTGGTGCTATGCTATCTGGTATTTTCTTTCTGGGACAGGACCAGAGAATGAGTCAGTGGCAATGTTGGACACGTTCAGAGGGCTGTATAGTCTATGTCTATTCATAATTATTCTGTCCATATGTTTCAAACAAAGGTGACAATTTGACGTTAGGTTAACACAGTTTTAAAATAGCGAGTCCTGCAATGAAATAAGGACGCTACTTTCCCTTTAGTGCTGTGCTATCTGTGGTGCCCTTTTCCTCAGGGAGAGTAAAGACACGATTGTCGACGATATTCAAGGCTGAGCTCGAGTGATCTTTGCTGGACAGGACAGTCAATGTTTATTGGGAACAGACTGGAGTCGGATGATCAGACACACTCGGAGCAGACATTCGCATTCTGAATGGTGCAGCCGAATGATCAACTGCTGCTCCTATCCATGAAGTTAGCCTGCAGATGTAGCAAGTGTTTTGAAATTATGTTGTTTCTGGGAAAGTGTATCGGGTTTAGTCGTAGCAATGTATTACTGCATCTGGACAGCGAGACTGCAGATGCTGGAGGTCAGAGTCGAAACGTGTTGAACTGGAAACGCACAGCAGGCCAGGCAGCATCAGAGGAGCAGGAAATCCAATGTTTCAGGCATCAGCCCTTCATCAGGAATGTGCCCGAAACATGCCTCTCCTCCTCCCTGTACACAGATTCCTGGGATATGAAGAATTATCAGTTTTGAACCATACACGATTTTGGGAAAAATCAGCTGGATACATATTTTCTCTTGTTAGAGTGTTTAAAACTACGGAATACATTTATACATTTTAAGAATAAACTGTATTGATTGTTATGAATGCATAGGCGGGTACTGTACCTTTTAAAGAGAATGAAAGTTGGCAAGTACTTAACAAGCACAGAGTGTGCAGAACAGTTTTTAACAAAGTAACATTTGGTTGAAACAAATAACTGATCTGTGTATTATTGAATTTGAATTTTAATGATATAAAATGTTTTTAATGATATAATGAGACAATTTGATGTTTTGTGGTGTAAAAGCGCGCATTTTGAACAGTTATCCAGAGCAGCAAAGAGCACTAACAAATGCAGACTGCCTGTAGAATCGACAGGAAAATCGACGTTCTCTTTTTTTCTTCGAGTTAAAGAATAAACTGTGATTGTTTTCTATAAATAGTGGGATCTGGTCGTTCTTTGTCACTCACATTTTTACCGACTATGAATCGAGGTGATTTTTTTCTGTGTGTCTGATTAAAATTAGCAGAAGGGCTTCAAAGTTTGTGAGAAGATTTGTAGCTCGGTGCTCGTTGTTATGGTTCTGTTCGCCGAGCTGGGAATTTGTGTTGCAAACGTTTAGTCCCCTGTCTAGGTGACGTCTCCGGAATTTATAGTGGTTTCTATCTGCCGCTTCCGGTTGTCAGTTCCAGCTGTCCGCTGTAGTGGCCGGTATATTGGGTCCAGGTCAATGTGCTTATTGATTGAATCTGTGGACGAGTGCCATGCCTCTCGGAATTCCGTGGCTGTTCTCTGTTTGGCATGTCCTATAATAGTAGTGTTGTCCCAGTTGAAATCATGTTGCTTGTCATCTGCGTGTGTGGCTACTAAGGATAGCTGGTCATGTCGTTTCGTGGCTAGTTGGTGTTCATGGATGCGGATCGTTAGCTGTCTTCCTGTTTGTCTTATGTAGTGTTTTGTGCAGTCCTTGCATGGGAATTGCAAAATCATTATAAATGCCGGAGGAAACATCACAGAAGCACTTCACAGGAGGCTTCCAAGCACTGAGGATGTCACCTAGACAGGGGACGAAACGTCTGCAACACAAATTCCCAGCTCAGCGAATAGAACCACAACGAAGGGCTTCACACTCTGTCATAAAATTGATTTTAACGCAGATGTAATGAAGACATCAACCGATTTCTTAAAATTATGCAGACATATGTAAACATACCATCAAATTACACAGCTGGGATTTTGTTTTTGTGTTGTTACTAAGGAAAGGCACAATGTACAACAGCAGTAATGATGCATTTGCATATAGCACCTTATCATCCATTCCAGAGAATGTTCAAGGAAATCACACATGGTCCTTTTTGGTGTTCAGTTGGCATTGTTGCATATTTTAGCACAGGGTGGGAGAAAAATGTTACCTGCCTCAGAAACAGCAGCCTAGTGAACCCCCCCCCCCCCAACACACACACACCACTCTCATTTTGTTCCGCCTGACAAGAGAAAAAAAATCCTGCGTCACCTTTACCAACCGTGGAGGTTTCCTGATGAAAGTTTCTTTGACATCTTTCCACTATCTGACGCAGAGCGAATTGAACCAAATCCAACTGTTCCGGGGAGATATCCCATTACCAGCAGCTTGTGTGAGCGGAAGAACTTCAGAGGATAGAATAAAATTTGGGACATTCTGTCATCTTTCCATTCGTTACGAGTTCAGCGATTATAAAACTCCGGAAAGTTTTCATTTTTTCTGTTTTGTCTTAAAATGTGTGTGTTCATGTGTGCATGCAGCTTCACGTCTGTCTGCGAGATTTTTCGAGAAGATGAGCCAGGCTGACACTAATATTATTGGCCTTATCACTAAACTTTGAAATTTGTTGTAACCAGTGGAGGAGTGTGACTGCAAAAGGAATCAGTGACCCTGTAACATTGGTTGGAAGACGAATGTGAAATTCTGAAAGAGCTGTACAAGTAGGAATTCCCTTTCCGGAAGTTTGTCATGTCGAGATGTTTTCATTGATCAGAGAATTGAATGAAGGAAAATGGTGCATACAGAAAAGTGCTGCAAAGACCACAACCAGATCATCCACGAACGTAGTGCCTGGTACAGCAGTGGCAAAATGGCTAATGACCCACTCCTGCGCCTCACTAAAATGTTCCAATGTTCTATTCAGCCCAGTACAGGAGCCGATGGAGGCCACTTGCTCCAAATACCTGGTCCACAGTAACATAGGATAACATTCAGTCCCTCCAGACTGACACACACAGCTTGGTGTGGATTGGAAAATGTTATTTGGAAATCCACTCTGGGTTCGAAAGTGAGCCTCCTCTCTGCAACATGTGTTTCATCTGTTAGTCATGTAGTGGACATCGCTCAAAGATGATACACAAAATACTTTGCTCTCTCTGACTGCAACATTCAGGAAAATTACAAGCATTAACTTTCCAGTTACAGGATATGAGCACATAAAGAACAGGATGAAGTAATTCAGCCAGTCAATCCTGCTGTGCCATTGTATACCATCATGGCTAATCCACTGTTGGCATCAACTCCATTCAATTCCCAATTCTTCACACACTTCAACTCAATGATAGAGGGCAAAACCAATCTACCTCCTCTGTAAATACTTTCAGTGATCTAGCTCCCTGGACTCTCCAGTTCAGATAGTTCCTGACACTCACTACCCTCTGTGAGAAGAAAATACTCCCCACACAGACAAAATAACCGATTGATATGTTCAAAAGAGGTGAACACAGGAGCCCAGATAAAAGTGACAGACCCTGATATCAAGGCAGGAGTTGGCTCAGGATGGTATCAAGGAACGCTGACTAAATTAAATTTAGTGGGCATCAGTCACAATATCTCATCTGGCTGGGGTCATCCATAGCACAACGGAAGGTATGTTTGGTTTTTGGACATCAATCCTTTCAGTCCCATGACATCACTTCGGGAGATCCTTAGGGGAGATCCTTAGCACAAACAGCTCCAGCTGCTGCACCAATCCTTTCCTCCACCATAAGATCACAAGATGTGATGGTCACTGAAGATCAGGCAATTTTTAGAATGTTTTGTCGACTGTCAGCTTCTGAACCAGTCTGTGTCCATATGCAGCAAGACCCAAACAATATTCAGGCTTGTGCTGTTAAAGTGTCGTAACATTGATGTAACAGCACGGCCAGACACTGCACATTTCCACAGTTAAAAGAGGAGCTCATTCAGCATCTCAAGGTGGTTACACATGGGTATGTGCGAGTCATTCAGTCCATCAAAACGAATGAACAAGAAGAGGGACAAACAATTTAACCCTTCTGCCTGTTCCACAGGAAAAGAAGAAGTCTGGTCAGTGCATCTAATTGCTAAACAGGAACGTGCAAAGTCCAATCAGACCATTAAACGTGTTCCATGCGACCAGAGCGAGAACATTCATCTCCTCCAGGGCTTATTCAGGGATAGGAGGGTGTAATTGATGATACAACGTGAGAAAGCAATGGAGTAGCGACTGCACTCAGAGACGGCTCCATGATGTTCCTCATGGCCCCATTGCATGTGGAACGTGTGCTATTTTAACATGGTACCCTGGTAGTGAAGAGAGAAGCCAAATATTTTGAGCGATGTCTCAAGGAGGCATCTTCCACCTCCGAGAAGACAGACACATGTTCTCCATCAAGGACAGAAGCTGTTGGGAATAGTTAACTGTTTCAGAGTGAAGGTATTGTGGCTGGTGGTTGGATTGTGGATAACATGCCAAATGCACTGTATTAATGTGGGGAGACTGTATGCAAAGCCTGAACCTGTCTCCTTCAATCGACATGGAGAGTGGGGCTGAAGTGTGGGAAACATTCTCAGAGGCATTTAAACTGTGGAGAATTATAATCCGAGTAAAAAAAAACAAACAAACTATGGAATTTATCAAGTTCATAGTGTCTGTTTAGAACATAATGAGTGATTGTCCATTCCCCTCAAATTTCAATGCATACATCTTATTCGCTCACAGCGCTACAGATTAATCTTCACTCACTCCTCATGGTACCATGATCCCAGTGATTAGTCTGTTTATACTCTTTCACACTCTCTCTGTGACGAGGAGATCATTCCTTATAAAGGGGCGAAAATCTGCCCACAATACACTAAATACTGCCTCAACAACACTCTCAGGGATGATCACAATAATTGAATTCCCTCACTTTTCCGTCTCTGTTTCTTTCCTGTAGTGTGAAAAAGCCATTCCTTCTCTATGCCCTGAGACTGACATGAAATTTACAAGTTCCTTACGTCTGTACATCAACATCAATAAAGCCAACACCAAACATGGAGATGAACATCACTCTTGTGATGAATTTCAAAGATATGGAATACACCTAAAACAAGGAATGGTTACCTACCTGAATGGAAATGAGCTGTCGGAATATGGTAAACAGCAGAGGCAGGAGCTATCTTTCCTTTGTTCTTCCCTCACGGGAGAGGGCTAAGTGTGCACTGCAGGGCAAGAGTTATAGCTGGGGGCAGGGAAATTATGTTGCGGTGAGGCACGACTTAGAATGCGTGGCTTGGAAAAGTAGGCTTTAAGGGAAGGGCGCAATTGATATGTGGAGCTTGTTCAAGGAGCAACTATTGAGTGTCCTTGATAAGTATGTACCTGTCAGGCAGGGAGGAAAGGGTCGTGTGAGGGAGCCGTGGTTTAATAAGGAATTGGAATCCCTTGTTAAAGGGAAGAGGGCGGCCTATGTAAAGATGAGGCGTGAAGGTTCAATTGGGGCGATTGAGAGTTATAAGGGAGCCAGGAAGGATCTGAAGAGAGAGCTAAGAGCAGCGGGGGGGAGGGGGGGGGGGGGCTGGGGGTGACATAAAAGTCCTTAGTTGGTATGATTAGGGAAAACCCTTAGGCTTTCTATATGCACGTCAGGAATAAATGAATGACGAGGGTAGGAATAGTCCAGTCAAGGATAGTAGTGGGAAGTTGCGTGTGGAGGCTGAAGAGATTGGGGAGACACTGAATGAATAATTTTCGTCAGTATTCACTCAGGAACAGGACATTGTTGCCGATGTGAATACTGAGTCACAATTAATTAGAATGGATGGCTTTGAGTTATGTAGGGAAGAGGTGTTGGAAATTCTGGAAAGGGTGGAAATAGATAAGTCCCCTGGGCTAGGATAAGTCATAAGATAATGGAATTTATCCGAGGATTCTCTGGGAAGCAAGGGAGGAGATTGCAGAGCGATTGGGCTTGATTTTTGTGTCCTCGTTGTCTACAGGAATAGTGCCAGAAGACTGGAGGGTAGCAAATGTGGTTCCCTTGTTCAAGAAGGGGAGTAGGAATAACCCTAGTAACTAAAGGCCAGTGCGTCTGATTTCTGTTGTGGACAAAGTCTTAGAGAGAATTGGAAGGGATAGGATTTATGAACATCTGGATAGGAATAATGTGATCAAGGAAAGTCAACATGGTTTTGTGAAGGGCAGGTCGTGCCTCAGAAACCTTATTGAATTCTTTGAGAAGGTGACTAAGGAGGTGGAAGAGGGTAATGCGGTAGATGTGGTGTATATGGATTTTAGTAAGGCGTTTGATAAGGTTCCCCATGGTAGGCTATTGAAAAGAATACGGAGGTATGGCATTGAGGGTAAGTTGGTGGTTTGGATTAGGAATTCGCTGGCTGGAAGATAACACAGGGTAGTGGTAGATGGTAATGGTTCATCCTGGAGTGCATTTACTAGAGGTGTTCCGCAAGGATCTGTTTTGGGACCATTGCTGTTTGTCATTTTTATAAGTGACCTGGAGTAGGGGGTAGAAGGTTGGGTGAGAAAGTTTGCAGATGGTACGAAAGTCGGTGGAGTTATTGACAGTGAGGAAGGATGTGGCTGGTTACAGAGGGATATAGATAAGCTGCAGAGCTTGGCAGAAAGGTGGCAAATGTAGTTAAATGTAGGTAAGTGTGAAGTGATTCACTTTGGTAAGAGTAACAAGAAGATGGCGTACTGGGCTAATGGTCGGTTACTTGGTAGTGTGGATGAGCAGAGGGATCTGGGGTCCACGTACACAAATCTCTGAAAGTTTCCACCCAGGTAAATAGTGCTGTGAAGAAGGCATATGACATACTGGCTTTTATTGGTAGAGGAACTGAGTTCCGGAGTCCTGAGGTTATGTTGCAGTTGCATAAGACTCTGGTGCGGCCGCATCTGGAGTATTGTGTGCAGTTTTGGTCGCCATACTATAGGAAAGATGTGAATGCACTGGAACGGGTGCAGAGGAGGTTTACCAGGATGTTGCCTGGTATGGTAGGAAGATCGTATGAGGAAAGGCTGAGGCACTTGGGGTTGTTTTCATTGGAGAAAAGAAGGTTTAGGGGTGACTTGATAGAGGTGTACAAGATGATTAGGGGTTTAGATAGGTTTGACCATGAGAACCTTTTTCCACGTATGGAGTCAGATATTACGAGGGGGCATAGCTTTAAATTAAGGGGTGGTAGGTATAGGACAGATGTTAGGGGTAGGTTCTTCACTCAGCGAATCGTGAGTTCATGGAATGCCCTGTCAGTAGCAGTGGTGGACTCTATCTTTATGGGCATTTAAACGGGCTTTGGATAGGCATATGGAGCATAGTGTGCTAGTGTAGGTTAGGTGGGCTTGGAAGGGCGCAACATCGAGGGCCAAAGGGCATGTACTGTGCTGTATTTTTCTATATTCTATGTTCTATGTTCTTTGTGTGCAGCCCTGGTCAGGCCGGCATATTATAGTGATCTAAAACTGAGTGGCTGTTCCAGCTGTTCCACAGGACAGTAAAGAGTAAACTACATTATTGTGGGACCTGACCAGGCAAGGATGACCCATTGCCTTCTCAAAAGGACATGAGGCAGGCAGATGGCATTTTTCTCAAAAATGATAATGGGTTCATTTTAATTATGTCAACTTCCTTCATGAAAATATCAATGGATTAGTATTCGATGGCAGTAGGTTAGGATTCTATGACTTTAGTACTATACACTGTCTTACATCTGTCAGAGCCTGAGCAGAGAACAAGTTAAACATGTCAAGTGCAATTATTTTGTAATTGGCACGTGGTTTGAAGAGACTTGAAGAAATAGCAGGATCGGATTTAACAAAAGCACAAACGATGGTTCATTCAGGAATTGCACTGAGGCTGAGGAGGCGACTGGGATATCATATTGGTGGTATTGGACAGGATTGGTGGGTGGGGAGGATATGGAAATGTAAATTTGTGCAAGACAGAAAGAATTATGGAGCTTGAGAACAGTCTGGTTCCTTCTCGCAAAACAGTGAGTAATTTGTAATTAGTAATTTGCTTTATATATTATATAAGGAAAGGAACGTTTGGTTGGAACCGAAGACATTGATTTCCCTTTTCTAAAATTTACATATCATGAGCAGAAATTTAGTTTAACCCAGTTTAACAGTCAAAGAGAATGACTTACTAGGAACACCAACTGTAGTGAGGATGGGATAGTAACCACCTTGAATAATCCAAAGGATTTCCTGGATCCGCCATGCTAATGATATCCAAGGCTGAGAAAGAAAGTAAAGACCCAAGGATAAACTCCTTTCCATTGTTGAAACATTCGAATCTAATGTTCACAGATTCTGATCCATTGTTCGAACATTAGAGTGTAATGTTCTCAGATTCTAATCTCTCCTCCCTTACCTTTGGAGCTGCTGATCCCTGTTAGTGCTGTCGGTAATGCTCCCTCTCACACTATGGGGTAATACATTGACAGAGCCCATTTATCGTTTGACGATGGAAACCCTCCACTGGGATAATTAGAATTCCGAGAGATTGACAATAATCACAGTCGGTGAACAAATAGCTCCAGTTAACCCCTTTCAATTCAATATTAATTTTAATAAAATTCAAAACAATATTTAACATTTACACATTCAGCATGGGATATGTGGGAGTGACTGGGAGAAGGGATGCTGGAGATGGCAGATTGTTTGTGTGTACTCATTCATTCTGCCTTGAATATGAGAGTAATGACAGAGGATTGTTGGAACATAAACCAGTTTCTCCATTTATCAATGGAAACGTATAGCCTAAAATTATTGATCAGTGATTATGTTGATGAGTGAACCTTTATCTTCTATAATCTGATGGGAATATGTGCTTAAGAAAACATGGATTATAACAGGCAAGGTGCATGGATATGTGAACAGAGAATTGTACGTGCCAATACAATTCAGATTGGTATTAGAGGATCAGAAGGGGCAAGGGAGGGTCATGCTGTTGATGTCATTGATGTCAATGAATTATGATGAAGTATCATTTATTAGACTTCAATTACTGTGTGATTATGACATTGGGGAGGAGACAGAGGAATTGGAGGAAATGGCTGCTGCGACTGGAGGGAGAGATAATTATATTGCCAGTCATCAGTCTTGGAACCGGCCTCTTTATAAATGATAAGGTCAGAATCAAGACGCATCTATAGTGAGGGATGAGGACAACCAACATTAACCGTAAGACCAGAAGACATAGGAGCAGAAATTTGGCCTTTCAGCCCACTGGGTCTGCTCCGCCATTTGATCATAGCTGTTAAGCTTCTCAACATCATTCTCCCGCTTTCTCCAAATAACCCTTGATCTGTTGAGGAGAATCGGTAGAGCACCTTTCTGCAAGCTCTCCTCCTCTTCAATGCCATCTGACACTCTTCATGTCTTTGCACTGGCTGAACTCAGGTTGTGGGTGTCACAGTCGCTTCGTGGTTAGTACAGTGCCAGGGGCCCAGGTTCGATTCTCACTTCGGATGACTTCCAGTTTGGGGTTTGCACATTCTCCCCATATCTGCATGGGTTCCCTGCCGGTGTTCTGGTTTCCTCCTGTAGTCCAAACATACGCAGATTAGGTGAAATGGGTACGGTAAATTACCCATAAATTACGTTATTAGTCAGCAGAAAATGGGTCTGCTTGGGTTACTCTTCGGAGGGTTGGTGTGAACTTATTTTGCCAAAAGGCCTGTTTCCACACTCTGGTGATTTTAATACCAAAAATTATCCAAAATGCCCTCAGTTCCTTCATCTAGATCGTTAACTGCAGAATGTGAAATTTGGTGCTCCCAACATTGACCCTTGTGGAACAATGCTTGTCACTGACTGCCATCGTGAGAACGCACATTCTACCCTTACTCTCTGCTGGCTTTTATCGATGCTAGCACGTTGCCTCTGACACCATGGATCCCCTTTCTCAATAATCTCCAGTGTAGCAATTTGTCAAAGAACGTCTTGAGGTGCAGGTAGATAATATCCATTGGTTCTCCTAATCTGCTCAGTACTTCCTCAAAACATTCTAGTGGGTCCGTCAGGCATGACCGCCCCTTGATGAAACCATAATAACTCTGCCCTATTTTACCATCTACATCCAAGTATTCAGAAATCGCATTCTTCATGATGGATTTCAGGATCTTACCCACAACTGAGGTTAGGTTGATCAGTCTGTAATTTTCCATCTTCTGCCTTAATCCCTTGTTAAACAGGGTGTCACGTTAGCGATTTTCCAGTCCCCTTTGCCCTTTCCTGATTCTATTCATTCCTGAAAGATCACAACTAACGCTTGCACTACACCTTCAGCTATATCCCTTACAAGGCTTGGGTGTAGTCCAACTGGTCCAGATTGTTTATCTACATTCTGGCCATTTAGTTTTCTAACCCGTTCTCTTTGGTGATGAGCACCATATTTAGTTCGTACCCTCACTCTGTTGAATTTTTGGGAAATTAATCGTGTCTTCCACTGTGAAGACTGACGCAAAGTTCCTCAGCCATTCCTTTGTTCCCCACCACTACCTCTCTAGCATCATTTCCATTGTCTACTTTTGTCTCTCTTTTGCACTTTATATATTTCAGTGGCTAGCTTACCCACTTATTTAATTTTCTCCCTCCTTATACATTTTTGTTGCCCTCTGTTGGTCTTTGTAAGCTTCCCACTACTTTGGTTTCACACTGTCCTTCACCACATTATATATTTCTTTCTTTTGCTTTGATGCTATCCCTGACTTCACTCGTCAGCCATAGTTGCTTCATCCCCGTTGTACCATGCCTCTTCTTGCAATGAATCTCTGCTGTGTCTCCTAAGTTACTCTTATAGCCTCCTGCCATTGCTGTTCTACTGTCTTTTCTGCTAGGCTACTGTCCCTGTTAATTCTACCCAGCTTCTCCCTTATGCCTCTGCAGTTGCCTTTATTCAGCTGAAGTACTGTCGCCTCTGATTCTATCTTCTGCCTCTCAAATTGCAGGATAAATTCAACCATGTTATGATCGCTGCTTCTAACGGCTTCCTTCAGTTTAAGCTCCCTTATCTAGTCTGCCTCTTTGAACAACACTAAAACCAGTATTGCCTGTTCCCTCGTGGACTGCACCACAAGCTACTAAAAAAAATCTTGTACATATTCCATGAATTGCTTTTCTTATTATCCACTGCCAATGTGATTTTCCCAGCCCCCTTCATATTGAAATCGCCCATGATCACTGTAACCTTGCCTTTCCTACACATCTTGTCTATCTCCTGATGTATCTGATGGCCTAGCTCCTCACTACTGTTTGTCAGCCTGTATAAGACTCCAACTGTGGTTGCTTTAACATTGTGCTTCCTCAATTTTACCCATGCAGATTCTACACCATCTGACCCTATGTTATTTCTTGCTATTGATTTACTTTCATTTCTTACTAATAAGGAAACCTCACCTCGTCAGCCCACCTGCGTATCTTTTGGATAGGGTGCATACCCTTGAATATTTAGTTCCCAATCCTGACCCCCTTGCAGCCATGTCTCCGTGATGCCCATCACGTCATACTTGCCAATTTCGATCTGGGTCACGAATTCATTTACCCTATTCCTTATACTGCATGCACGCAGACATAACACTGTCAGTCCTGTATTAACCATCCCTCCTCTCAATGTCATTCGTTCTCCAGTGTGCTCAAAGTTTGTTTGTAAATCATTTCTAGATACTCTATCCTATTTATGTCTGTGATGGAGATTTTAATAATCTATCCTGAATTCTGCACTTTTACCTCCTCTTTTAATTCAGGTTTCTAATTACCCCATAACTGATTGCCGTTCCCCCACTCCTATTCAATTTACATCCCTGTCTATCGCCCTAGTTAAGCGATTCATTCAGACTCTGGTCCCAGCATGGATGAGATAAAGGCTTTCCCATCAGAGCATCTACCGCAAACCCACAGACAACCTCACAATGCACCACTTCTCCAGTTTGCACCCAAAACATATTAAAACAGCCATCCCCTATGGACAGGTCCTACGCATACGCCGGATCTGCTCAGATGAGGAGGAACTCGACGGACACCTGGAAGGACTCAAGGATGCCCTCACAAGAACTGGGTACGATGCTCAACTCATCGACTGCCAGTTCCAATGTGCCACAGCAAGGAACCGTAATGACGTCCTCAGGAGACAAACCCGCGATGCAACTCACAGGATACTCTTCGTTGTTCACTACTTCCCAGGAACTGAAACATTACGTCATGTTCTTTGTGACCTGCAACACATTATCAATGAGGATGAGCCCCTCACCAAGACCTTCCCCACACCTCCACTACATGCCTTTAAACACCGCCAAACCTCAAACAGATCGTTGGTCGTAGCAAGCTCCCTAGCTCTCAGGCAACTTCATACAACACTGTCACGGTGGACGTTTCAAAACAGATCAGAATGTGGACATGGATACCACCATTACGCGTGGGGACACCTCCCACCTTGTACATGGCAGGTACTCATGTGTCTCAGCCAACGTTGTCTATTTTATTAGTTGCAGGCAAGGATGCCAGGAGGCATGGTACACTCGGTACCCATAGGAAGGGCCTCAATCGGGACCTTGGGATCATGTCACATTACAGGTGGCCACCATTGCACTATACACACATACAGATGCTCCTGCACACACACACACACACACACATGCACACGGACACACGTACACAACCGCGCACACAGACACCCACACACGCCCTTACAGACACACAACCTCGCAGACTTAAGACATTCTGCACTCACTACACACACGTATATACTTTCTCACATTCACAACCCCAAACCCAGACAGACAGACGCACACAGACAGACAAAGACCCACATGTACACATAAGTGGGGTGAATTTGTCCTTTCAGGGTTACATTATATTTTGCTCTAAAACTGCATGCATTCATGAAGAACTCTGAGCTCAAAAACTGCATGAATTTATGTAAAACTCCGTTATCTCACTTTTTAGATTAGAATCAATCTAAGCACTATGGCATAGACAGAGAACACAGGGGGCCAACACCTTCAACATATTGTCTAGCTATCACCATTGTTACCAGCTAACCTGAGAATGCAACTTAAAAAAAAAACGATTTTGTGATTTACACATGAAAGAAGTGAAACTATCACTGTATTCTAACAGATGAAAGGCTTAACCGACACTCATTTTTTTAATGTATGATTTCAGTAATGTCACACTGTAAATTTTTGCTATAAATTCTGTGTTATGATTCAGCCCTCCACTATCATCTGATCAAGGAGCGTCGCTCCGAAAGCTAGTGTGCTTCCAATTAAAACTGTTGGACTATAACCTGGTGTTGTGTGATTTTTAACTTTGTACACCCCTGTCCAACACCGGCACCTCCAAACCATCAGAATAGGCCCTTTCTTCCCCAGAAATGAAATGTGTTTATTCGACACAAAATACAGGGACAACTCGGTTTTCTGGACCAACCAAAGTATGAAATGTACAAAGAGATAAGATTGTTAAAATACACTCATGATATCGAACTATATGAAGTGAAATGTGGATTACAAAACCATGGAAGTGGTGTGCAAACTTTTTCAGTCATTACTTGACCCACAGCTAACATGCTGATTTCCCCTCTGACAGTGATCCCCTCACTGTGATTCTCTGGGCCAGTGTCTCGCACAGTGACTCAGGAGGTTATCGGTTCCTGCTTCTATTGGCCACAGTCCATTTAAATTAATCCACCTTCTCTCTGGAGCCAGTCAATTGGTCTATTGGATTCTGTTTAGCTGTCAGCCACTGAACTCTGTGATATTATAGGAGATAAATGATCTAGGATCGCAACCAGTATCAGCATGGTGCTCACAGGGTATGGCTCCCAAACAAAGAGCTTGCGGTTCAGGGGAATGTTTAAATAAAACTTGCATATTCTGTCTATTTCTCCTCATGCTGTCTCCTGGTCTATCTAATTTCATCCCCGATTCACACCTCTTCATTTCTCACTCACTCTGTCACTCCGTTTTCTCTCCTCTCTGTTTATCTCCCTTCACATTCTTTCTCCCTATTTCATTCTCTCTCTCTCTTTGTCTATCTCCAATAACTCTCTTCGCTTTTAGATAGCGTAGTTGGAGAGCTCGTGGTTGTACGAAGGACTGAATGACCTCCGTCTGTGCTCTATTTATTCTGAGTTTCTCTGACCCACAATAAAAAGTTAGGTGCCTGTAGAGACAAGCTGGTTCAGTGAAGGACACAGGTTACAATCATCCATTATCTCTTGCTGTTCTCTGGTCTACAGCGACTTTGAAATATCTGTTCAAATAAAATAGATTGAAATTCGAACAGTCGAGAGGACGTTCGGCGGATGATATTGCAATTAGGATTTAATAAACAGTTGCCACACACAAAATGTGGATTTGCCTGATAGCTATTCCTCCCAATTAACACACCCTAGCTCCTCCCTGATACTGACGTAAATTGCCTTACTCCAATTCCATAGCTTCTCAAAAGGTCCTGACTTATCCATGTTCTTAGCTACCTTAAAACTGAAAGCGTTTCCAAGATGATTCCACAATGCTGTTCCCCTGAAATGTCAGTCACCTGTCCAGGCTCATTCGCCACTACGAGGTCCAGTATGACCCTTCCTGTAGTGGACTATCCACATATTGTTTCAAGTAAACAAAACAAATTCTGCCCTGTCTAAGCCACTTGCTCTAAGGGAGTCCCAGTCAATGTTGGGGATGTTGAAGTCACTCACTATGACAACACTTTTTATTACACCTTTCCATAACTGGCCCATGCATTTGTTCTCAAAGTCTCGGTGGCTGTTGAAAGGACTATGGTATAATCCGAACACAGTAATTGCATCAATCTTATTTTTGTGCTGTACTCATATTGCCTCAGTGGATGAGCCCTCCAGTACGACCTCTCTAAGTGCAAGTGCAACACTATCCCTGATTAGTAATACAGCTCCTCCACCTCTTTTTACCTTCCTCTGTGTCTCGTCTAACACAACAAAACCCTGGAATGGTGAACGCCCGGTCCTGTCCTTCTCCAAACTAAGCGCCTGTAATGGCTGCAACATCATGGTCTCATGTATTGAATCAGGCTGTAAGCTCATCTGCCTTACCCATAATAATCATTGCGATGACATAAACACACTTCAGCCCAATGCCATCAGATCCTGAGTCGATAGGATATACACAAGAAGGACGGGATGGACCTTAATTGACAGCAATCTCCGATATGTGGATCATTGGGATTTGCAGGTCGATAGGATATACACAAGAAGGACGAGATGGACCTGAACTGGCAGCAATCTCCTGGCAGGCAGGTTTGCTGTTGTCACTCAGGAGGGTTTAAACTAGTGTGGCCGTTGGGGATAGGGGGGCACATTGAGAACCAGAGCAGTCGGTCCACAAATACACGACTGAGGCGGGGTTGGCGACTAATCCCAGTACAGCTAAGACCAACAACAAACAGATAGAGGTTACTGAACACAATAGGCTTGACAGTCTGAAGTGCGCTGATTATAATGTGAGGACTATGACAGGCAAGACGAATGAACTTGGAGCCTGGGTGAGTGTATATAACTGCTATGTTAATATTATAGAGATTTGTTTGAGAGAGGAACTCGGGAATCCCAGTGATACACATATCAGAAGTGCTGCCTCCTCTACCAGTTCTTTGCCCGTGTATTTAACTCTACTACCATTCTATTCCTAACCTCATTGGCACATGGAATAGTCTTATCACACCAAAATTTAAATATTATTTCAGCACAACTCCGGCAAGACATTTTTCTTTAAAATGGACAGACTTGACAATAAATTCTTAAGTGTGAGTTTATTAACTGGGAAAGAGGAGACCTCTGAATCACTAAAGCTTTGTCAGGAGACAGGAAATAGCTAGAATTTGAAAAGATACATCATTTATAACACATGTACAATCTTCAAACGCATAAATATCTAATTTAAGAGATAAATCAACCATGGCTAATGAGGCTGGTACAATTGCAACATTTAAAATGCATCTGGATGGGTATATGATTAAAAAAGGTTTAGAGGGATATGGGCTGGATGCTGGCAAATGGGACGATATGAGATTGGGATATCTGGTTCGGCATGGACGAGATGGACCGAAGGGTCTGTTTCCGTGCTGTACATCTATATGACTCGACTCTGCGGCCTCATTGTTAATAGTGGGCTCGAAAACCTAATTAATGACCGGTGTCAGGCTAACTGCCTTATGATTTCTTGTCTTTTGCCTCCCTTCTTTCCTTGCACAGAGATTTACATTCCGATTTTCTAGTTCTCTGTGACGCTTCCTGAGGACATTTATTTCTGAAAATCCACCACCACTGCCTCCACAATCTTCTCCTCTATTTCCTTCAGAACTATGGTTGTTAGCCTTCCAGTCTGTGTGATTTCTCCATTTTCAAACATTTCACCTTCCACTGCACACTTCATCAGCACCGACCACTACACCCATCTCTCGCCCTTGACTGTCTTGAAGTTCTGGAATGCTGCTAGTTGCCAACCATTGTGAGGACTGATGCAAAGCACCTATTCATTTCATTCTCCAATTCTTTTCTTCTCCGTTTCTCTGTGACTGGCCTCGTTTTCAAGTTGCCCAATGTTCACTCTTGCATCTCTTCCTGTTATAAGTCTTACCTAAACTCTTGCAGTCTCCTTTCCTGTGGGGAGTTAGCTTATACGTTCCATATTCTCCACCTTATTGTTTATTTTGAATTATCCCCTGCTCCTATGGAAAAGCTTCCCAGTCTTATCGAGACTGAGGGAGAGCATTTCAGGGAATTGACTGCAGAAGGCAACATGTAACTACACTAATCCTGTAAGCCATCATTGGGTGGCATGATGACACAGCTCTGCTGCCTCAAGTGCCAGGGACTCGGGTTCAATTTCAATCTCTGGTGCCTATCTGTGTGGCGTTTGTACAATTTCCCCATGTTTGCATTAGGAGCATTAACTCCTTTCGTCTCCCCACTGTCTATCTCCGTGTTTATGCCATCGGCAGTATTTGAGCTTCAGGTCGATGAAGAAATGCGGCAAATGCAACCGATTTTCGTAAAAGAGACCCTGGTGTTCAGGCTGGCCTGGGCGTTCAGGAGACTTGCCTGGCCATTTGTGTGAGTGTAGTGTCACTGATTCCCAAGCTATCCCTCTCAGTCCCTCAGTCCATCCATTATTGCATGCAGCCTTTCCTCGAACCACTCCTGAGACTCCTCAGAACTCATCGCCTGGCATTGGATGCTCCCTAAGCAGGACTGTATTCCCAAAGACACTGGGCACTTTGTGACCCACTAGGGATGCTGGGTAAAGACCCTGCCATTGAAAGGAACATAATAACTACAATTCAGTTGAATAGCAAAGCAGAGTAAACGGGCTGAATGGCATCCAATTGCGTGGTATTCATCCAAACCGTGCTTGAACCAGAGTACTAGGGGATCGCACATCCAGGGCTGTAAACGGGGCTTTAAACTAAATAGGGCGAGGGTGGGCAAGGTCAGATATTGGCGGAAATAGAAAACCCGAGTTAAAGGAGGAGGTAAGAATGCTGAACTCAGGAGAAGTTATTCAAATCTCCAACGCAGATATAAATATGACAGAGTGTATGGAGAGTGTTAGCAATCAAACTTCGAGCACACTGGGCAAACGAATGACAACGTGAAGAGGAACGGTTAATACAGGACTGGAGGCGTTATATCTGAATGTATGCAGTATAAGGAATAGAATAAATGAGCTTGTGGCGCAGATCAGAATTGGCAGGTATGACGTGGCGGGCATCACGGAGACATGGTTGCAAAGGTATCAGGTTTGGGAGCTGAATATTCAAGGATATACATGTTATTGAAAAGATAGGCAGGTCGGTGGAGGCGGTGGGGTTGCTTTATTGGTAATAAATAAAACTAAATTAATAGTTAGAAATTAAGTAGGGTCAGATGGTGGGGAATCTGGTGGGTAGAATTGAGGTATCGAAAAGGTGAAAATAAAAACATAATTGGAGTCTTGGACCGGCGTCCAAACAGTAGTCAGGAGCTGAGGCACAAGATACACCAGAAGAGAGCAAAGATGTGTAGGAAAGGCAAAATTAGAGTGATCATGCGGATGTTAAAAAGAAAGGATGTTGAGGGTGAGGACGGGCTCAGCCAGTTGGAGGATGGTGGTGGTGTTTGGGTGCAGTTCAAACCTTTGTTCCAGGAAGAAGCAGAGAGTCCTGAGACCATCCTAATGGGGGTGGGGGTGGGGAGGGTGTTGGTGGATGTCTAATGGGATGGTACCTCCAAGGAAAAGAGGAAGTGAATGGAACCTGCAAAATGGAAATTCTAAATTGGTGTAAAGTGTCAGATGAATCACTGATGTACGAGGGCAGGGTCTGGACCAGGAGAGATTACTGAGTCAAAGTAGAAAGAGATGAGTTGTTTGTAGCAGGTGCAGACTGAAGCAATGTGTCTGCCTGGGCCACCCTGTTTGTGGATGCCTGGAGGAGATGGAAATGACCTGTGCTATCAGAGGGCCATCAGCTTGGTGCCATTGGCTGGGGTTTGGGATAGCAGTGTGGGGGTGGGAGGGGATCACCAGGAGAAATCAGATCAGTTCTCACAGTTGATACAATGGCCTGATATGCCATGGTGTGGGTCATGGTCTAAGAAAAGTCTTGTTATATGTTTTTTCTATCACTTGAATCCATAAATTCTGCAGAATCTCTTTTCAGCTTGACGATTGTTGGGAATGTTACAAAGGACATATTTCAGGACGTACATAAAAAGAGAGTTCAGCTCTCTATTCAAAATGCTATTTCAGGCTCCCTCATAAAAGACCTTAACTACATCATTCTGTAAATTCCCCAAAATAAGAACAGCAAGAGATTGTCCCACTATTTCCATCTCTGTGAGCATCATGTGGTGAGGAATACAATCTCCAAGGTTACACAGCATCCTGGCTTGAATCAATATCACTGTCCCTTCACTGGCACTTGATCAGAATCCTGTGGCTCTCATTGAAACATATCAGTTAGTGTCCCTGAACCACGAGGGCCATTGGGGTTCACCACCATATTCTGAATGGAAATTGGACAGAGGCAATAAATGCTGGTCTTGCTAACGGAATTCACCTTACATGAACAACTGACAGGAATCTGCTCTATTAAATGCATCCATTCTAACAGATCCGATTTCTAACGCAGTTTTAATGAGGCTTTTAGTTTGACCTAAGCATCTGATATTTCTGTAACTCTATGAAACTTCCACGAGTGCTTTTGCAGTGCTGATTAAAAATCACATTTGCAAATTGTGCTCATCATTCTAAAAGAGAGAGTCTTTGTGCGCTTGAGAATGCTTTCATTATTTGTCAGGATCTAAAAGCAATAGCTTCGAAGAAACTAAGATCAGGAGTAAGTGACTGGACACCTTGAACCAAGTCTGCCATGTGATAAGATAATGGATGATCTGATTGTGGCCAGAAACACACATTCCTGCTATGCCCTATTACTTTAATTCATAATTCATAGCCGATAAACTGTCTGACTGTGTGTTAAGAATATTCAATGTCTTACCTTCCATCACTCTCTGGAAGGGACGTTCCACAGACGCAGAACCCTTTGAGATGGTTAAAACAATCACCAACTCCTTCACTGCGATATTCCAGGAGTCCATCCATTTCTGGAAATCTCGCACAAATTGAAATATTGTTTCATCATTCAACTTGAATAGACTACTCAGAATATTATGGGTTTAAAAGGATCATGCATCATTTGCCTAAACTCCAACTGATCCAAGTCCAGTCTGACAATGTTTCCTCCAGAAATAAATGTTCTTTACAGGAATCAGTTGAGTGAATCTTCTGTGGACTGCTTTTTATGTCACTGTGCCCTCAGCTCTCCTGACGAGGTCTCACCATACCCTGGAAAACTGCAGAAAATTTTCCAGACTCCTGGATGTGTTCTCTTTCAAAAGGTTTGACAATTTATATTGCCTCCCTATGACGTGCACGCAACGTGTTGGTTTTTTTTTGTGATCCAGGTGTCTCATTCCTCTGTGCCTCAGCTTTGCAATCTCTCCACTTGAATAATACACTGTTTTTCCATTCACACCACCAATCTATTCAAACACAGGCACATTTTTCCTGCTTAAAAATTCATAACACTGTCCATCCTATGTAACCCTGTGATTATCTTGTATAGATAAATTCAGACACCGCTCAACCTTCGTCTCTCGAACGAAAACAGCGGCAACTACCTCAGACTTTCCTTTTAAGACCTTCCCTCCAAATCAGGCAAAATCCTCATAAATCTGTTTTGAACCCTTTCCAAACCCTCCTCGTCCTTCCTGTAATGCAGCAAGCAGAAATATATGCAGTACTCCAAGTGTGGCAACACCGGAGTTTTGTGCACCTGCAGTGTGATCGTATGGCTCCAAAATTCTATCCCTCTACCAATAAAAACTAATACACTGTACGCCTTCTTAACAAACCTATTAACCAGACTGGCAACTTTCAGTGATCTACATACATTGACATCGAGATCTCTCTGCTCATCGACACTGCCAAGAATCTTACCATTGGTCCAGTACTCTTTATTCCATTTTCTCCTTCCAAAGTGAATCCACTCACACTCTTGCACATTAAACTCAAGCTGCCACCTCTCAGCCCAGCGCTGCAGCTTATCTATGTCCCTCTGTAACCTGCAACACCCTTGAACACTATCCACACTTGACCAACCTTAGTATCATCATTAATTTTACTAACACATCATTGCATGCCCTCGTCTAGGTCATTTATAAAAATGACAAACAGCAGTAATACCAAAATGATCCTGTGTAGGAACTACAGTTTTTGTTGTAGTCTGTGAAAACAGAAAGCATTACTTTTGTGCCTCTGCCATTTTTGAGTTTCTCATTGTTACCTTGTCAGTTTCATCCTGCAAAGAGCCTTCGCTTCGTTTCACTCTGCGCTTCTTTTGTATGTACTAGTGAAAGCTACTGGTATCAGTGTTTATGTTTCCGTTCATTTCCTGTCATAGTTTCTTTTAATGTTGTGTGTTAACTCTTTGCTGATTTGTTTTGTTTGTTTCCATTAATTCACAGGAAGAGGGCATTGTTGCGTAGGCCAGCACTTATTGCCCATCCTTGATTTCCCAGAGGGCAGTTAGGAGTTATCTACATTGTTGTGGGTCTGGAGTCACATATCGGACAGACCAGGTAAGGATGGCAGTTTCCTTCCCCATAGGACATTAATGAAACAAGTGAGCTTCTCCTGACAATCTATTCATGTTCACCATCAGCTTAGAAATCCCAACTTTGAATTCAAATTCCAACATCTGCCATGGCAGGATTCGAACCCAGCTCCCCAGAACATTATCTGGGGTTTCTCGATGAACAGTTCAGCTATAATGCACTAGGCCACTGACTTACCCAATCCTCCAGAGCGTGACTGACTTCTGCAGTATGATTTGCCCTAGTTTATGCCCTCATGCTGTCATTAACTTCCTTATCTAGACATGGATCATTTTTCTCTGTCATGCAATTCCTCTTGTCTCACGAATATGCTTTAATTGAGAGATATTTAGTATCCCCTTAAGTATTTGCCAAATTTATTCATCTGTTCTGTCTTTGACTGTTCCCACGCACGCACCCCCCCCCCCCCCCACCCCACCAACACCTTCCTTAGGCCACTGTAAGTATCATTGCCCAACATTAAGGCTCTCTTATGTGACTCTGTTCTCACTCTTTCAATCTGAATTTGCAACTACTGCATGTTGTGGTCATTCTTTCCAAGAGAATCCTTAACTGCATGGTCGTTTTTCATTCCTTCCTGGCATCAAATCTAAAGTAGCCTGCTCTCTGGTTGATTCAATGACATGTGCTCTCACAAACAATCCTTCATATACTCTATGAATTGTCCGTGGAGCCTACCCTTTGCCAAGTTGATTAATTGATTCAATATGCACGTTTAGCCCACCGTTGTTACCTTGTCACGAACCCTCATTATTCCCGACCTCAGAAGTACTTTGGGGAGACTGTGGCTGAAAATTACTCTTCCAAAGAGGTTTCTTCCCTTGCTTTTTATTTGTACCTGGACTGATTTCATTTTGTTCCCTCATGGCAATATCATTTCTTAATATAGCCTTGGTATCATCCTTAACTAATGCATCAATTCCATCTCTTTTACCTTTATGTCTATCTTTTCGGAATACCGAGTATCCATGTACAGTTCACTGTCCAGTCCTGATCTTCCTGTAACCATGTCATCATCCATACCAGGTCATACCCATTTATCTCTGTACATACTGACAGCTCATTAATTTTATTCCAAATACTGTGTGCTTTTAGGCCGAAGCTTTTTAAATAAGTTTGTTGATTTGTTTTTCCCCTTTAATATTTTCGTGAGTACGAACTTCCTGATCTCACACACCTCACTCCTTCACGTCCCTCATACATTCCATCTTCATTTGCTAAACTCTAATAAACACCTCTATCATTTATTCCATGCTCGAACTCACATTTTGGACTGATTTGAATATTTCTCGCAGCATTGTCATGAGACTGGCCGTGCCTAATGCCCTATTCACCTCTACCTTCTGCTCAGTTCCTGACCTGCTGCTTTGTTTCCCAGCCTCCTGGTTTATTATATTAAATCCACCCAATCTGCACGAGAAAACCTCCCCACCAGGATGTTGGCGCTCCTCCAGTTAACATGCAATCTGTCCATATATTAAAGCTCCCACCTGTCCTGGAAGAGGGCCCAATGATCCAGAAATATGAATCCCTCACCCCTGAACTAGGTTTTTAACCATATGTTAATCGATACTGCCTTCCTAATCCTTACCTCTTTTACACGAGGCACTGGGTGTAATTCAGACATTACAGAGAATTGTTTTCTCTCTCTCTCTCTCTCTCTCTGTCTCTCTCTCTCACTGACACACACACACACACGCACAAACACACACACACCCTTCTTTCCTTTGCAGAATATTACCAGTGACCTTATCAATAATCAGAATGATAAGTGGTATGAAGGAATTAGTTAAAGGTAGGTTGCAAGAATTTAGAGTAATGAAATGACTCCTTATTGATCAGGACAGACGAAGATGTGAACTTATTGCAGTGATCAAAATTATGAAAAAAACAGGGTAAAATAAGAGTATTCCGTTTCCCTTAGCTGGCATTACAGAATCCCAGTTGCAAGATAGTCAGCACAAGACCACGGAGTGAGATAAGGCAAAAATTCTTTATTGAGAGATTTGTTAGGATTTGGAATGCCCTTCCTGGGAGATTTGTGAATGAAGACTCAAGAGGGAACTGGATATATATTTGAAAGTACCGAATTTAAAGGGCAACATTGATAGAGGTGGCAAATGGGAGGATTTGGGAGACATTTCACAATCCTTGCATACACAGTGGCCCAATAGCCTCCTTGTCTACATTAAAGTCCTGTACTCTATCATGTACAAATGCAAGTCAAAGCCAGTATCAGATTATTTCCAACTGTAAATGCTGGCAAATATCTGATCATTTTGCTGCAGCATAACCATTTAAAATGCAAGTATTGCAAGGTCAGCTTGATGATGAAGTCTAATTAGTAATCAGCACATGCATATATTAAATCTTGCATCCCTACAAATAATACAAATATTTCCTTTCTTTGCCGCAGAACTTTTTGAAAATGTCTGACTGTTCACTCACACGGATGAATGTTCATCGTTCTTTTTCACATTTCACATTAAATACCATTCATTCTAAACATTGCAAGGTTTCAAATGATTGTCCACTTCAATTTGCATCACACAAATCATTTATTGAAAGGAATATTCTCTCTTAATGTTGAATTATTGTCATTTTGCAATTGTTGGTAAAGAGCTGAAGCTCGCACATTTAGTGAGAAATTAAACTGAACAATTATATATCAATGTAAAAGAATACTATTTATATTTGACGGTTCAATCGTTTTCTCACTCTAAAAATACAATCATTCAGAAGCCAACGACTTTCCAAATGTTGGAGCGACGATGTATTCATTTGAATACTGAAAATGAATATTCAATCACCTGATGAAGGAGCGTCGCTCCGAAAGCTAGTGTGCTTCCAATTAAACCTGTTGGACTATAACCTAGTGTTGTGTGACTTTTGACAATGAGTATGTAATTGTAGCGAGTTTTGAGAAGATTTGTAGCTCAAGTTGAGGTTTTGGATGTACGTTTTCTCGTTGAGCTGGGAGGTTCATTTCCAAATGTTTCACCATCTTCATCTTCAGTGGGCCTCAGGCAAACCAATGCTGAAACTTTCTGCTTTCTATTTATATGTTTGGGTTTCTTTGGATTGGTGGTTTCATTTCCTGTGGTGATGTTATTTGCTGTGGTGAAGTCATGTCATGTTCCTTAACTCAGGGGTGGTAGTTGAGGTCTAACTCGATGTGTTTATTGATAGAGTTCTGGATGGAATGCCATGCTTCTAGGAATTCTCGTGCGTGCCTCTATTTGGTTTGTCCGAGGACGCATGTATTTTCCCATTCGAAGTGGTGTCCTTTCTCATCCATATGTGAGGATATTAGTGAGAGAGGATGATGTCCTTTTGTGCTTAGTTGGTGTTGATGTATCCAAAAGTATGTAATTATGATCACCACTATAGTCAGATAACATGTTCTTTGTTCGATATTAAATAAAATATGTGCTTTATTTTTGTATCATAAAATGTTGGCAGGAAAGTATATTTTAGTTCCATGAATATAGCATCAACCTAATTGTTTTCAGAGATGATGCAATTATTGTTTTTGGTTGAATAATGATACTTCACATTTTTGTGAATCACAATTCACAAACATAGCAAATCATTGACTTTTTTCAATTCAGCTTGCAATCATAACCTACATTGAATAAAGATTTTGAATTATTTGAATTCAGTCACAGCTGCCAGTGATACTGGGTAAGACATTGTTCTGCTCTTAAATGAATTCAGAGAGCTTACACCTGGGTCAGGGCAGACATTCAATCATTATTTCACAACAAATTATTTCGACTCCATCTTCGGTCTGAGCCTTGCCCGGTGGCAGATGAATGGACATGGAGTGTCAGAATCACATTGCACAAGTTATTAATGGTGCTGGCATCTGGCCTACCTCCCAGACTCCAAGCATCTGCTACCTGGACCAGGCACTGAGCGAAGACGTTAACAAGTTAACAATATTCTGCAGCACATTGTGTCTCGCAAAGAAACTTCTAAAACCGTGTCCAATGAATGTCATCTTCACATTCACCAGTATCAAAATAAAATTGTACATCTCTGTTGATGGACAAAAATTAATACATGGGTCACCCAACAAAATCTATCTGAAGAAAACAGCAGCAAATGGCAAGTCCAGCATCATGTTAATAACTGAAGTTGACGGATTCTGTCTGGTGTAGATCGTCACATATTGTACTGGTAGTCGAGTGACTAAGAATGCACGCCATAAGTGGACGTCTTGGCCTAACGCCTCTACAAAGCTTCCTGATCTCACACACATCACTCCCTCACACATTCAACAATTGATAAGAATCCACAAGTTGGGTGAAACATGAAACATAGAACAGTACAGCACAGTGCAGATCCTTTGAGCCTTGGTGTCCTGCCGATTCCTTATCCTACTCTAAGATCAGACTAACCTACATACCCTTCATTATACTATCATTCATTTGCCTTTCCAATAGTCGGTTAATATTTCCCCAATGCAGCTGACTCTGCTACAGTTGCCAGCAGTACGTTCCACCCATCCACCATTCTCTGACATCTCCACCCAACCTTCCTCCAATCACCTTCAGGGTTTTCTCCCTCGTGATAGATATTTCCACCATGGGAAACGGTCTCTGGCTATCCACACTATCTTTACTTCTCGTCATCTTATACACCTCTATCAAGTCATCTCTCATCCTCCTTTGCTCCAATGAGAAAAGCCCTGAACTCTTCTTTGTTTGCATCCTGATAAATCTCAGCACCCTCATTAAAGTTTCCACATCCTTCCTACAATGAGGCGACCAGAACTGATCACGACATTCAATGTGTGAGCTCACCAGGGTTCCATTGAGCTGCAGCATAACCTTACAGCGCTTAAACCCTATCCCCCTGCTAATGAAAACATCATACACCTTCTTAACAACCTTATCAAACTGGTTGGCAACACTGAGGGAGCTATGACATGGACCACAAGATCACCCTGTTCCTCCACAATGTGTTTGATCCCATTCTCAAAGAATGCAGTAAGATTTGAGGCATGAACTGCGCCTCACAAAGCCATGCTGATTATTTCTAATCAAACTATGAATTTCCAAGTAATCATAAATTTTGTCTCTCAGAAACCCCTCTAATACTTTGCCCAAAACTGATGTAAGACTGACTGGTCTGCAATTCTCAGGATTATGCCAAAAACTTCCTTGAACAAGGAGTAACATTTACTGCCCTCCAATAATCTGTCACTACTTCAGTCGACAGTGAGGATGTAAATATCAACGCCAAAGGTACAGAGATCTCTTCCTGTAGTAACCTCCATTTTTTTCCGTCTGGCCCAGGGGATTTATCTACTCTTATGTTTGTACGTCAATCAATCTGTACTTCACCTCAAAATGCCTACTCTCTGTCCAAACAAATGATTGACTGCTTTCCATTTCAGGGCTATATACTATGCTGCCTTCTGGAACACGTATGGTTTCAAATATCCTGTCAATCATGGAATGGAAAACATGGGAAGGCACCAATGCCTTCCTGATGAACTGCTGAAGCCCAAAGCTTTGACTCTCCTGTTCCTCAGGTGCTGCCCGACTGGCCATGCTTAACCAGCGCCATACGTTTCGACTCTGATCCCCAATACCTGCAGTTCTCACTTTCTCCATTACTTAGAGCTCTCCTCTCTGCACACGGAACAGGGAATTATTCAGCAGAAATTCATTGCATTTGGAGCTGACTATTTAGTTCTGGAAAGTTGCATTTCATTAATAAATTTATTAAAAAAGAAATTATAATTCAACAAATATTCATTCATTCCCAGAGTAACAGTTTTGTTCATGAATTGGGCAGCGTGAGAACAAACAATTATTGACTAAAGAACTCCGCCTTATAGAGTATTCCAGGTATTATATTCCTGGATGGATGTCCTTTACCTTGATGCTGGGAATATTATCGGATCGACAGATGTGATAACGGAACGAGGTGAAATGGGGAAGTGTGACATTTTTGCCATCACAGAAATGTGTTTGAGGGGCGTCAGGGCTGACAACTCAATATCCCGTTCTATAAGATCTATAGGCACGACAAGAGAGGTGGTAAAAGAGGAAGTGGGGTTGCATTATTAATTATGGTGTCAGTTACTGCAGGAAGAATGATCTTCTAATGAGACTTGGTGGTTAGAGTTCAGGATCAAAACCATGACAGACACACATGCTGGGAATATATTCTAGACTCCCAGATAAAAGAAAATACAGGAGCTGATAAAAAGTCAATTTACGAGAAGTGTTAATACAACAATAGGATCATTATATTCAGGCATTTCAATTCCAAACATTCATTCGGGCAGTGATAACTTTATAACAGGGAGCAGATGCATTGAAATTTATTCCAGAGAGCTTCTTATGTCGATGTGTAACAGATACAACAATGGGCGGGGCTGTGCTGGGCCTCACCTTGGGAACGAAGCCAGTCAGATGTTGCAGGCAGGATTGGGTTGAGCATGAAAGGACCATTGGCCGTGACTCATATGTTTTGAGTTTGGTAAGGAAAAGACCCAAAACTGTTTGAAAAATAAAAGCTTTTTGGATTTGGGAGACCGATTTTATGAAAAAATATGACAGGATCTGGTCAAAGTGCAGATGCTTCTGGGTGCTTCTGGGTCCCATTCAGAATCCTCTGAACTTGGTTCTTCCTTCTGTGCTGTAATCATGAACACCTTCTCCTCTTGCTTTCTTTCACTATCAACCTATCTTTTGAGCATATTCACATGACATACTTTGTGAGATTTCTTCCTGTCTGGAGTCCTTCTCAATTCGCTCATCTCACTAAAGTTCTTCTCAACTTGATAAGGTACACGAAACCTTGCTCTTAAATGCTCACCTGTTACTGGAAGGAACACCAATGTCTTACTCCCAATGGGAAAATTGTAAATTTGTGATTTCTTATCTGCTTCCTGTTTCATTGTATGCTGCGATACGTTTAAATGTATCTCTCCAACTCTCCGGCTCTATTTAATCATTCCCTAAAATTTGACACATCGTCCAAATGGGTGGTCTCTGAATTCTGACTTGTTAAATCTTCCCGCATCAAATTGAATGGTCCTGCTAGTTCTTGCCCAAAAATTAATTAAAATGGAC
This sequence comes from Chiloscyllium plagiosum, assembly GCF_037043375.1. Lineage (NCBI taxonomy): Eukaryota > Metazoa > Chordata > Chondrichthyes > Orectolobiformes > Hemiscylliidae > Chiloscyllium > Chiloscyllium plagiosum. The sequence continues at coordinate 77,038,471 of NW_028270180.1, read as the reverse complement.
TGAATTTAGTCGATTCATTGGATGCGTCTCTGATCGCAAAAAGTTCAAATGGAATTTCCTTATCGCAATCATCTGGATAATCCTGACCATAAACGCTCAACATGGTCTTCAGTTTTTGATGCCATCTCTCTCGTGCTGTCTGTGATTCTGGATAGTGAGCAGTAGATTTGAATTGCTTTATTCCCAAGTTATCCATCGCCTCCTTGAATAGTTTGGATGTGAAATTTGATCGTTGATCTCACTGTATCGTTATTGTTAGTCCGTATCTATTATTCAAAAATAAGTATTTTTTTCTACAATCTTTTAAGCTATGATGCTGCATAACGAGATTGCCTCTGGATATCTAGTCGGCACAGCCATTATTGTTAATAAATGCTTATTCCCACCGTTTGTTTGTGGTAGGGGACCCACGCAATCAACCAAGACTCTTGTGAAATGGTCCTCAAATCCTGGAATAGGTATTAAAGATACAAGTTTTATTACTGCCTGTGTGACATGTTTGACACGTCTGGCAAAATTCAGCTACATCTTTATGCAGTCCAAGCCTGTAAACAAATCTTTATATTTTAGCGGGTGTTGTCCTCACCCAAAAATATCCTCCAACTAGTAGCTCAAGTGCCAATCGCGGCACCTCCTTTATATACCCAACTGGCAAAATAATTTGATGAATTTCTGCCCATGTCTGCTCTGCTTGAAATTGTGATGGTCTCCATTTCTTCAGTAAAACATCATCTGTTAAGTAATAACAGACAGGAATGCTTTCTTTCTTGCTTGCTAAATGCCTTTTGATATAACTGTTTGAATTCCTCATCTTTCTGCTGCAAGTCAATCAACTTAGCAGAGCTAAAAATACTTGCATGTTTTCCTACCTGCTCCTTCTCTGTTCTACTTCCCTGGTCAAAATAAGATTCGGATAACTCTACATCAGCTTCCTTTTGATCCATGCCTTTTGATCCCTCCTGCTTCAACCTGTACATTGTCATCTGTGATCCCACAATCAGGGAAATTTCCTAGATAATCATTCTCCAGGTCTTCCGTTGCCTGCATTTCCACTGGCTTTTCAATTAGAGTAGGCTGCACTCCTACTGGTGAATCAGCTATACCATTTGCAAGGACATAGCTTATTACTGGAGCTGAGAGTTTAGGGTCCACTACTGCTATCACTCCTCCACTGTTCTCACTTTACATAACTGAGCACTTTTTGTCTCACCATGAATTCTTGTTACCAGCACATTTTCTGACAATATTCTCTCAGGAGTGTATATCTCCTCATCCTCAGCATTACAGACTGAGAAGATCCCGCGACCAATAATATTGGAACCACCTTACCTATTACTCCTGGCCAATGTGAATTTCCTTTAATCTTCCAATATATATTTTTAAGCAGATTTGACACATCCTCATTAATCAACCTCTGATCATCTTGTAAACTCAGACACAGTTAGGTCGTACTTCTCTTGTGCTTTTTGTTACGAGTCCAACAAAACTTCCAAGCTGGTCTAGTTTTCCTATATTTGGTTTTCTGCTCGCCCACCAATACAGTGATTTTGTGTGGCCCATTTCATTACAATGAAAACACCTGAGCCTTTAATATTCTTTGTCCCCCTCGAGGGTTTCTTTTTTTACCCTGTGGTAAATTATCCTTAAAACCGTCATTGAGATCTATCTTTCCCTTTCCACGTGAGGAAATCTCTTTGCTCCAATTTCAATCCTTCATGGACTGAAATTGATTCTGGAAGCCAAACCGAGTTTATAGATCTGTTCATAATCATCAGCCACTTCAACAGCTCACCTTGCTGTTTTAACGCTCTTCTTTTCCATCTGAGTTCGCACCACGTCAGGCAGTGAACTTTTGAATTCATTCAAAATACTTACCTCTCTAAGGGCATCATAATGTTTAAAGCGCTTGATGTTTAAAGCGCTTATCCATCTAACGAAGTAACTCTGTTTGATCGTTTCTAACTCAGTGTAGGTTTGACGAGGGTCCATCCTTAGATTTCTAAAAAGTTATCTGTAGCCTTCTAGTACAAGCTCATATGAAGTTAAAATGGCTTTTTTCACCTCCTCATACTCCCCTGATACCTCCTCTGATAGTGATGCACATACCTCACTTGCCTACCTACAAGTTTCGTTTGGATAAACAAAACACCCTTTGCCCCTGGCCACTGCATTTGTTTAGCCACCTTTTCAAATAATTTGAAAAATACTTCTCCATCCTTCTCATCAAATTTAGCCAATGTTTGAAAATAAATAAACAGCTTCTTACTGGGGCTTCTGACTATCAAGATCTTGCTCATCCTCACTCTCTTCCTCACTAAGCCGCCAAAGCATTTCCCTCCAGCCTTTAACGCTGACTTTCCTTTATAAAGTGTCAGTTTTCGCTGTCAAAAAGCTCCCTCATTTTTTCTCCTCTACTGCCCTCTCTTTCCCCTGTTTTTGCTTTTAATCGTAACTCAAACTCTTTCATTTCTGCTGCGCTTTCCTTACCTCTAGCCTCCAACTAAAGCTGCTTCCTTGCAATTGAATTGTTGCCAACTCTATAGGTTTAATTGATGAGCTACTGCTGTAACTATGTCTCCTTTCCTCACAGAAACAGGCAGTTCCAACTCCAGCTTCTCTGCTAATTCTTGCAACTTGGTCTTATTCACTTTTTGCAAACCTTCCAGAGTCACTGCATCTACATCGACAAAACTTCTGGCGACTGAAAGGGAAATTACTATCCCAAGCTTTGCCTACCCAATAAAACCAACACATGAAATAAAGAGACGAGCACCTCGCACTCGCCATTTAAAATCCCGCAAAGAGCCCCCAGTCCGTTATGTGCTAGGCTAGACCACTCAAAACATTCTTAGGCAGGCAGCCCAGACCATAACTTTGCAATTGGTTTCGCTAAATATACAACGAAAATTACCCTGAGCAAGATAGCGAGGTTGTCCACTAGATTTTAAACCACACATAAAACTGTACTCACAAAATTATGCAATGAAACAGAAAGGATAGAATAACTAACCCCTACAGAACTCAACCTATCCAGCTAGACCTAATTTAACAATTCCGAATATACACAATAGCACTAATAAGCAAACTCCCTTTAGAACCCAGTATAAATGGAACACATGCTTACAGGTTGAAGGTGAAGGGCAGAAAAGAGAGAGAGAGTTTCCACACAACTCCCTATTGAACTTCCCAATTCAAGACTCAACTGAAAACTGTTCAGCTCAGCTCAGCTCAGCTTGTTCAGCTAAAAGAGCTGACCACTCCCCTTACATTATACAGGTCACTTCTAAAGCATGACCACATTGGCCTGAAGTCTCATCTGTTTACGCATAAACAAATATATCTGAAAATCCTTTTCATCTCTGTCCCAAACCAGACTGACTGGAGTCGGGTCCTGTTTTATTGCCCCTAAAATCAAGAGCCTTCTCCTTGAGCCAAGGAACAGCCTTGAGAAAACAAAAGGGACTAACTTTGTTTTGACAGAGAAGACAGGCTAGTGTTCTAGATGGAGGTCACAATCTGGTGGGAAGGGCTAACTCTACCAGAGTGTGACTGCTGACAGATCTGTGAAAAAGATGATGCTTAGTGCAGGGTCACAAAACAACTCCACCTTGAGGCGATGAGAGTTCATTCAGAACCTGGAGCTCTATCTCAACCATCATGGTGGGGGTGTCCACAGAGCTATGTAACCTATCATAGAGTCATAGAATACTACAGCACGGAGACAGTCCGTTTAGCCCAAACTGGTTCATCCTGATAAATATGTCCACCCATGCTAACCTCATTTCTCTTCACTTGGCCCATATCCTCCTCAACATTTCCTATCTGTATATTTGGCCAAATGTGAAGACGTGTATCGCGGAAAACACGTTATATTTCACGATACAGCGTTTTGTTTTGGAAGTAATGACCGTTACTCCATAACGCTCAAGTTTTGATACAATCAGTTTTTTTTATTCTTTTGTAGAGATACAGCTTAATCACTTATTTCCTTCACACTGTCCTCATGGTACCATCACTGCAGGGATTATATGGTGAAACTCCATTACACAGTTACTCTGTTGCAAGGAGATCATTCATTATGAAAGAGAGAAAATCTTTTCAAAGTGACAAAGTACTGTCTCAATAATACTTTACAACTGCAGGAAGGTGCCATCACACATATACTGTACTGATTTTGCAATGAACGATACCACGCATTTACTGTGCTGATTACTTACTGCGCCAGTGACTCATGTCCAAGGACATCCAGCTCCTTTTTACCAAGAGCACTTCCCATTATCTTGCCTTTTCGTAAATACAAAACGAGAATGATGGCATGTTTTGCCAAATCATTTATTTGTCTTATGAAGAAAAGCCACACCAAAAGCACCATCACTATTGTCAGTGGAGATGCTGAGGAGGCGATGGTTTATCTGTATTATCTCCGAAATATTAGTCCAGGGAGCCAGGTAATGACCCAGAGCCGGGATTCGAAGCCTACCACGGCAAATGTTGGAATGAAATCAATAAAATATCAGGAATTCAGAATCAAATAAAACACTGAAACCATTCTTGGTTGTACTACCTGGCACCCTCATGCTCTTCAGGGAAAGCAATCTACCATCTTAACCAGTTCGGGCTTACATGTGACTCCAGAACCACAGCAATGTGCTTAACTCTCAGTTGTAGTTTGAAACGCTGAAAATGTGTTGCTGGAAAAGCGCAGCAGGTCAGGCAGCATCCAGGGAACAGGAGAATCGACGTTTCGGGCATAAGCCCTTCTTCAGGAATTCCTGAAGAAGGGCTTATGCCCGAAACTTCGATTCTCCTGTTCCCTGGATGCTGCCTGACCTGCTGCGCTTTTCCAGCCAACACATTTTCAGCTCTGATCTCCAGCATCTGCAGACCTCACTTTCTCCTGTAGTTTGAAACGGCCAAGCCAGCCACTCAGTTATATCATTCACTACAAAATCTCAAATATATGAAACAGGAAGGAACTAAGCACTTTCTCCTTCCAGCCCATGGACTGCATTGTTCAGGAAGGCAGCTCACCAACATCTTCTCAAGGACAATGAGGAAAGAGAATTAAATGCTGGCTCAGCATCCATTTATGAATACAAGAAGATGATTACACTCAGTGAAGAGAGACAAAGGGGCATAATTCACTTCAAAAGTTACTTTGCTTTATACCTTACATGGTTATGATTTTCAGTAATATGGGAACAAGAGAAAAATAAATAAGGTTCATCTCCTTTTTTATTTCCATCCCAGCTGACTATCAACAATTCCTTTGTTTGGTTCTTTCTCTCTCTCCCTCTCTTTCTCTATCTATTCAACACAATCCTACTCTCCTTTACAAAAGATGTCCCTGTCAGCAGCATCAATCACGCTATTTCCCAGTTGTATTCAGTTCTGTGTATGCTCATTGGACTCTAAATGCCAATTTTGTTTTTCTTTCGATCCGAGGCTGTCAAATCTGCTCAGTTACTCTGGCACTTTCTTATTCTTTTTTGCTTCTGATCTCTTGCGAAATTATTTATTTTATTTAACATTTAATTTTGTTATTACATGGGATGTCTGCATTGCTGGCAAAGGCAGCATTTGTTCACCTCACTAAATGCCTTTTCTTGTGAGGTCATTCCTTCAGGCAGTAAACAGCCAAGCACATTGCTGTGAGACTGACGTCAGTCTTATTTCGGACCAGGTAATAATGCTAGATGTCTTTAACAAAGCACATCAGTGAATTAGATGAACTTATTGGCAAAAGTCTGGTGAAGTTATGTTTGATATGAGCTAAAATCGTTTTTATTTCCAATTCCTGTCATTTGAGTATGAGTTCTGACACCTTCTGTGGTAGGAATTGAAACAGTATCTTTATGTGTCACAACCTGGGCCCCTGAATTACATTTCTTGTAACACTACTAATATGACAGTGTGTCTCTCCTGGAGTTAATCTAGAGACAATAACAATGTTGTGATCAAAATATTTGCAACTGAAATCGTGCTTCGAGGAGAGCTGGAACCATATAGTCTGAATTTTATCAAAACATAGATAATCGTTTATTAAGCATCAGCATTGATGCCAAGATGGTAACTGGGGGTATAATCGAGCTGGTAGTGGAGAGGTTTGGTGACAGCCGGAATAGTGAGGCATAAATTAATTCAGGGAAAAAAGGTACTTCGGGATTGTGAACAGTCTTATTCTCAGATATTTGTGAGGCCAGTAGTGTGGGCGGTTCTGAAATCTGTGGGTAATGAATGGAATTTGCAGTTGAAACTGAAGACAACAGTTCCCGTCTTTGCCAAATATAGATAACAGAAATAACAATGAAGTTTGACATGGTTTATGGGATTAATAAATGGAGAGACTTACCAGGAACACCAACAATAGCAAGCATGGGATAGTAACCCGCCTGAATAATCATCAGTACACCGTATATCTGATCTGGTAATGTCGACCCAGACCAGAAAAACTAGAGAAGACCCAAGGATAAACTCCTGTCCATCTTTGCAGCATTCCAGTCTAATGTTCTCAGATTCTGATCCATTAATGAAACAGTCCAGACTATTCTCAGATGTGGATCTCTCCTCTTACTGTCCCTGGAGCTGTTGGTCGCTGTTAATGTTGGAGGTGATGCATCTGCTGCTGCACTGCAATAAAGCATTGTAAGAAGCCCCTTACTAATAGAAGAGGGAAACCATCCAGTGACTCAATTAGGGTCCATGGAGACTGACATCAACTACAGTCACTGAACAAACAGATCCAGTTAACTCCTTTCAGTATGGTTCCTTCAGATCACAATAAGAACAGGACTGGACTGGATGCTGACAGTGCTGGCTATTGGTCACATCTCCCATCACCCATTGCTCTAGTGACGTTTGTTGTGAGGGAGAATGATAGATGTTTTCTTATCGCAGGCTGGATAATTATTCAGTGTTGTCTGGTTGCAATGTTGCAACTACCTGAACCTCCCACAACCACCCCCCAGAAAACACAACCTAGATGCTGTTACTGACCCAATCTCTCCTCAACTAGATGACGCAAACCAATAGATTCTCAGTGGGCATAATTTGCCCTGACCATACACAGCAAGTGTTAGTCTGCCTGGCTATTCCTTTCCTTGCTCTGATAAGGCAATTTTGTATCTTCAATAAACAATGCGCTTAAGTATTTTTCAATACAAACTTACAAACATCTTAATACACTTGATTTGCTTCAAACCAGTAAGTCTTACATTTCTTTGAATTCAGTCCAAAGCCAAATGTGATATGTTACAATGCCGGTCCCTTTAGAAGATTATGTTGTCCTTGTTTATTTTCAGAGAGTGTTCAAAAACCCCAAGATTCCAATATATCTGACTTTTGAAAAGTCCATTGGGGCCGCTTTGATTGTACCTAGCAGGTAATGCCTCAGGTAGACCACTTTCATTTCATTTACAAACAAACTGGTGTAATCAAGAGGACATAGATGGGCAGATCGTTTAAGTGTGAGGGTTAGATGAGTCAGGGTTACTGTTGACATTTGACGCTCTCTACCTCCTTCTGCCTTTCTGACCTCATAACCTGTAAGCTTTTTGTGTCAGATTTACTGTTTGTGCTAAGAGGTTTGTTGATTGCGATTGTTGCAAGTATTTTGGAACAGTATTCTTAAGTCGGGATACCCTGTCGCTTGAATAGAATAAGTTAATCGAGTATTATAGCTTCGGTTTGTGTGCTTCATTCCATAATTTGGTCAATAATATTGTTTGTTTAAAACTCGGCAGTCTGACCAGCTAATTCACACTGGGAATATACACTATACACTAGCCTTCAATAAATCGCAAACTTATGATGTGGGCTACCTTCTTAAAATGTTTTGAGGAGTCTGGCCTGGACCATAACAATGTATAATAGCCTTGTTAATTAAAAGTCATGAATTAATGAGTCAGGGATGGAATGAATAGGATATTGGCTATGAGACAGAAAGGGCTTGGTCCAGTGGCTGAGGCGCGCTGAGGGGAGGACAGTAAGATATCCTGGTCACGAGTATTCAACCATCACTCTTTCTGACAAATGGAATGAAATGCAATGCAGAGCAAGATAACAGATGACCTTTGGTACATGGAATGCTGAACGACAATGTGAGTAGAACAGAACAATTTTAAATGAGATATGTGGAATAGTATTTTATATGTAGACTGTTTAATCACAAGTTATATAGGTTGAGAAGATTGTTTATAAATGGACGTGATATTTAGAATTAAAAACAGACGCAGATAACAAAATATCTTGGGTAACAGAGAGTTACAGCAGAGTAAGAGTAGGATATAGCTCATTCCGAACGGGTGCAGAGATGATGGGCTACGTGACCACCATCTTTGCTATAATTATTCTGAGAAAAGTGTTGAAAACTTTCAGAACCTAAGGATATAAACTTAATCAGAAAGCACGCAGACAATGTCATAATTAATAATCTATTCCCAGTTTTCATCACGTGTGGCTGTCTCTAAAATACCAATTAAATTAAAATCAATTTGTTGTGATTCGTTCATTTATTTTCATAACGTAAAGAAGCAGACGTGCAATATATGTAGCACTAGCACAAAAAAATGGGAACAGGATTGGAGCATGATGTCCAAATATAACCTGGTTCAGCATCTAGCCCAATCAAGATGATCAAAATATATAGATAGTGGAAATCTTAAACACAAACAAAATGGTGGAGAAATGCAACAGATTACGCAGGATCTGGACGGATATTGAGGCTTATATGAGCCTGTTCTGAACAAGTCATGTTGGACTCAAAAAGTTAATTCCGTTTTTCTCTGCTCCGATACTGCCTGACCTCTGGGGTTTCTCTCCAGCACTTTCAATTGGTGCAATGGGAGGAGACAGAGAGTAATGCTGGGCAGTTGCTTTTTGGCCAGAAGTCTTGAGACCAGCAGTGTTACACAGAGAGTGGCTCTGGGTTTTCATTGTTTGTCATTTATGTAAACGATTTGGATGAGAATATAGAAGGCATGTTAGTAAGTTTGTGGATGACACCAAAACTGGTGGCACAGTGGACAGTAAAGGAGGTTTTCTGAGATTACGAAAGTATCTTGATCAAATGGGTCAATGTGCTGACAAATAGCAGATAGTGTTCAATCTGGATGAATGCGAGGTGCAGTCAATAGCGTGTGTTTGTTGCTGTCTGATGCACCAGAAATGGGATGATTTTATTCCCTATCTCCTGGGTTCAGCACATCAATATCCTTCATGATCTTTAAAAGGCCTTACCCTCTCCGTGGGTACCTTCTTGATGTTAATGCAGTGGCACAATATTTTTGGATTATCCTTAAACGTAGCTGCCCAAACTATCCCATTTCTCCTTTTTTCTTTCCTGATTTCTCTTTAAATAATGCCCCACCATCTTCATATTGATCAAGGCATCCAATTGAATAGAATTGTCTCTACCTATAGTAACAATCTCTTTTATTCTTGTGTGGACCTCAACAACTTTAGACATCCATTGTTCCTTAATCTTACCAGCCTTACCCTTCACTCTAACAGGAACATAATGCCTCTCAACTCTCGTCGTCGCACTGTTGAATGCCTCCCATTTGTCAGACGTTGTTTTACCTGCTCACGGTCTACTGCAATGAAACTTGGTAAGTCCTTGTCCCATGCCAGTAAAATGTATGGTAATCCAATTAAAAAGATAACATTGATGGAAGGTTTAATTCTTTTCCATAACCATTTTGAAACTAATAGAGTTATGATTGCAAGATCCAAACTACTCCCCCACCTTTACTTCAGACAGATGCCCTGTATATTGCACAGAAGAAGGTCAAGTTTTGCTCCTTCTCTAATGGGATCTTGCACGTATCGATGCAGAAAGTTTTCTTGAATATATTTGACAAATATATCATTATCCAACCCTTGAACACTATGGTAGTCCGAATCAATTTAAAACAAATTAAAACCCCCATTATTACAACCTTATTAAGTGCACATATTTCTGAAATCAACCTCCATGTTTGTTTCTCAATTCCTTTCTTATTGTTCGAGAGCATATGGTACAGTACCATCGATGCGTTCTTTCCTTTCTTATATTTTTTAAATTTCTTCCAATATATTTTCACTGGGACGATTTGTCACATCTAAGATTAGACTCCCTACAGTATTGAAACAGGCCTCTCAGCCTAACCACTCCATATTGACCCTCCGAAATGGTAACCCACAAAGACACATTCCTCTATCCTATATTCACCTCTGACAAATGTACCTCACACTGTGGGAAATTTAGCATGGGCAATTCAACTAACCAGCACATCTTTGGATTGTAGGAGGAAACCCACTCACACACGGTAAGAATGTGCAAACTCCACACAGATAGGGGTCTGAGGTTGGGATTAAACCAGTGACCACTGAGCCGCCATGCCAAAACTAAGCATACCATGCAATCTCTTCAAAGTGATCTTTACTTTCTTATGTTTAATACTACCCATATGTTTTATCGGGATGGTTTTGAGAAATATCTTCGCCAGTTCCAAGAATAATTTATTCCTTAATCAAAAACGGCAGGCATCCCTTCCCTGCTTATCAATTGCCTTTTTTTCTATCCTTCCTATGACACCTGGAACATTGAATTGCCAGGCTTGAACATCACTCAGCCAAGTTTATGTCATAAATTTGGTGTCCCAATCCCATGTTCGTTAACATGCTCTGAGTTCATCAGCCTTCCCTGTAAGACCCCTTACAGTGAAATAAATGCAATTTAGTTTTTCAGAATTTCTATATATTCTGATTCTCTCATCGTTCTTTTCTAGTTGATGTGCTCTTGTCACATTCATAATCTTTTCCATCCATCCTACCACTAACACTGCTACTTAGAATGCCCCCCTTGCCTTATCTGTGAATATAAAGACTCCCTACACAGAGTGAACAATTCTCACTGCTAACATATGGTTGGTCTCCAGTTTAGATTAGACCAATCCTTTTTGAACAGATCGTTTCTATTCAAAAACACATTCCAATTTCCCAAAATCTAAATCCCTTAACAACACACCAGTTCGTCAGCCATTGATTTTTCTCGTTTCACCCTTTGTTCCTTTCCTGATTGCTTTTGGCATTGGGAGTAAACCAGAAATGACTACTTTAAAGTTTTTATTTTTAACCTTCGACATCACCTCTTCAAGTCACTCTGTATTGCTTTAATCTTTTCCCGACAAAAATGTCATTCCTACCAATATATACAATAATTTCTGGCTACTCAATCTCACCCTTAACAATGTGTTGAAGTGTTTGGAGTCATTCTTAATCCTAGCACCGGGAAAGTCACAAGCCATCCTAAACTCCCACTCAGTGCCACAGAATCTCCTGTTGACGTTCCTGACAGAAGAGTCCACTGTAGCAATAATTCTACTACATCTTCTCAAACGCTGCCGAACATAAGAATCATTCGAAGTGTCCAATAATTGGCTGCTCTTCCATTTTCCTCAGAGAGATAATCCCCTTCAACAGTTCCAAAAACTGAAAATCATTTTGACAGAGTAATAGCCACCGCAGACGTTTGAACTACCTTCTTATCTTTCCTGACACTCACTATTTATCTGACTGAATTGCTGGATAATGATTTTTCTAAATATTCTAACCATCCTCTCTGTACCTTATGTATGGTCTTAGTAATGTTATGTTTAAAGAAGGACTTTTCATGACACATTTTATATGTTACCTTTCATTACCTATAGACAATAACGTTAAGATGGAAAGAATATAGAAACATTTACATGTCAAACATTTCAATATTGAATACAACCAACCATTTAGCTAAATAAATCAATAAAAACATTCATCTTCAATAAATGCCTCGAAGACAGAATTTTTCTCCGGAGCTGAAAACATGTAGGACTCTCCGGAACGAAGGCACAACTCCTTGTTTACAAAAAAAAACTGTTTAATTTTTCGAAAAAATTCTTTTGCTGGATTAAAAATACTTTAAAAATATGAATACACTTTAATTTGTTTAAACCACCCCTCAAAATGTTCTTAAAAATATTCGTTTGAAAGAAAATCGAGATTTTTTGCTTGTTTTTGTATGTTAATACAAATTTAAACATAATATTATATTAATAAACTATAATAACTTGATCAGCTGTAAAACAAAAGACGATAATAAATATCTAACTGCCTGCAATCCCATAAGCAGCTGTCAGTTCCATACTGCTCAAAGCGCATTTTTTGAAATTTTTTTTAACAAAATGAATAAACGTGGCTGAATTTTTTTAATAATTTGTTTCCAGTTCAAGGTAAACTTGACGATATGATTTGATCTCCTGCCGTGAGTCTATATGTAGAATTTAATGGGAGCTTTATCCTCATCACTCTAGCCCTTTCAAACAAAATTATGAATCTGTATTCATCATACAGGCGAAAATTCCTTCAGCTGTGACTTTTGCAGGGCATCTTACAAAGAACATTATCCAGGTCCATGTAGAACACAAATATTGCAGTGAAAGCCACCTAAACCGAATTCTATATTATTTTTTTACAACCCTTATAAATGAAACGTACAGAGGCGTATAGTACAAAAGGCGAATTCAGCTACATGTCCAAAATAAAATTCGTGGCATCATCATAAAAAGACCCCAACTGCATCACGCTGTAAATTGTCCAATATACGATAAAAAAAAGAGACTGGGATTCTCAATTCCTTCCCTGTGAATATCAACTGATGAACAGGAAGCAAGTCAAGGCTTAGATGTGAAGTTCATAAATGATGATGATGAGAATGGAAGGGAGTGATTTTGGGGGAATGATAAACAATGCTGTGGGTGATGCAAAGTTTAGCTAGGTAGTACACAATGAAGAGCAACGTGTTAGGGTACAGAGGGTATACACCGATTGTTCAGGTAGCGAGATCGATGACAGATGAAAATTAATACCGACAAATTTGATAAATTTCAGATGTAACATGTCAAGAGTACTCAAACTATGAAGAGACGCTAGATTTTCTTGATTTTACTTTTAAGCAAAGAAAGTTGAGAGGTGCTCCTGATGGAGGTGTTTAACAGCATGTGGGGTCGGGATATGGTGAACAGAGAGTAGCTCTTCCCGTTGCGCCAAGGCTCAAAAACAATAATACACACCTATAAAGTGAAAGTGGTCTCACCATTAATCTGTAAGGAAAACTTCCCTATTTCTAAGTTTATTGGGTTTCAAAATAATTCAAGTTTTATGTTGCGTCCTGAACAAAACTTGATGTTGATGTGAGAGGTTTTGTTTCGTGATCCAGGTTCCCCTTCCTTATGCCTCAGTTTTGCAATCTGTCCATTGAAATACAACACTGCTTTTCCATTCAACTCACCAACGTGTTCAAAGACAGAAACATTTTCCCAAATATGATCCAAACGCCAATATTTGTCCGTTTCCTTGACCCACCTATTAATATTTATAGACTCATATCCTCTTCACATCTTGTTTTTCTAACATTTTCAACATTTGTTTTCTTCCATAATACATTCAAAATAGTTTTCAGAAGATATAGATTATGGCCTCTTTACAACAAAATTAATAATGTAATATGTTTACTCAAGATCTGAACTTAAAGTTGCAACAATGCTGAAGTGTTTTGTTGTCCCGTCACCCAGCTCCAGACTGCAGTTGCAGCAAATAGTCATTAAATCTCAAAGGAATTGCCAAGTCTTTACTTCTGGTCTAAATTGTCATTTGTTCCTTTAATGCAAAAAACATATTAATTACGCACTCTCTGTCTGACTGTTACATTTGGATTTCTTTTACTCCAGACAATTAAACATTAGGAATTAAGAACGCGGATAGGCCACCTGTTTACCAGGCCTGCTGTGGTAATCAAAAAGGCCTGACTGTGGTCTTTCCTCCACATTAATGTCTTCTTCTCTACACACAGATCAACCTGCATCTCCCTCAACCAAAACCCTCGGCTCCTGGCGCCCCGGCCACCAATTGTGAATAAAATCCAAAGAACTGCAGAAGGAATAACACAAGAACATAGGAATTAGGAGTGGCAGTAGGAATTTCATTTATCCACATTAAACACCACCTGCAAGATGTAGCAATCGGCCCCATTTTCCAAGCTTATCAATATTCAGTTTTAAACTCTTTAAGTCCTCATCACAATCTGTTTTAACATCTAGTTGTGGACAATCTGTGAATTTAGTTGCTGCTCTCTGTCTTTCCTTCCAGGTCATTTGGATAGGTTGTAAACAGTTAAGGTCTGAGAACTGAACATTGCAGCACCTCACTCGTTTCAGTTCACCAGGGAAAGATAAATTATCCTGATGGTCTGCTTTCTGTCAGTCAGCCAATCCTATATCCAATTCAATACTCTACCCTTAACACCGTGGTAGTTAACCTTTCTAGATCAGTCCTTTATGTAGCACCTTGTCAAAGTTTAGATATACTGCATTTGCTGGATCCCCATTATCCACTTTGCTGGCTACCTTCTCGAAGAAATCCCTAATTATGCCCTGGTTATTCTGATCTGCTTGATGTCCTTGTGGAATATCTTGGGTTTCTCGCTAATCTTGCTCACTCTTGCCAATGCCCATTTTCGTCACTCTCCTCTGTGTTATTTTTAAAAAAGTTTTATTTCGATCACCTCTGATTTTCTTAAACTCTCTGGAATACAGGCGGAGTTCCCGTATCAGGCTATCTTGCCATCAGAGAGATTAATCTCGAGAATATCCTTCCAGACCATTTCTATAAGATAAAACTGCTTAGTATTCAAATGTCATTTAAATTCAAAATATTAAGATCACTATTCACAAAAGCTATTTTGCATCCAATTTGTCAATTCCTCTTCTGATCACACATCACCAATTCCAAAACAGCCTGATCTCCCGCTCGGTGGTCAACATATCGTCAAAGCAAACCATCTCATAGACGCTGATGAAATCCATTTTCCGAGCATTAACATTCATTTGGTTTAACTTTGTTTAGATGTAATTTGAAGCTGTCCATTATTACTGCAGTACCCACATTCTTGGATATCTAAAGCCCTGTTTTGGACCATACTCAACATTTGTACCACAATTTTGACGTTGATATATAACTCATTAATGTTTGGTTCTCCTTGCTGTTTCTAAACTCCACCTTAAGAGATTCTGTGGCGAGGTTAATGGCAGATTCAGGTGAGATGTTTGGTGAGGCATATCTCAACATTGATATTATCTCACCACATCTTACCCGTTCTTCTCAAGAGTTATTGTAACATTATTACCAGATCTTCCGTTGTGCTGGTGGATTAAAGAAGGACAATCATCTTTCAGCAATGTTGCATATTCCCCCAGACCGCGAAGACTGCTCTAACCTAGGCGGTAACCTTACAGCAAGCTGGTAAAGTGTTGCTGCTGCTGCACAGCAAGTTAGTGAGATCACATCTGGATTAGTGTGTACAGATGAAATCTCCTCACTGAGGAAAGGATATTGGAATTAAGTCAAAGATTGTTGCTGAAAATGTGTTGCTGGAAAAGCGCAGCAGGTCAGGCAGCATCCAGGGAACAGGAGAATCGATGTTTCGGGCATAAGCCCTTCTTCAGGAAACTGAAGAAGGGCTTATGCCCGAAACGTCGATTCTCCTGTTCCCTGGATGCTGCCTGACCTGCTGCGCTTTTCCAGCAACACATTTTCAGCTCTGATCTCCAGCATCTGCAGTCTTCACTTTCTCCTCAAAGATTGTTGCCTCAATTTATGTCTGCAATAAATGTGTTAATCATGGAATCCCTGCAGCGTGGAAGCAGGCCATTTGACCCATCGACAACACACTGATCCTCCGAAGACCAACCCATCCAATCCCCACCACCCACCACACCCAATCTTTATAACCTGGCACTTTCCATGACTGATGTGCCTAGCCACCACATCCCCGGACGTTATGGATAATTTCGCATGGCCAATCCACCGAACCTGCGCATATTGGGACTATGGGAGCAAATTGGATACTGTAATTGAACACGAATCTCTGGTGCTGTGAAGCAGCAGTGCTAACCACTGAGCTACCCAGTGTGGGCAACACAACTTGTCTGCATATTTCAGCCCTTGAAAAGTGACATTTGAGCAAGGAGATTCCATAATTCCTCAGACCTGTCATTGAGCGACAGGATGAGGACATTGAGATCCTGAGCGGCTTGGACAGGAACAGGAGCAGGACATGAAAGCCATCAAGACCATAATGTAGGAACACCAAGAGGACATTCAGCCCATCGAGACTATAATGTGGGAACACCAGGAGAAATTTCAGCCCAGCGAGTGTGTAAAGCAGGAACACAATGAGTTCAATCAGTCTCTCATGCCTCTTACACAGCAATTGGAGCAGATCTTTTACAGCCTTGTGCCTGTTACACAGGAATTGCGAAAGGGAACGCAGTGGTTATAGAAAGGGAATAACTTCAAATAACCAGCTTCACTAGGGAATGAAAAGTAGTGAGAAATCTATTGGAATTCACGGCAAATTGTTAGAATCCGTTATGAAGGAATTAATAACACGAGATTTTCAAAGTCAATCCACAATCCAGCATTCAACATAGTTTTATGAAAGATAAATCATGTTTTATTGATTTGACTACCTTTCTTTAAAAAAGTGACAAACAAGGTGGATAATGGGTATCATATAGATGTATTATATCTGGACTTCCAGACAGCAGTGCGTAATGTGTCTCAAAAAAGATTAATATGCAAGACAAGACCACATGGGTAAAGGAAAGATTTATTTGTTAAGAGAGATGATTGGCTAAGTAATAAATAACTACGACATGGAGCCACAGGTTTTGGACAGGGTCGGACAAAGTCACAGAAATTTGAGGGTGCATACATGAGGATCAATGGTCGGCACAACATCGTGCGCTGAAGGGCCTGTTCTGTGCTGTACTATTCTATGTTCTATGTTGTAAAGACAAAAATCACACAACAGTAGATTACAACAGGTTTATTTGAAAACACAAGCTTCCATAGCGTTGCTCCTTCATCAGGTGTGTGTGAGAGAGGAAGACGTGAGACAGAAAAGCTATAAGGAAAAGATCAAAGGATTGTACAACTCATGCACATGAAAGGTATGCACGGGAGATGGCTCTTAAATCCTTAATCACTTAGGATGGAGGTGCAGGATTTGATTGATTAATATGCAAATTGTTGAATTTCTTTCAAGTCACTGCCGAGAGATACCTTCAGCCATTATCGATGTAAAGGTTAGACAATGTATTTCAGGCGTGAGGTCTTGTTTAGAGTCTGTTTGTGTCTTCACCTGGAGTCAGACTGGGTTTGTTCCCAAAGTAGGAGTTTATAAAATACAGCATTGACAGACTGTCTCCAAATTGTATGTTTTTGGAGCAAAATAAAGTGTATCTGCAAATACAAATATGCAAATACAAATTCACGCCACAGATTTATACGTGCATACGTGTGTGTGTGTGCCTGTACGTGTGTGTGAGGGGGTATGCTGTGTGAACGGGAGAGAAAGATAATGCGTGTAAATGAGAGAGACTGAGGGGGAGTGCGTATGTGAGTGCAGGAGGGAAACAGAGTGTGTGTAGGCATGCATGTGACAGGGCAGATTTTGTGTGTGCATATATGAGGCAGGGAGAGTGTCAGTGCGTGTGTGGAGCGGATAGGGAGAGTGTCCATTAGTGCATGTAAGGGGTAACGTGAGGGTGTGTGCTTGTCCTGGCTAAGACACAGACAAGTTTGGCAGATCCCTTCACCCCCCCACACACACACACTCACTCTGGGGTTTCAGAGCTTCCTCTCTCTGCAGCCTCTGCTCCATTCGTTGTTCATGTTACAGACCCAGATGCTGTAATTACAGTTCCCATGCTCCATCCAGAGTTGGGTCACCAAAACCTCAGCTCTCCCTGAATTTCTGATGTAGCTCACAGCACAATCTCCAGCAAACCATCCCCAGCAGCTCCACTAACTTTTCAATAACAGGAGCCAGTCAAATGCCCCTCAGCTACACGTTCGATGCCTGCTCCTCCACAATAATATTCGAGGGGCTTCCTTGTGTTACTGACCGCACGATCAGCTGAGAGGGGCAAACACAGGTGTTCAGTGGACAGGCACAGACCAAGTTTCAAAGGCGTGAGTCAAAGCTACTAGAATCACCCTGCCATATATGGAGAACCACATGGGACACACCAGGAAGTGAACAACAGCCTGAGACACATCATTTCATTATTTGTGAGCAACATAATACCAGCACGCGATATACGAGGGAGCCAAAAACCAAGCCAGGAAAAGATACAGAAAAAACAAAATTAATTAACTGATAACTTCGTGAAAATATGGATAAGGATACAGGGGAGACGAAGTAACTGGAGAAGGGAGAAAATGATGGGTCAAATCACAACAATGCAAACATTGAATAAAGACAACGCCAGATCAACTGGAACGGTCTATTGCCTCAAAGTCTGAATCTGCCTCACAGAACCAGCCCAGCCACCATAAACTGGGGTAGGGTAACAGCTAAGATGGAGAGTTGTGCAGACCGTGCTAGTGGATTACTCCACAAACTGGACTATCTGCCCAGCATAAGAAGCATTGCAATTTTTACCAGTGTATTGCAACCCTCCACCACTGCCCTCTGTCCCCTACCTTTGAGACAATTTTGCAAAATGGCTAGTTCTCCGTGTATTTCATAAGAACCAACTTTGTTAACCAGATGCCCATGTACAACATTGTTAAAAGCCTTACCAAAGTTCATATCGATAATGCAAGCCTTTCTGTCCCAATTAATCTTCTCAGTCACTTCTTCAAAAACACTCAGACAAGTAAATGACACACAATATCACTTGCACAAAGCCATGTTGAAGATCCACATTCAGTCGTTGCCTTTCAAAATACATGCAGATCCAGTGCCTCATAATCCCCTCCAACAATTTACCCACCACTGACGACGTCAGGCTCACTGGCTTTTACCTATCACCGTTGTTAAATCCTTTAAGTAGTGGCATCACGTTAGGCAATCTCCAGTCTTCTGGCGCATCACCTGCAGCTATCAATGATACAAATATCTCCGCAAGGGGCCCAGCAATCACTTCTCCAGCTTCCCTCAAAGTTCTAACATACATCTAATAATGTCCTGGACATATATCCACAGATGAACATTTTAAGACCTCCAGCATCTCCTCTGTAATACAGACATTTTATAAGATATCAGTATTTCTTTCCCAAAATCTCTTGCTTGCATATCCTGCACAGTAAATACTGATACGAAACATTCGTTGAGTACCACCCACATCCCCGTCAGTTCTGCACATCTGCGGCCTTTCTAATCTTTAATGAACCCTATTTTCTCCCTAGTTACTTTTTATCCTTTATATATTTGAAGAATTGCTTTGGATTCTCCTTAACCCTATTTGCCAAAGCCACCGCATGCCCCCATTTTACACTCCCGATTTCCCTCTTAAGCATACTCCCGTTGCCTTCAGACTTTTCTAGTGATTCACTTTAAAACAGGAATTAAGAAGCTAATGATGACCACTTCGATTGTCGGCAAAATAAGTTTAGAGTTCTACAACGTTTTCCTCACAGTTTACAATTTCTTTAAGTGTTGTGTCAACTGTAAACTTTGAATGGGTCCCTGCACATCAGATGTATATCGTGCATACATATCAAAATGAATGAGGTCACCAAAACTGAACCCTGCGGAACCTCGCTGACAAACTATCTCCAGCCTGAATTAAAAATCTAGTGACCATTCGTCTCGATTTCCTACCAATCAGTCAATTTTGTTTCCAAATTGATACAGTCCCTTTTATTCCGTGAATGAATGGATGAATGAGTGATTTAATGTCACACATAACGAAGGAAAAACAGAGAAACATGTTTGTTGCCTGTGCCAAAAAGCTATTCCTCATCAACTTTGTACCTTTCTAGTGACAGAGTTGCCTCCTCTGTCACCATGACCTGGGTGAGTTCGGCCACTTTGGTAAAGACAGAGATGAAGTATTCAACTCACACCCTGCCATTCCCCTTCTTCTCAGTATAAATCCTTTTTCAAGTGTTGAATCAGCTTTACTCCACCTTTCTGCACGCTCCCTTAGAGGTGTGACAACTTTATGTTGGCTCTCCGTTTCCTCATAAATTTCTCCGCTCTACCATCTCTACCCTAAACCTTCAGCATTTCTCCTGGTTCACAATATTGTACTCTATCTGACAGCTATTCAGTTGTTCTTCTTCACCTTAACCTTTTGCTCCACTGTCACCGAGGGAGCGTTGGGATTGTTTACCCTGCCTTTCATGTGTGAGGAACTATTCCTCGAACCGACCCAAGCCTTTGAAGGGAGCCCAATGTTCAATTTTTCTTTTTCTGACCAACTTGGTGTTCCGGTCATACCTTCCCTGATTCATTCTTGCCCCAGTGAAGGCAGCTCTCAGTCAATTGTTTTTTCTCAAACTCAGTCAATGCAAAACATTCTCTACCATCATCCCGAGTGTTACAATAAAATGATCATCGTGCCAGAAAATGTTCCCGCCTGATACTGGATCTACTCTCCCCATCCTTTTCCAAGGTTCAACAGTACTTGGCCCCTTGGGGTGGGCACATACTCCTACAGTAAGCTCCCCTCCATGCAATCCGTCACTGCCCAGACACGGTCAGTATCCCAGTCTGTATTTGGATAATGCAAGTTTCTCAACACGATCATGTTGCCATCTCTGTACCCTTTTCACTAGTTGGCTGGCCTACAGACGGTCCCTCACAGCGTAACTTTATACTTTTTGTTCTATAGCTCCAGCCAAATTCATTCTGAACTTGGAGGCACCCACTTTCTCTCAGACTCATTATCTAACCCTATCTGGAACCAATACTTCTACACTTCATCCTTTTCTTTCCCTTACATCATTTCTGAATACGTTATACTTTGGGCTCCATACATCAGGAAAGATGCATTTGACCTGGAGCAGGTCGAGAGGAAACTTACAAGAAAACTCCGAGGAATGAAAGGCTTAGCAGATGAGGAATGCTTGAGGGCTCTGGGACTATACATGATGGAGTTTAGAAGGACAAGGGGAGTTCTGATTGAAACTTACAGAATACTGAATGGCTTGGACAGAGTGGACGTTGGAAAGATGTTTCCATTAACAGCAGAGACGAGTAACCAAGGGTACAGTCTTCGAGTAAAGGGAAAACCTTTTAGATTGGAGATAAGGGGAAACGTATTCACCCAGAGAGTGGGAAATCTGTGGAAGTCATTGCCACAAAAGGCTGTGGATGCAAGGTCATTGAGGCGATTTAAAACAAAGATAGAAAAGTTCTTGATTGCCCAGGGATCAAAGGGGGGAAGAAGGAAAATGGGTTGAAAAACCGATCAGTCAAAATTAAATGGTGGAGCAGACTCGATGGACACAGTGACATTCTTGACTCCACTATTCCGGAATTACATTGACAGTCACAGAAACACTGACACCTTCTTCAATTTCCTGATTCCCCGTGACTATTGCTCCTTCTTCCTTCTCCCTACCTTCCTGTACAGTCAGGCTGCTTGTGGTACCACAAACATGGGTCTGACTGTCCTCCCCTGAGCAGACAGCACCTTCATCAGCATCCAAACTGGGAAACTGAATTGGGAGGGAGTCTCACCTCTCCTCCCCCTCAGGGTAATCCTGTATTCCCTGGCTGTAGCTCTTGACTGATCACCCATTCCCTTCCTTCTTACAGGCCGTTATGACAGCAGTGTTATCCCCTCCATGTATGTGTTGTTCACCTAACTCTCATCATAGATGTCTCACAGAATCTCCAGGCATTAACTGCATGACCCGATGTTCGTCTCGAACATCAGCAGGGACTATGACTTTTGTGACAGAAAACGTTTTCCATTTGACCAACCTGCACTACCACAACATAAGATGGAACGTGTTTAGTCTTACTCAATGAATTACGTTGTATACATTTAATATCAGAGGCACACATTTAACATGCATTCGCTTGTCAGACTGTAGTTGACTGAGATTCTTCTTTATACTAATTCAGACTTTCACTTATTACTGATATATCAGCCTTCAGCCCTACTTCCAGGAAAGAAAATGTCAATTTGCAGCAAGTAACGGTTTATTAGATTAGATTACTTACAGTGTGGAAACAGTCCCTTCGGCCCAACAAGTCCACGCCGATCCGCAACCCACCCATACCCCTTTAACCTAACACTACAGGCAATTTAGCATGGCCAATCTACCTGCCCTGCACATCTTTGGACTGTGGAAGGAAACCGGAGCACCCGGAGGAAACCCACGCAGACACGGGGAGAATGTGCAAACTCCACATAGTCAGTCGCCTGAGTCGGGAATTGAACCTGGGCCTCCGGCGCTGTAAGGCAGCAATGCTAACCATTGTGCCGCTTACCGCTCACCACTTAGCAGCAAATGAACTTACATTTTCATCTGTGAAGACGATTGTGTTACTTTCAAAATCAATTCCGGGGGTCACAGCAGCAGAAAGGCGTGTCTCTGTGACTCTCAGGTACATATAATCCTCCAACTCCACTCTACTCCTTCACGGGGTCACAGTCTCTGTGACACCCAGGTATGTGTAATCCTCCAGCTCCCACTCCACTCTGCTCCCTCACAGGGCCACCGTCTCTGTGACTCCCAGCCACAATTAGGCCTCGATCCTCAGTGCTGATTTATATCCTCCAACTTTAGTGCCTTAAACTCCCAGGTGTGAGTTAGCCTCATGCTCCTGCTCCAAGTTGCTCCCTCACATGGTCACTCCCTCTGTGACTCAGTGCTGGTTTCGAGCCTCCTGCTCTGTTGCTTCTCCAACTCCAAGTCCCAGTCGGCCTCGATCCTCGTTGCTGTTTTATATTCTCTCACTCTGTGCTGCTCTCTCTCGGGTTAGCTGCCTTTGTGACTCCCAAGTAATTGTATTCCTCAAGCCTGAGCTGAGATTTATAACATCCCATTCTGCACTGCCCCCTCACAGGATCACCGCTGTGCCTGGAAGATAGTGAAAAAAGAGGAGGATTAGAGGGGGAAGAGGGTGTTACAGTGATTGAGCGAGCTGTAGGAGATGGAACAGGTTATCTAGGGAGGTAGGCAGATCTGCAGTGCCGAAAGCAGGTTTCTGAAAGATACAGGGAGAGTTGCAGACACTGAATAAGGCAAAGGAAATCGACAGACGGTGGCTTGTTGGTGACGGAGCCTTGTCGAGTCTAAACGGCTTTTTCTGAGCTGCTTACAGAGATAGAAATACTTCAACCTCCAATAAGCTTGCACATTCTGTTGCAGCTTTATAGCTTCCACTGTGCTTTCTGTTACCGCTCCAACAAAACTCCCAGGCTTATTCTGTTTTCCTACATCTGTACTTTTTCCCCCCGGCCCACCAGAGTAATTTCATGTGACCTAAGTTATTGCAAAGAAAACACCGGAGCTTTTTCTAACTTCTTTGTCCTCTTCACGGGTTTCCTTTTTTCCTGTGGTAAGTTGTTCTTATGATTTTCACTGTGATCTACCTTTCCCTTTCCACGTGAGGATTTCTATTTGGCCTAATTTCTATCCCTCATGGACTGACATTGATTCTGAAAGCCAAACCGTGTTGTATGGATCAATTCATAATCATCAACCACTTCAGCTGCTAACCTTGCTGTTTTACCTCTCTGTTCTTCCAAATGAGTTTGCACTTTGTCAGGCAAGAATTTTTGGACTCCTCCAAACTAATTGTCTCTCAACGAGCATCGTAGATTTTCTTGTTTTTTGAAGCTCTTATCCATCTATCAAATTACTTTGCTTGATCCTTTCAAATTCAAAATAGGTTTGACCAGGTTCCCTCCTTAGATTCATGAAACATTCTGATTGAAAGGCTTCTGATTTACAGGTTATAAGTTCAGAACTGCAGAAGAAGGGGAGAGAATCCAATTTCAAAATTGACACTGACTCAACTAACCCCAGACTGAACCGACCTGACCAACTAGAGAGCTGGCCACGTCCTCTTGATAATACACGTTTCTTTTTAAAGACTTGAAAGTTGTCTGCCTGTGGCATTATTTTTATGTATAAACAAAAGGACGCCAATAAACTTTTAAGAATTCAGACATATTGGTCATTTAGAACTTCGCTAAGAAAAATCACGAACAACAAAACCTTGTAAAGGGACCACCTTTGTGACATCATGCCACATTTCGCTTTGGACTGATTTCAATGAATGTCAATTTCACTGTTTTGAAGCCATAAAAGTGTATTAAGGTGTTTGTGAAATTATAAAAAAAATGCTGAAGCGCGTTGTGTGTTGAAGATACAAAATTGCCTTATTCGAACAATTAGAGGAAGGCCCAGGCAAATCGACACTTCCTGTGCATGGTCATGGCAAATATGCCCACTGCACATCTACTGGTTGGTGCTTGTTCTAGTGAAGGGGAGCAAGCTAACAACATATAGATTATGTGTTTGGGGATGGTGGTAGGAGGTTCAGGCGGTTACAACATTGCAAATAGACAACATATCAGAAACATCTAGCCTGCGATAAGAAAATTTCTATCATTCTCCCTCACAACTAACTTCACTCGAGCAATTGGTGAGGGGAGATGTGACCAATAGCCAGCAATGGCAGCATTCAACCCAGTCCAGTTATTATTGTGATCTGAAGGTACCATACTGAAAGGAGTTAACTGATCTGTTTGTTCAGTGACTGTGATTGATGACAGTCTCCATGGATTCCAATTGTGTCACTGGATGGTTTCCCTCTTCTATTAGTAAGGGGCCTATTACGGCACTTTATCCCATAGGAGCAGCAGGTGCATCACATCTAACACGAACAGGGATCCGCAGCTGCAGAGACAGGAAGAGGAGAGATAAACATCTGAGAATAGTTTGGAATGATCCATTAATGGATCAGGATCTGAGAACATTAGACTGGAATTTTGCAACAATGGACAGGAGTTTATCCGAAGGTCTTTTCTATCTTTCGTGGTATTGGTCAACACTACAAGACCGGATAGAAGCCGTATTGATGATTATCCAGGCGGGTTACTATCCCATACTCGCTATTATTGGTGTTCCTGGTAAGTCTTTCCATCTCTATCTATTTATTAATCCTATAAATCATGCTGAACTTCATTGCTATATTTGATAAAGACGGAAACTATTGTCTTCAGTTTCAAATACAAATTGCACTCATTACCATAAACGTCTGAACCACCCAACACCCCAGTCCTCACAACCATCTGAGAACTGGAGTGTACACCATCACAAATTAACTTTTTCCTTGAATTGATTTATTTCTCGGTACTATCTCCGTCACTAAACATACCCACTACCAGATCCGTAATATTCCCAGTCCCCAACTTGACGTCAGTGCGGGTCCCAAATAAATCATTATTATGCCTTGATACAATTCAGACTTTATCTATCGAGTTCTCTTCTAAGCGCTCGGTCTGTTACAAAAGGCCATCAGAACCTTGTTCGTGTCTCTAAAGTAAATTCATGACGAGGACAGTGTGTCAGAGAAGGAATGCCGCTGGACATGTAATTCAGAGGCCCAGATTACTACACTAAAGACACTGTTTCAAATCAAACCTCAGATTATGTCAGAGCTTAAATTCAAATCACAGGAATTTGGAATAAGAGCTAATTTCACTGATATCAACAATAGCAGTACAAGCTTTTTGTCAATAAGTTTATCTATTTCATTGATGCTCTTTGGTAAAGAAATCTAGCATTATTACTTGGTCTGGTTGAAGACTGATTTCAGACCCACAGCAATGAGCTTGGCTGTTTACTGCCTGAAGTAATGACCTCACAGTAACAGATATTTAGAGAGGTCAACAAATGCTGACCTTATCGGCGATGCAGACATCCCATGTTATAACAATATTGAAATTTAAACAAAACAAAGAATGCTGCAAGAGATCAGAAACAAAAAATAAATCAAGAAACTGCTGCAGAAACTGAACAGACTTGGCAGCCTTGGGTCGAGGGAAAAATAGAATTGACATTTCGAGTCCAGTGTCCATCCATCGTAACTGAACACAGCTTGAAAAGTTTGTGATTGATGTTGGTGACAGGGATGTCTGTTATGAAGGGGAGAAGGAGGGAGTTGAATTGATAAAGAGAGAGATAAAAGAACATCTATAGTAAAGGGGAGAAGGGGTAACTTGAATAGATAAAGAGAGGGAGAGAGAACAAGAAGCAAACAAAGGAATTGTTGATGATCAGCTGGAAATGAAATAAAAAATGAGATTAATCTTATTTATTTTTCTTCTATTCCTATATTACTGAAAATCAGGCCATGTCGGGTATATACCAAAGTCACTATTTAAAGTGAGTTATGTCCCTTTGTCTCTCTTCCCTGAGTGTATTCGTTATCTTCCCTCATTCATTAGTGGGATGCTGGGCCAGTATTTAATTCCCTTTCCTCATTATCAATGAGAAGGTGTTGGTGAGCTGCCTTTCTGACCCACTGCAGTCCGTTGGCTGCAAATAGTCAGTGCTTAGGTACGTGTGGTTTCATTTCTTTGAGACTTTGTAGTGAGTGATATAGCTGAGTGGCTGCCTTATTAATTTCAAAGGGCAATTGAGAGTCGAATGCAGTGCTGGAGTCACATGTAAGCCCGACCAGCTGAAGGTGGTAAATTTCATTCCCTGAAGGACATTAGAGTGCTGGGTAGGATTTTCTGACAATTGACAATGGTTTCATAGCTTAATTTGATTTTATTGAATTCAAGTTTCACCACTTACCGTCGTGGGATTCGATTCTGGGGTGGGGATCAGCACATGGGTTCCTGGATTAATACATCACCTTCCCTGCATCTCCAACCATCGCCATTAGCAATAGTAATGTTGATGTATGTGTGGCTATGATTGAAACACAGCTATTCGCGATGCTAAGGGATGATTTTGCAAAACATACCTTCTTTCTTAATTTTGTCTTTATTAGAAGATTAGAGGATTGGAAGAGCCCTTGGCGAAAATGAGCGGGTTGTCTTTGATCATGTGTCACTAACAGAATTCACACCAGGCAGCAAGTAATCAACATAGTACATTGTATACTGTCCGTCATTGAAAAATGATTCAAGTGTAGGAGTGAAGACACCTTCCTGCTGTCGTAGAGAGTCGTTCAGAAAGTAATTGGGGCACTATGTACAGATTATTTTTCCTTTATAAGGAATGATCACTTTGCCACAGAGAGGCAGTGTAAAGGAGTTTCACCGGACTAACCTGTGTGGTGATGGTATCACGAATAGACTGTGAAAGAAATAATCTGTATCACTACAAAAAAATGACTGTATTAAAGCTTGAGGGTTATGGATCAACACTCATTATTTTCAAAACGGAACATTGAGAGCGTTATCTAAAACTGTTTATCTGCGATACATGCTTTCACAATTGGGCAAGTATATAGAAAGGAAACGATTTGAAGGACAGAGGAAAAGTGTAGGGAAACGGGGTTAGCATGGATGTACATTTTCGTCAGCATTGACCAGTTTGGGCTGAACGGCCTGTCTCCGTTCTGTCGGACTCTATGATACTATTCTTACCTGTGTGGGGCCTCATGTTCGTGAAGTGAGAGCTCCAGGTTCTGAATAAACTCTCTCTGCCTCAATGTGCAGCTGGTATGTGACCCTGTACTGAACGTCATGTTGTTCACAAATCTGTAAGTAGCCACACTCTGATAGTGTTCGCCATTAACAATAGCTTCTGACCTCCATACAGAACACTAGCCTGTCTTCTCAGCGATGGGAGATGCCTCCTTGAGACTTGGCACAAACCATCTGCTGTCCCTCCTCACTGTCAGCAAACATGGTATGTTAATGTATGTACCATTAGCAATGGAGCCAAGAGGAACAACATGGAGCAGCTTGTCTGTGCAGTCTATGCTTCATTGATTTGTAATGTTCGAGCATCAATGGCACCCTCCTTTGTGTTACAGTCTGGAGGGGCTGAATATCCTCTTCTCTTCATGCATTATTGTATCGAGGGGCGGAATGTCCTCCTCCTGGTCCCAGTGAATAGGTTCATGGACACTATTGGGCGATCCTTGGTTCAAACGTACCAGTGTGATGTACTGTCTAGACTCCTTATCTTCCTTGGTAATAATAGACAGGCAGGGGGCTGGAAGAATACAGCAAGCCACACAACATTGAGTTCTCCAATTTCAGGTAAACTTTCTTCTAATCCACCAACTCCGTTCCCAGCCCCTCCCCTTCCTTCCATTCCACTGATCAACCCTTTTCCCAGCTATCACCCAGATTCAGTCCTCCCATCGTCCAACCGAGTGGTACCCCTTTACCTCTATCCACCTATCCCCACCTCACCACCCTGCCTCCTCTTTTCTGGCCCCGCCCCTTTATCTTTCGCTCCCTTACTGTACCCGCAGTAATGAAGAAGGGTTATACCCAAAGCGTTGCCTTATCCACCTGCTGATGCTGCCTGGCTTGTTGTCATCTTCAGCCTCCTGCATGTCTATTTTGGATTTCAACATGTGTAGATTCCTTTTTTCAAAATCTCTTCCTGTGTATTCAGCCGGAGAAAGCAAATGGGCTGTGTCTTTTCTTATCCAATAGTTTTGATGGGTTGAATGGCTTTCTGACATTCCTGTGAAACCAGCTTGAATTGCTGCATGAGCTTCTTTCTTTTAACCACGGAAATGTGCAGGTTCTGATCGCACTGTTACATGAATGTTGCCGACACTTTAACAGCACAAGTTTGAATGCTTTCTGTTATTGATACTTTAGCACCTGTGGAGGAGACGCAATGTTCTGAACATTGTGTGATCTTCACTGAACATCCCCACTTTTGATCGTATGGTAGAGGGAAAGATATTGATGAATCAGCTGAAGTTGTTTGTGCTGCGAAATTTTCCCTGAGGATCGCCTACAGAGATATCCAGGGACTGAGAGGATTGATCTCCATCAGCCACATTGTGTTCTCAATTACCCAAACAGTGGGGATTTCAATTTTGTTCCGACTCCTTGACACTTTGCTCAGTCAAATCCTGTCGTGATATCAGGGCCAATCACTCCGACGTTGTGTTCATATCTTTTGTTCATGTCAATAGGCCAAGGCATATGTGTGGGGAGTGTTTCCTTCTCTCAGAGGAGAGTGACTGTTGGGGCCTCTCTATTCCAGACAGCTACGTCATTGAAACCTTTGTGGGCGTGGGGTTGTGTTAATGGATGTTGACACCTGAGGGAGTTGAGGGCTACAAAGAATTGGGCATGAAAGAGAAATTCTGGCCAAGAACAAATCAACCATGACCTTACTGAATTGAAGGGCAGGCCTGAGGAGTGATGTAGCCTGGTGTTATTCCAGTAAACCCCATTGTCCACTCACTTTGTGGCCTCTTCCATTTCCTGTATTACTGATTGAAGTAGCTGAGTAGACTGATACTGTTGCTGCATGATCTTAACTGGGTCTAGTTTTATCGACTTGAGGGAATGATTTGTCCCCTCCTGTTACTGCATATCAGGCTCCATGGGCTGAAAAGGTTCATCTTGTTCTGGTGTAACTGAAATCCATATAATACAACTCTACCATCATTGGAGAAAGTGAGCACTGCAGATGCTGGAGATCAGAGTCGAAAGGTGTGAACATTGGAAAAGCACGGCAGGTCATGCAGCATCCGAGAAGCAGGAGAATCGATGTTTTGGACATTCCTGAAATGGGCTTATGCCAGAAATGTCTATTCTCCTGCCCCTCCGATGCTGCCTGACCTGCTGTCCGTTTCCAGCACGACACGTTTCGACGTCTACCAGCCCACCCAAGTCAAACTTCCTGATCATGCTATCAAAGAACTTTAAACAAATTCATCAGGCGTGAATTTCCATCATGCACACTATTCGTAATCAAACCCTGTTTTCCAAATGTATCTTATACCTCAGAATCTTCTCAAGTAATTTACCTTCCACAGCTGTTAAGCTTACTGGTCTACAGTTCCCAGGCTTTATTTTTCAGTCCGTCTTGAATAAGGGTACAACATTTCCAGTGCGAGCAGCAGCGAAGGTAAGACCGTTTGGTTTTAAAAGTACTTACCGGTAGCGGGCAGAGGTGTTTTTTTTCTCTTTCACTCTCTCTTCACAGAAAGAGCGGGAGCACCAGGGGGAAGTGACGACGACCAGAGGGGCAGCCGGGAAGGAAAGCGGTGAGTACTTATACTCACCCTTCGAAGCCGTCGGTCATTTCCAGTGCGAGCAGCAGCGAAGGTAACACCGTTTGGTTTTAAAAGTACTTACCGGTAGCGGGCAGAGGTGTTTTTTTTCTCTTTCACTCTCTCTTCACAGAAAGAGCGGGAGCACCAGGGGGAAGTGACGACGACCAGAGGGGCAGCCGAGACCCGGAAGCAGATAGTGTAAGCTTACCAGGGTAGGTTTTTCCCCCTTTAAAAGCGCGAAGGAGAGGGGCACCAGTATCCTTGGGGGGAGGTTTGCTAGTGCTCTTCGGGGGGGTTAAACTAACTCTGCAGGGGCATGGGAACCCAGATTGTAGCTTCAGGGTGCAGGGCCTGGAGTGTAGGGAGGTTAGGAACATGGCATCAATTTCAAAGGAGGGTGCCTGTAAACAGGAAAGTGGTTTGAAGTGTGTATACTTCAATGCAAGAAGTATACGAAATAAGGTAGGTGAACTTGCAGCGTGGGTTGGTACCTGGGACTTCGATGTTGTGGCTATTACGGAGACATGGCTAGAACAGGGACAGGATTGGCTGTTGCAGGTTCCAGGATTTAAATGTTTTAGTAGGGTCAGAGGTGGGGGTAAAAGAGGGGGAGGTGTGGCATTGCTTGTCAAAGATAGTATTACAGTGGTGGAAAGGACGATGGATGAGGACTTGCCATCTGAGGTAGTTTGGGCTGAGGTTAGGAATAGGAAAGGTGAGGTCACCCTGTTAGGAGTCTTTTACAGGCCTCCTAATAGTCCTAGAATCATTGAAGAAAGGATAGGGAAGGTGATTCAGGAGATGAGGGACAGTAATAGGGTGGTTGTTATGGGGGACTTTAACTTTCCTGATATTGATTGGGAAAGCTATAGCTCAAGTTCGTTAGATGGGTCAGTGTTTGTTCAATGTGTGCAGGAGAGTTTCCTGACACAATATGTAGACAGGCCAACAAGAGGTGAGGCCATACTGGATTTGGTTCTGGGTAACGAACCTGGCCAGGTGTTAGAATTAGAGGTAGGTGAGCACTTTGGGGATAGTGACCATAATTCGGTGATTTTTACTCTCAAGATGGAGAGGGATAAGTGTGTACTACAGGGCAAGAGTTATAGCTGGGGTCAGGGAAATTATGATGCGGTGAGGCATGACTTAGGATGTGTGGCTTGGAAAAGTATACTCCAAGGCAAGAGTGTAAATGATATGTGGAGCTTGTTCAAGGAGCAACTATTGAGTGTCCTTGATAATTATGTACCTGTCAGGCAGGGAGGAAAGGGTCGTGCGAGGGAGCCGTGGTTTAATAAGGAATTGGAATCCCTCGTTAAATGGAAGAGGGCGGCCTATCTCAAGATGAGACGTGAAGGTTCAATTGGGCCGATTGAGAGTTATAGGGTAGCCAGGAAGGACCTGAAGAGAGAGCTAAGAGCAGCAAGGAGGGGACATGAAAGGTCCTTAGTCGGTAGGATTAGGGAAAACCCTAAGGCTTTCTATAGGTATGTTAGGAATAAAAGAATGACTAGGGTAGGAATAGGTCCAGTCAAGGATAGTAGTGGGAAGTTGCGTGTGGAGGCGGAAGAGATTGGGAAGACACTGAATGAATACTTTTCTTCAGTATTCAATCAGGAACAGGGCATTGTCGTCGATGTGAATACTGAGTCACAAATAAGTAGAATGGATGGCTTTGAGGTATGTAGAGAAGAGGTGTTGGAAATCCTGGAAAAGGTGAAAATAGATAAGTCCCCTGGGCCTGATGGCATTTATCCTAGGATTCTCTGGGAAGCAAGGGAGGAGATTGCAGAGCCATTGGCCTTGATTTTTATGTCCTCTTTGTCTACAGGAGTAGTGCCAGAAGACTGGAGGATAGCAAATGTGGTTCCCTTGTTCAAAAAGGGGAGTAGGGATAACCCTAGTAACTATAGGCCGGTGAGTCTCACTTCTGTTGTGGGCAAAGTCTTAGAGAGAATTGTAAGGGATAGGATTTATGCACATCTGGATAGGAATAATGTGATCAAGGATAGTCAGCATGGTTTTGTGAAGGGCAGGTCGTGCCTCACAAACCTTATTGAATTCTTTGTAAAGGTGACGAAAGAGGTTGATGAGGGGAAAGCGGTAGATGTGGTATATATGGATTTTAGTAAGGCGTTTGATAAGGTTCCCCATGGTAGGCTACTTCAAAAAATACGGAGGTGTGTCATTGAGGGTGAGTTGGAGGTTTGGATTAGGAATTGGCTGGATGGAAGAAGACAGAGGGTAGTAGTTGATGGTAAAGGTTCATCTTGGAGTGCAGTTACTAGCGGTGTTCCGCAAGGATCGGTTTTGGGACCATTGCTGTTTGTCATTTTTAAAAATGACCTGGAAGAGGGGTTAGAAGGTTGGGTGAGCAAGTTTGCGGATGATACGAAAGTCGGAGGAGTTGTTGACAGTGAGGAAGGATGTGGCAGGTTACAGCAGGATATAGAGAAGCTGCAGAGCTGAGCAGAAAGGTGGCAAATGGAATTCAATGTAGCTAAGTGTGAGGTGATTCACTTTGGGAATAATAACAAAAAGATGGGGTACTGGGCTAATGGTCGGATACTTGGTAGTGTGGATGAGCAGAGGGATCTTGGTGTCCATGTACACAGATCTCTGAAAGTTGCCACCCAGGTAAATAGTGCGGTGAGGAAGGCATATGGCGTACTGGCTTTTATTGGTAGAGGAATTGAGTTCCGGAGTCCTGAGGTCATGATGTAGTTGTATACGACTCTGGTGCGGCCGCATCTGGAATATTGTGTGCATTTTGGTCGCCATACTATAGGAAGGATGTGGAGGCACTGGAACGGGTGCAGAGGAGGTTTACCAGGATGTTGCCTGGTATGGAAGGAAGATCGTATGAGGAAAGACTGAGACACTTGGGGCTGTTTTCATTAGAGAAAAGAAGGTTTAGTGGTGACTTGATTGAGGTGTACAAGATGATTAGGGGGTTAGATAGGGTTGACAGTGTGAACCTTTTCCCGCGTATGGAGTCGGGTATTACAAGGGGGCATAGCTTTAAATAAAGGGTGGGTAGATATAGGACTGAAGTTAGGGGTAGGTTCTTCACTCAGCGAGTCGTAAGTTCATGGAATGCCCTGCCAGTAGCAGTGGTGGACTCTCCCTCTTTATGGGCATTTAAGCGGGCATTGGATAGGTATATGGAGGATAGTGGGTTATTATAGGTTAGGTGGGCTTGGATCGGCGCAACATCGAGGGCCAAAGGGCCTGTACTGCGCTGTATTCTTCTATGTTCTATGTTCTATTTCCAATTTCCAGGATCTCATTTTTGGTAAATGATGATCAAAATTATCAGCCAGGACCACCATAGCTCCTCTATGCCCTTGCAGTGTTCTTGAATATATCTGGTAAGGACGATGAGATTTATCCAACTTCAAAAATTCCAGTACATCCTGGACCTCCTCTACTGTAATATAGACTGTCCCTAAGATATCGTATTCAACTTCCTCCTTTTCCCAAGTATTCATGTCTTTCTCCACGTGAAACACAGAGGAGAAATATATTTTGAAGGCATCACCCATCTCTTATGGTTACACATATACGTGCTCACTTTGGTCTTTCAGTGGTCCTGTTCTCTCAATCGTTAATGCTTTTCCTTTAATCTACGTAAATTAAGTCTTTGCATTCACCCTGATCTTCTCGACCAAGGCTATCTAATAGCCCTTTATTGCTGTCCTGAATTCCTTCTTCAGTAAAGTCCTGTATCGCTTACATACCTCCACGAGTTCCCTTGATCGCACCTGCCTGGAATTGAGCGACACTTTCACATTTTGTTTCAGCTCAAATCCTCAGTAATTCTTGTCATTCAGGGTTCCCCATTCCTGTCAACTTTCCTTTCACCCTCACAGGAACATATACTGTAGATTTTGTACTCTAACTGTCTCCTATTTGCCAAAGTTCCCTTTGCCTGCAAACAAACTACTCCAATCAACCCTACAAGCTCCTGTATAAATCCATCGAAATTCATCTTGCTACAATTTAGAACTTGAACGTGTGGAGCGGTTTCATCTTCCCTCTCCATAACCATTTGAAAATCAATAGAACTATAGTCACTGTTGGCAAAATGCTCACCAACTGTCACCTCCATCATCTGTCCTGCCCTATTTCTGAAGAGTAGGTCAAATTTTGCCCCTTCCCAAACAGGACCCTCCACATACCACTTGAGGAAACTTTACTGGCACACTTAATGAATTCCATTCCATAAAATCCCTGAAAGCTCTGACAGGCCCAGTCTGCCCTATTAAAACCCCTATTGTGACAACCTTATTGTCTCCCCTCCCTCCCTGCATATTTGTTCCTCTAATTACCATTGACTATTTGGGGACCTATAGTACAACTCCAATAATGTCACCATCCCCTTCTTGTTTTTAAGCTCCACCCACAAAGCCTCACTGGTTGATCCTTTAAAAAATCATCTCTGATCACTGCTGTGATTCTTGCATTAATCAAAAACGTAACGCCCCTCCCCTCCTTCCACCACCTCTGTCCCTCCTAACGCACTTTATCCTGGTACATTAAGCTGTCTGTCCTTTCCCTCCTTTAGCCAGGTTTCTGTAATGGCTACAATATCCCAGTCCCACGTATGTATCCACGCCCTGAGTTCATTGGCCTAACCGGTCAGCTCTTTTGTCTTGAAATAAATGTAATTTAATCCAGCAGACATTCATTGCTCACTATTGTATTCTAGCCTGAACTGTCTCTCCAGCTTACTGTTTCTGATTACTGTATGTCCTTTCAGCCTTGCACTTTCCTCCATGATCCTGAGGATAACTCCACCCCCCGACCCCGCCAATCTAGTTTAAACTTTCCCGTGTAGCACGAGCAAAACTGGCTGCCAAGCTGTTGCCACCCCCCCCCCCCCCCCGCCCCCATTGATGTGCCACCTGTTCCTCTTGAACAGGTCAACTCTGTCACAGAAAAGATCACAATGATGTAAAAGTCTGAATCCCTCCTCACTATCAATTCTTTAGTCACATATTTATCTGCTAAATCCTCCTATCCTTACCTTCACTAGCTCATGACACTGGAAGTAATCAGGGGATGACCACTGTCAAGGTCCTGGTTATAAACTTTTTTCCAAGCTCTCTGTAATCACTCTGTAGGACCTCAATCCTATATCTACCTGTGTCATTTGTGCCAACGTGAACACTGACTTCTAGCTGATCACCCTCCCCTTCGAGAATATTCTGCAGCCGATCGGAGACATCCTGGACCCTGACACCTGAGAGACAACACACCATCCTGGTTTCCCGTTTGTGTACACAGAATCTCCGATCTGTCCCCCTAACAATCGAATCACCTATAAGTCAGACCATGTTTACCTTTATCCTTTCCTGCTGCTCCACAGAGCCAATCATAGTGCAACCAACCTGGCTGCTGCTGCTTTCCCCTGAACGGTCATTTCCTAACACCCATCCCCCATCTCCCAACACAAACAACATCTGTATCCAACAAGATATACTTAGTTTCGAGAGGAATGGTCACAGGGAATTCTTGCATTCTCTGCCTACTCCCTTCGCCATTTATGGTGTTCACCCAGCTACTCTCTGCCTGGAACACGACAGGAAGCAAGGAACGCCTGTTGGATTAAATTGCGTTTATTTAAATGAAACGGGGCTGACAGGTAAGGCTGACGAACTCAGCACGTGGAGCTTTACATGGGACTGGAATATTATAGTCTTAACAGAAACTTGGCGAAGGAAGGGACTTAGGTGTGGCCACCTCACCAAAGCTCTTATCTATGAAGTGCTCTGTATTTGGGTGATCCGGAAAGCAGCCAGGTCCAGGTCCCGAACATGGTCCCCCAGGAGCTGCAGCTGGTTGCACTGCCCATACGTGTAGTCATCAGGGACGGTGGAAATCTCCCGGAGATTCCACATGCTGCAGGAGGAATGTGCAACTGCCCTAACTGCCAGCTCAACTGTTGCCAGACTAGCGTTAAAAGGACTTTACCTGAGCTTACCTGTACTTTGTGGTGAGCTGCTGCTCACTGAACCATAAGACCATAAGACATGGGAGCGGAAGCAAGGCCATTCGGCCCATCGAGTCCCCTCTGCCATTCAATCATGGCTGATAGGCATTTCAACTCCACTTACCCGCATTCTCCCGGAGCCCTTAATTCCTTGTGACATCAAGAATTTATCAATTTCTGCTTTGAAGACATTTAGCGTCCCAGCCTCTACTGCACTCTGCGGCAATGAATTCCACAGGCCCACCACTCTCTGGCTGAAGAAATGTCTACGCATTTCTGTTCTGAATTTACCCCCTCTAATTCTAAGGCTGTGCCCACGGGTCCTAGTCTCCTCACCTAACGGAAACAATTTCCTAGCGTCCACCCTGTACAAGCCATGTATTATCTTGTAAGTTTCTATTAGATCCCCCCTTAATCTTCTAAATTCCAATGAATACAATCCCAGGATCCTCAGCCATTCCTCAATGTTAGACCTACCATTCCAGGGATCATCCGTGTGAATCTCCGCTAGACACGCTCCAGTGCCAGTATGTCTTTCCTGAGGTGTGGG
Organism: Chiloscyllium plagiosum; assembly: GCF_037043375.1. Lineage (NCBI taxonomy): Eukaryota > Metazoa > Chordata > Chondrichthyes > Orectolobiformes > Hemiscylliidae > Chiloscyllium > Chiloscyllium plagiosum. Next base: position 77,001,874 of record NW_028270180.1, on the reverse strand, counting down.
GACCAAAACTGGACATAGTACTCCAAATGGGGTCTAAACAGAGCTTTATAAAGTCTCAGTTGCACAACTGTGCTTTTATATTCCAAACCTCTTGAGATAATTGACAACATTGCATTTGCTTTCTTAATCACGGACTTAACCTGCATGTTTACCTTCAGAGAATCCTCAACTAGCACTCCCAGATACCTTTGTACTTTGGCTTTACGAATTATCTCAACGTTTAGAAAGTAGTCCATGCTTGTATTCTTTTTTCCAAAGTGCAAGACCTCGCATTTGCTCACATTGAATTCCATCAGTCATTTCCTGGACCACTCTTCCAAACTGTCTAGATCCTTCTGCAGCCTCCCCACTTCCTCAGTACTACCTGCCTGTCCACCTAACTTTGTATCATTGGCAAACTTTCCTAGAATGCTCCCAGTCCCTTCATCCAGATCATTAATATATAACGTGAATAGCTGCGGCCCCAACACTGAACCCTGTGGGACTTCGCTTGTCACCGGCTGCCATTACAAAAAAAAAAGAACCTTTTATCCCAACTCTCTGCCTTCTGTCAGACAGCTAATCCTCAATCCATACCAGTAGCTCACCTCGAACACCATGGGCCCTCACCTTGCTCAGCAGCCTCCCGTGTGGCACCTTATCAAATGCCTTTTGGAAGTCTAGGTCGACCACATCCACTGGGTTTCCCCGGTCTAACCTACTTGTCACCTTTTCAAAGAATTCCAACAGGTTTCTCAGACACGAACTCCCCTTACTAAATCCATGTTGACTTTTTCTAATCTGACCCTGCTTATCCAAGAATTTAGAAACCTCATCCCTAATGATGGGTTCTAGAATTTTACCAACAACCGAGATTAGGCTAATTGGCCTATAATTTTCCATCTTTTGTCTTGATCCTTTCTTGAACAAGGAGGTTACAACAGCGATCTTCCAATCATCCGGGACTTTCCCTGACTCCAGTGACTTTTGAAAGATCTCAACCAACGCCTCCGCTATTTCGTCAGCCACCTCCCTCAGAACTCTAGGATGTAGCCCATCGTGGCCAGGAGATTTATCAATTTTAGGACCTTTTAGCTTTTCTAGCACTTTTTCTTTTGTAATGAACCCTCTCGGACCAAAGTATTACTACCCACTCTGCTACTAACAGAACGTCAATAGACTAGTCCACGTTTAGTTTGGGTGAGGAAAGGAGGGAGACACTAGACTGATGTAACATTTGGGCCTTATGCACTTTTTGACATCAGGCCCATACTTGGACTTGGGGGCTGTCTTGCTGAGGTCTTCCTTCCAGTAGTGGTGACTGCGCTGTTGCAAGTATTCGTCCCGACAGCTAATCCACGTTGTCGCAGTCCTCTGGTCTTTTCTGTCTATTAGTACTGCATTTATGAATTCCTTGAATCTATCGATTGCATTCCAAACTGTGTCTCACTCCGGAGGGAGAGAGGTTGATTGTCCAGTGAACACAAGCTATTACAAAAAGTTTGCCATTAGACATATTGGCGACAGCATATCCATCCGCTCGCTGAGTCTACTTTTCCTTTCAGTTAGCGTATATATATTGTGATAACCTTCCATTCCATTTTCCTGCGTTTTCCACATAACCATTGTTTTAAAATCTGTCCATCTCAGCCTTAAAGATATTTAGTGATCCAACCTCAAATACCTTCACAATTTTCTACAATTGTTCCCTTCCTCTGATGTGAGACTTAGTGGTCTTTAATACCATGGCTTTTTTTGCCAGCACTCTGTGTGGAAGTTGAACCTACATTAGATGTTCTATCCCGGTTCGATCACACCACCTCTTTGGCCAGAGACAAAACAATAAACAATACTAAGCTTAAGTGCCTGTAATCTCCTCCCTCATCTTCCACATACAATTCATCCAGATCAAGGGATTTGCCCACTTTTTATCCTGCATCAATCTTCAATCCTTCCTCAGCTTCTGTGTCAATTTGCTTCAGGTCACTCTGGCAGGAACAGACAGCGAATCCAGGAACTGCTTATCCAAATTGAAGACCAATATATAGTACGCGTTTGACATATTATCTGGCTCTATGCACAGGTTGCATCCTCGATCCCTAATACTCTCTATTCTTTCTCATGTTACCTTCTTACCCTTAATAAACCGATAAAATGTCTTTGGCTTCTTGAAAATATCGCCCACTAATGCTTTTATCAAGCCCCCTCCCCGCTTTTTGCTCTTCTACTTACTTTTGAGTTTTGCCCTCCATAGTCAACTACTCTTCTGGGACCACCATTGACCTGCTCACTTTATTTCTCCTTTAAGCTTCTCTTTCATTGTTAATTCCGTTCTGAATATTTGTAGACATCCAAGCTTCACTGGGCTGGTTTACCTAAATTTCACCTTTGGTGTAACATGTTGCGGTGACATTCTCATCAATTCCATTTTGAGCATATGACACGCCTCACACCCCCCCCCCCCCCACCCCCCCACACCCCCACGCTGTTTTGCTACAGTTTCACCCAGAAGTAACTTCTTGTGGCCAGATCCTGTCAAAGTTTGATAAAATCTGCCTCATGCATCCAAATTATTCTTATTTTTCAAACATTTTTCTTTTGGTCTTTTCTTTAAGAAGCTAAAGTACATGAGTCACGGTCACTGATCCGACAATGTTCTCCCAATTCTGCTTGCAACACCTGACTGGCTTTGTTCCCCACAGTGAGGCCCGGCACAGCCCCGCCCATTGTTGTATCTGCTACATGTTGATATTAGAGGCTCTCTGGAATAAATATCAAGACATCTGCCCCCTCTTTAAAAATTATCACTGCCCGAATGAATGTTTGGAATTGAAATGCCTGAATACAATGATCCTTTTATTATATTTACATATTTCAGTGAATTGGTTATATATCTGCTCCTGTATTTTCTTTTATCTGGGGGTCTATAATATCTCCGCAGCAGTGTGTCTGCCATTGTTTTGATTCTAACCTCAAACCAGAAGGCGTCATTTGAATTCCGTTCCAAGATATCATCCGTCCTTACTGCACTCATTGACTCCATAACTAACAATGCAACACCACCTTCTCTTTTACCCCACTCCTGTGCTGCCTATTGTTCTTGTACCACAGAATATTGAGTTGTCAGCCCTGACCTCCCTCAAACATTTTTGTGGTGGCAAAAATGTCCACTTCTCTATGTCACCATTTTCACATCAGTCGGTCCGCTAATATTCCCTGCACTTCGGTAAAGGACATCCAGTCTGGAATATAGCACTGGAATACTCTGTACCCCAGAGTTGTTCTGTCATTTACTGTTTGTTATCAAGCTGAATTTCCATGAACGAGAACTGCAACTCTGGGACTGAATGAATAATCGTTGATTTGTAATTTATTTTTAATTAATCAAATTCAATGTTCCAGAACTGAACAGTTAGCTCCACATACAATGAACTTCTGCTGAATAATTCCCTGCTCAGTATGCAGAGGAGTCAGCCCTCAGTAATGGAGAAAGTGAGGACTGCAGATGCTGGAGATCAGAGTCGAAAACTGTGGTGCTGGTAGGTCACAACGAGGAGTGGGAGAGTGAAAGCTTTGAACATAAGCCCTTCATCAGGAAGACATTGGTGTGGTCACATTTTTTTCCATTCCATGGTTCACAGGCTTTTTGGAACTGTGTTTGCTCGAGAAGGCAGCAGTGTATATATCCCTGAAATGGAAAGCATTCAATCAGTTGTTTGGACAGGGAGTAGACAAAGTTAAGTGAAGTACAGTCTGATTGAAGTACAAACATAAGGATAGATAAGTCCCCTGGTACAGACTGGAAGCACCCGAGGTTACCAGAGGAAGTGAGGAAAGAGATTGCTGCACCTTTGACGATGATCTTTGCATCCCTACTGTCCACTGAAGTATTGCCTGATGATTGCAGGCTTGCAAAAGTTATTCCCTTGTTCAGGAAAGGCAATAGGGATAATCCTGCGAAATACAGGCCAGTCAGTCTTACTTCTGTCTGGGGCAAAGTATTGGAAAGGATTCTGAGAGGCAGAATTTATGATTACTTGGAAAATCATAGTTTGATGAGAGACAGTCAGCATGGCTTTTGAGGGGCAAGTCATGCCACACACATCTTATTGAATTCTTTCAGGATGGGATCAAACACATTGATGAAGGTAGAGCAGTGGATGTGATGTATATGGATTTGAGCAAGGTGGTTGATGAGGTACCCTAAGATTGGCTCATTCAGAAAATAAGGCGGCGTGGGGTGTAGGGAAACAGGGAAATCTGTCTCTGTGGATACAGAATTGTCTGGCCCATAGAAGACTGATGGTGGTAGAACATGGAAAGTATTCAGCCTGGAGCTCGGTAACCAGTGGCGTTCTGCAGGAATCGGTTCTGGGACTGCTGTTCCTTGTGATGTTTTAAATGACTTGGATGATAAAGTGAAAGGGTGCTTTAGTAAGTTATACAATGTAACAAAGATTGTTGGAGTTATACGTGGTGTGGAGGGCTGTTGTAAGTTGCAATTGGACATTGACAGGATGCAGAACTGGCTGGTACATGACAAATGGAGTTCAACCTGGATACGTGTGAAGTGATTCATTTTGGAAGGACGAATTTGAATGCAGAATGCAGGGTTAAAGTGAGGATTATTGGCAGTGTGGAGGATCTTGGGGTCGTGTGGTCCATGTCATAGGACGCTCAAAGTTGTCACCAAGTTGATAAGGTTATTAAGATGTGTGGTGTTTTCATTAGCCTGAGATTGAGTTTAAGAGCCGCAAGGTTATGCTGCAGCGCCAAAAAGCTCTGGTGTGACTACACTTAGAATATTGTGTTCTGTTCGAATCGCCTCATTACTGTAAAGACGTTGAGGCTTCGAAGAGGGAGCTGAGGAGATTTACCAAGATGCTGCCTAAACTTGAGGAATGTCTTACAAAATAAAGTTGAGAGAGCTAGGGCTTTTCTCCTTGGAACAATGAAGAATGGGACGTGACTTGAGAGAGGTATACAAGATGAGGAGAGGCATGGATAGAATGGGTAGTCAGAGACTTTCTCGCAGGGTGGAAATGGCTATCTCGAGCGGGCATAATTTTAAGGTGATTGGAAGAAGGTTTGGGAAAATTTCAGAGGTAGGTTCTTTACTCAGAGAGTGGTGGGTGCTTGGAATGCACTGCCAGTGGTAGTAGATTTAGCTGCATTAGGGATATTTAAGTGACCATTGGATAGGCGCATGAATGATAGTACAATGAAGGGAATGCCAGTTAGTCTGATCTTCGAGTAGGATAAAGGTTCGGCAGGAAGTCAAGGGTCGAAGAGTCTGCAATGTGCCGTACTGTTCTATGTTTTATGTTTCACCCAGCCTGTACATTCTTATCAGTTGATGAATGTGAGGGAGTGATGTATGTGAGATCAGGAAGCTAGGGAGGGCCGTTAGCCCAGATCTTCCAGTTATGTTGTTCATTGTTACATTCACCTGAATGCCATTACAGTATATGTAGTGTCCTACACCAGGCAGGCTCCTCCAAGTTCAGTTATTAGCGTGATTCTTGACTTGTCATTTGCTGCTGTTTTCTTCAGGTACAATCTGTTGGGTGACCCATATATTGATTAGATGGTTGCTAAGTTGCATGAATTGGGTAAAAAATAAGACATCAACTATGATTATTCAACTGAACTATAATCTCTGAAAACTATTAGGTCGATTCTATATTTATGGAACGATAATATAAACTCCTGTCAAGATTTTCTAACACAGAAATAAAGAATGCACATTTTATTTTCTATCGAACAACGAACATGGATGTAACTCTTTTGGCGATCAGAATTACACACACAATGTCAGGATTCAAAACAATGCATTGTCACTCCAACATTTTGAAAATGGTTGGCTTCTGAATGACGACATGTTCAGGGTGAGCAAACAATTGAACAATCAAATTGAATTAGCGTTCTTATACATTTATATATAACCAATCAGTTTAATTTCTCACTGAAATGTACAAGCTTCAGCTATTTGTCAGCGAATTCGAAATACCTATAGTTCAACATGCTCTGTGAATATTAAACTAAATAAATGATTTGTGCAATCAAATTTTAGTGAACAATAATTTGAAAACGTTTAACTTTTAGAAAGAATGTTATTTAATTTGAAATGCAGATAGTGAACAAAAACGATGAATATATTATCGTGTGAGTGAAAAATTAAACCTTTTCAAAGAGATTTGTGCCAAAGCAATGACAGATTTGTTTGAGTAATTGGAATACAACATTTAAAATATTCATATTCTGAGCAATAATTAGACTATATAGTGAAGCTGGCCTCGCAATAGTTACATTTTAAATGCTTGTGCTGCACTAAACAATCAGATATTCGTGAGCATTTAGAATGGGAAATAATCGGATCCTGACTTTTATTCGAATCAGACACATGATAGAGTGCAAAACGTTAAAGTACAGGAGAAGGCCATTAGCCATTATGTGTGCATCAGCTCCAGGAATGTCTCCCAAGTCCCTCCCATTTGCCAGCCATATCTCTGCAGCCTGTTAAATTCATATTTCCAAATACATATCCAGTTCTTTTTTTTAATGTTCATCCGCAACTCTCCCAGGCAGTTCCATTCCAAATCCTAACAACTCTCTCAATAAAGAAGTTTTTCCTTATCTCATTCCTTGCTCTTTTGCTGACAAGCTTGAAATTAGAACTCCATGATAATGTAATGCCAACTAACGGAAACAGAGTATTCCTGTTTTACTCTACAACTTTTTTTTTCATACGTTTGAGCACCGCAATTATTTCACATATTTGTCTGTTCTGCTCAAGGAAGAATAAACCTTGCAAGAACTGTTACAAGCACTACATCGGAAAAACAGGCAGAAAACTAGCCACCTGGAGACATGAACAACAACTGGCCAGAAAAAAAAGACATGACCGACTATCACTAGTATCCTTACATACAGAAGAGGAAGTACACGATTTAGACTGGGTATGCATATCCATCTAGGACAAGACAAACAGAGACACGCACGAGAATTCCTAGAAAAATAGCATTCCAATCTGAACTCTATCAACAAACATATCGATTTTGATTCCATCGAACACTCTCTGACAAAAAGAACCGGACATAAAATCAGCAATACTGGAACTTACATCACTGACTCAAAGAAACCTAAATACGTAAATAGCAACCATGACATAACACCAGCACTTCACCAGAGGGTCACAGATAATGTTCCCTCGTATAGTGATGAACCATCTGAAACTGAACTCTCCAACTCAGCGAGCAAACTGACATCCAGAAGAAGCACAACTAAATACTTCATTCCACTTGTCATTCCGATTATTTTAAGGTTATTTGTATTCTTCTGCAAAGTAATATAGTGTCTTTCTGTGTGTGTTTGAATGTGTGTGTGCGTATGTGTGTGTGAGAGAGAGAGAGCGAGAGCGAGAGAGAGAAAGAATAATCCTCTGGATTACTCCCCGTGCCATGTGGAAAAGAGGGAAGGATGAGGAAGACAGTAGAGCTTAACATGTTGTTAAAAATCTAGTTCAGGGGTGAGAGTTCCAGATTGTTGTATCATTAGGATCTCTTCCAGGACAGGTGGGGACCTGTACAAAAAAAAAGACAGGTTGTATCTTAACTGTACAAGCACCAACATCCTTGTTGGGAGGTTTGTTAGTGCAAGTCAGATGGATTAGAATAAACCAGGAGAGTGAGAACCAAAGCAGAAGGTCAGGAACTGAGCAGAAGGTCGAGGTGAATAGGACATCAGGCACAGCCAGTCTAATGACCATGCCGAGAGAAGGAATAAAAACAGTGAGTTGGGAATTGGAATAAATTATAGAGATGAGGCGCAGGTTTTTCAGAGATTAACAAGTAAGGATGGAGAGTATGGGGGATGTGAGGGAGTGAGGTGTGTGAGATCAGGGAGACAGTGCACAAGAAAGTGTTAAAGGGGAAAGAGGTTGGGGTGGGGAATTCCGTGATAAACAACTGGCAGCAAAACACGGGAAAACTTGCTGCTTGTCAAAGTGAATACCTGGGAAAGAATTTATTATGCTTCAGATAAATAACACCCTTATTGCTAGAGGTCTGTATTA